>NC_085108.1:7212022-7813024 GCF_030269925.1 Bombyx mori | reverse complement strand
AACACCTCGAATTATTTTAAAAGTGAAGCTTTTAAGCATCATAACGGAATCAATGATATCCATCGAAACATGTAGTTGCTCTTTGTCAGAAATATGCAGGATAGTGGCACTTACTCAGTGATGCTCACAATATACGAGTAGGTTTAGTATATTCAATTCTGAATTACAGTATAATGCCCATAAAAAATGATGATGATGCCCATAAAAAACGCGAGCCTGCACAGATAAGTGCCATCAGTCTGCCTATTTCTACCTTGAAGTAGAAATGTGTTCTGCTTTGATCTGGTTTGGAGATCAGGACATCCGTTGTACTATACAATCGAGATTCCGAGCACATATCTGAAGCTGATGTCTATGGACTTCGGTTGACACCTAACAGCAGGTGTATTGCGAGCTTGTCCAGAAATAAATGAGAAAATCACCTGTAAAGGCTTGTTTAAAATCAGCTAATATTTGATTGCCCAAATCGTGCCTTATCGAGTGCACTTGATCCCTTAAGACGCTGAGTTCGCGGATGTCTCGGTAACATTCAAAGTGCTGTAAGACCTGCAAAAAAAAACAGTTTTTAACCTCCTTTAGTGTAGACAGGGTTTGAAGTAGTATCCAAAGCAGTTTTATATTATCTCTATATTAAAATGAATTGCTGTTCGTTAGTCTCGCTAAAACTCGAGAACGGCTGGACCGATTTGGCTAATTTTGGTCTTGAATTATTTGTGGAAGTCCAGAGAAGGTTTAAAAGGTAGATAAATATGAAAATGCTCGGATTTAAATAAAATAACAATTTGTTTTTCCTTTGATGTGTCCCCTGTCGGTCTTTTATTTATCAATTGAGGCACTACAAAGTCTGCCGGGTCAGCTATTTGGAATAGATTATAGTTCATTTCGTTGAAAAAAAAAATACATCCGATAAATGTACTTCTTTAATCTGATTATTATTGGGGCCCATCACTAGTCTATGCTGCGTTTGTCCCTATTTCCAAATTTTCTCCCTCCTTGCTTATTCATTATTTCACTCATTCATATTCCACTACTATATGTTTCTTACAAAAAATACTTTCTTTGTTGCAGATCTAGGTGGACAGTCTGAAACACCAAAATGGTCATCGACGCTCATGGACCAGGTCACTTAAGCTCATTTAAAGAAAACGATGTCATAAGGTTTTGAAGATTATGAATATTATTGATAAGCTTGCAGCGCCAATGTTCAAACATTTTTAATGATCGTTATAAACTAAATAGCCAGCTGTACGTTGTGAATTTGGTCACTATAGTAGAATTATTTTGTCTGTGCAGTTTGCATCATAAAACATATCCCGGCTAGGGCGGTGAGCATGTTGCGCGGGCGCAACGCCATTATCGATAAAAACAAATTCGATAAAAATGAGTCATCGGAGGCGGGAACACGGCGGCGGGGCGGTATACGAAGGGTGGTGAGACATTGTTATGTTATGTGTCATTTGTACTTACCTGCAAATTATTGTACATATGTCGAAGAGAAATGTGATTTTGTGCAATCGCTCTCTGAATTTCTTCAGTGATACAATGGCTACTCCTATGTTTTGTACCAAAACGGCAGAATTTATTTAAATATTTTGCTTCTTGACTAAAATATACCAGCACAAGCACGTGTTATTATCAAAAATGTGTTAAAAATTTTCACTTAAATGAATGAATAGATCCCGAAAAGTTAGCTCGTTAACTTGCTGCGGCGATATGTGGTGTAAGGGTTCGAGTAGTGATTTTTTCTTTCATTTTTATCACTAACCCACAAAATGACAAAACTATATACACTATCGATAACGCTTATCGACAACAATAATGCGCATCACTATGCCCGTCCATAAGGCTCGTGAGTGGAAGAGAGCGAAATACTCGCTTCACTGCTCCGATTATTTATGACCCAAACTGCACGGACAAAATAATTCTACTATAGTCTTCTATGCCTTCTATGCAAACTCACCTCCATAATAGCCTGCATGGGCAACGCTATTTCCTTGTACTGGCGGTTCTTCGTCATTGTTGTGAGGGTGTCCACACCGCCAGCCAGCATGTGCAGATGGTTGAGGGCGGTAATAGCAGCGGTCAGATTACACTTAGCGCAGTCCAACTGCTTTATCTCGCAAGTTATCTCCCTGACCATGCTTTCGCTTCTTTCAGCTTTCTTGTTTATATCCGCGACCTTGATTAAAAATTACCATGTGTTGAAAGGTAATACTCATAAAAATATCAGGTTTCTAAAAAGTCATTCATATATACCAAGTCGTTGTGGCCTAAAGGATAAGACGTCCGGTGCATTCGTATCTAGCGATGCATCGGTGTTCGAATCCCGCAGGCGGGCACCAATCTTTCTAATAAAATACATACTTAACAAATGTTGACGATTGATTTCCACATGGAAGGAATAACATCGTGTAATAAAAATCAAACCCGCAAAATTATAATTTGCGTAATCACTGATGGTAGGACCTATTTGGAGGCCGCACGGGTAGGTACCACCACCCCGCCTATTTATATCGTGAAGCAGTAATGCGTTTCGGTTTGAAGGGTGGGGCAGTCATTGTAACTTTTTTTTATTTTTTTGTTTCCTAGATGTGTGGACGAGCTCACAGCCCACCTGCTGTTATGTGGTTACTGGACCCCGTAGACATCTACAATGTAAATGTGCCACCCACCTTGAGATATAAGTTCTGAGGTCTCAGTATAGTTACAACGGCTGCTATATCAACTTCCATTCCACGATGAAGAAATAACATTGTGTCGTATTAAAAATCAAACCCATAAAAATTATAAAAGTTAGGAGCGTCAACTGTCTGTGTCTCAAGTACCCTAATCTAAGTTATATAAAAATATTATAGCTAATTCTAAACCAAAATTTCTCTTTCCTAATCCAAGTTATTACCTGCAAAGCTAACTCTGCTATACATCTCTGAGCTTCCGTTAGTGCCTCCTGTCCAGCTTCCCTCTGTTCAGCCTGTGCTCGGACCAGTCTTCTAATATCTTGCTCCACTCCTGAGAGTCTAAATTCACAGCGAGCCACAGCACTTTCCACTCCAGAAAGAGATTGCTCAGTTGGGAACACTCTGTTGATGTACGCCACTGCATCAAACTGTAATAAATTCCATAACTTATGTATACTTAAGGCACAAAAAATCCAATTAAAAAAACTCATAAAACTTATTTTTTTAAGCAGAAGGGTGTTTGAAATTCACCCATATCCCAATTACTATAAAGACAATTTTAAAATATCTATCCTACAATCGCGATGCTTAATCAATGTCTTATATACGGAGGACCAGAAATAAAAAGCTTAGACTGAGCCTCGGCTGATATTCTTTGCAAGGGTTCAAACTATATACTATATTCAAGCTTCAAAACACAGCTTGTGCACATAAATAATTATGGTTTATTGATGCAGAATACTCCAATTGGCATATCTTACACCCCGTCTAGTAATAATCGATTGCAAATAAATGAGAAAATCCTAAATAAGCAGTTCATGTATTTTTTAAATCAAGGTTCTTATTTTTAATTCAAGTCTTTCTTGGACGCTACGTTTGTCACATTTCAACTACCCCGTCACTAGCTCTTAGGTATCAAGAATGTGTTGGTATCTATTAAGAAACATGTAAAAAGCCTGTAAGAATAAAAATATTGAAATTTACGTCATCGCTATCGAACTGTTCCGTTCCTCCCATTAATTCCTCTATGCGGCTCATTACGGAACTCGGAAAGTTAATTTGAACTTCTGGCCCGCTGTCTTTATCATCCGTAGCATCATTCGAATCCATTTTAACGTAAATTTTAATAAAACATTGAAGAAAAACAATAACTCCACTAATGTTTCACTTCATTGATGTCATGACGTCATGACGACACGACGAAATGACAGCTGTCATATTGAAAAATGTCGTTTGAAATTGCAACATCAACATTTCATTATTTAAATAGCTCGAACGTAGAGTTCAAGATTTTTTACAAAAATTGATACTTGTTTGCATTCTACAAGAACTTATGGATCAACCAGATACAAATGGGACTCAATAGCGAGAACACGAGTAGCGAAGTTTTAAGAATTGTTTTATTTCAATAATGTAGTGTTTCTTCTGGTTTATATGTGTAAGAACAACGTTTTATTATCTGTTTAGCATTTGTGAAAGTGCAAAAATGTGGAAAAACGAAACAAAGCTGCCGGACGTAGCTTTTCAAGTTTTCCTAAAAGCCCCTTGAAAAAGTCTCTGAGCAAAACCACTAAAGGCTCAATAGATTTTATTTCATCTCATCTTATTTCATTCAATTTCGTTCCGATTGATCAAAGTCACATATTCAACAAGTTAACTCATTTCGCTTCTATTTTTCATATACATAACATTTTTTTTATTGCCCTTATAAGCAGACAAGCATACGGCCCACCTGATGGTGAGTGGTAGGTAATGTATATGCATTTAATAATAAGCGAACTTGACGCTAGCAATAATGACATCGCCAGAAGCGAATTGTCATAGTGATTATCATACTAAAAAAAGGAGAGGAAGATTTATATAACAAGAGAAGTGCTTCGCAGAACTTACTACCGGATCGGAAACACGACCCACTGAGAATACTTCACCTATTTAATATGTCTGTTTAAATATATCAATTTGGTGCATGTGCATTAGTGCCGTCAAGGCACTACGCAAAAGGTGATCTGTGCAAAACCTCCATATACTGTCATTGTCAAAAGACAAACATTAACGTCAATGTCAACGTCTATAAAGTTTATGAAATATGAACGTCAATGAAGTATAATTTGGAAATTGGAATCAGAAAACGAGACGTGCGCGAGGGAGTTTGTCGATTGTTATTTGTTCATTATTTGTCAGAATTTTCTACGTAACTTTTTTATATTGCAGTGCCGCGTACAGCACGATGTTCCGCGAAGAATTTACCGCAAATACATAACAAAGCCTGTGTTTGTTTTAAATTGTGATCTAGTGCTGTGATGATGGCTCGTTTAACTGAGGAGATGGTGATCGCTCGATCGAAGCAGTCGGATTTATCGGCGATAAAGAAGCTCAATTGCTGGTGAGTGTTAACTTTACAATCTAATTAAAACAGAAATCAACAGATCCAACGTCCATTTAATCCATATTGTATTCCTAATGTAAACATCGTCTAAAATCTGGTTTGAAATGTCAGGGTATTTTTTTTTTAAATATTTTACGCGTGAACTGTTCGCGAATGTTTGTTGTGGCGTAAATAATAAGTGAGTTCCGTTTGTGTCGACCTTAAGAGTGCGAGGAAGCGGTTTTCCCGTGGCCCGAAGTTTTTCTAGCATTATTTGTGTGAAATCGCGAGATCATAAACGCGTAACGCTCTCCGTTTAACCGCAGTACCGGGCCTTGGAATTGTGTAAATAATGATAATAATGATTAACGTGTTTGTTTACATTCTATTATTTTAAAATTTGAAAAAAAAAATTTCAAGTTACTTAGTATTTGCGTAGTAAAACAATTACCTTTTTATGGTCTTAGGATGAAAACACAATAAATATTGATACTAGATGATATTTCGAACACAGCACAACAGAGTATCATGCAAATGAGACATAAAATTGTTACAGTTTATTTGAAATAAAATAATTGGGATAAGTCACACACTATCATCTGCAATGTTTGTCACTATCTATGATTTCCTGCAACATATATCGACTTTTCACATTAAAAGTGTACAGTTTCCAAAAATATTTGAAATTGTGTTAGTATGCCTAAATGCCTGTTCCTTGCTGGATGTCTTGTTGTTCTCTTCAATGAAAAGATTTGGCTCGTATTTACAGGCTTATTAAAAGATAAAAACTGAAGAACAAATAATAATGAAGTGCAATATGAGTGTAGTAGATAATGTAATCGTTAAAGATGTATATGCGTTCGCGATCGCTCCATGAAGTGAAGCTTGGTAGTGGGCGAGAATAAAAACTTGGTTGGAGGGGGAATTAGAGATCCTTAACAATTTGGTATCACCAGTATTTTTCCCATAAATGCTTTCAAAACAGCATAGTTTTTTTTTGAGTTTACCTATACTTTAAGTACTATTAACAAAATTAATAAATAATTTTATCTTACTTTAATACACAGATAATGTAACTGGTAAAAAAAAATGTTGCAAATATGATTAATATCAAAAATATTACCTGTTAAACCTTTAAAACACTCTCCTGTAAAATTAGTAAGTTTTGAGATTATACAGTTTTAATGCGAGAAGACGATATCGACGCTTGAAAGGCAAACGTGACTAAGCGACAATAACTGCATTGTACATAAATGATAGGCAATAACCATATTCGATGTGCAAAAAAAAAATATTTCTAGGTTTATTAGGATCATTTCAATCCTACAGCTACTAGTTAGATTCTACTACAGCTAGATTTAAAATAAATTTCGTTTTCAGGTATTTCAACTTTAAATTAGTCTACTGTAAAGTTCACGCATTGTCGCTTAGTCACGTTTGCCTTTCAAGCGTTGATATGTTTAATTATACTCGTATTGAGATATTAAACACCCATAGCTAAAACTTGTTCATCATGTTAATGTTTGCCAGATATGGAAATAACACCCACAACTCTCAGGCCCAGCAGCCATGAGCACTAATTAGTGGATAAAAAATAGAATGAATTACTTAATTATTCTAAATGTTAAAATATATAGTTTAAAAATATATATATATTGGGGACAGTAATGAAAAGTGTGTGGCTAAATTATTAGGAATACTCAATTTATTTGTATATATTATGTTAAGTTTCAATTATTACTATTTATTTCATGTCAGGGTCTGTTATAAGAAATTCTCAAAAGATATATAAGCAATTTGTATTTAATTGGCCTAACAACATTTTTGAAATATGAAAATAATAATTGAAGTAGGTGTGGATTTCATATTCAATGTAGGGATCATCAGTTTACTAGATTTATCCTCCCGATGCACTAACGGTGATTTTAGGTACCTCAAGCACCGGTCATCGTTCTCGTCGAACCCGTCGCTTGCGACGAAGGGCTCGGCGAGTAAATTAACCCACAGACACAGCCCACTGAGTTTCTCGCCGGATCTTCTCAGTGGGTCGCGTTTCCGATCCGGTGGTAGATTCTGCGAAGTACGGGTCTTGCCAAGGTTCGTGTTAGCATCGTCGTCAGGTTTGAGCCCCGTGAGCTCACCTACTGTTACGCTGAAATAGCCTTTCAAGGCTATCAGCTTAAGTATGAAAAAAAAGAGGTAAGATATTCAATTCGTTTCAGTTTTTAAGATTTTTATGTGAGGAGCATTATGATGCTTATGAGCTCCAAGAACGTCCTCCCACCCGGTTGGTCCTTTGTAAATCCGCTCAGCCAGATAAAGAAATATTTATGATTCATGTTATCTTAACTTCACGGAGGTAATATCGGATGACGTCACACATAAAGAACGAAGCATACGCCAGTGTCGTAATTAACAGGAATGTGTCTGTTGTTGAGTCGACTGATTCATAAAAAAATATTACTTACCTTTTTTTTTTTTTTTTAATTTTGTGACCTGGTGACAAAGACCTTTAGGTCATATCTTATTTGGAAAATGTTCATTACGTTGAAATATTACCTAATTTGGACATGCGCCACATCACTATTACATATATATAAACAGCCGCTGTGACAAATCAATGAATTAGGATACGCGATTAATAGGTATATAAATAGGCATATTACCTACCTAGTTTTTTTGTTTTGTTTTTGTTGTGGGTGGAGATAATATGCGTACGCAGTTGTTTGTGACGATCTAGAGGCTCCAGTTACGAATTACACGAGAACGGTGTGCGTAGTGCGAGTTTTTTAACTTTCTCGATAGCGTAAAAGTTAGCTCATATTTGTATGGAATGGGATAGTTTGCGTACGTTTGCCGCTAGGGGCGCTGTTCCAATTGTATACAAAATTGGGTTAACTTTTACGCTATCGAGAACGTTAAGAAACTCGCACTAAGCACACTGAACTAGCTAGATCACTTGGTCAACTCTCGTCAGGAATACACGTACTCCATTATAAATGAACGTTACACTTTCAGGCGTTTCACTGGTGGTAGGACCTCTTGTGAGTCCGTACGGGTAGGTACCACCGCCCCGCCTATTTCTGCCGTGAAGCAGTAATGCGTTTCGGCTTGAAGGGTTGAGCAGCCGTTGTAACTATACTGAGAACTTAGAACTTATATCTCAAGGTGGGTTGTGCATTTACGTTGTCTATGGGCTCCAGTAACCACTTAAAACCAAGTGGGCTGTGAGCTAGTCCATTCATGCAAGCACTAAAAATGAAAAAAATAAAAAATGGCGTCTAAACTAGGATGTTTTATTACCTTAAGGCCGGCTGATTGTAGTCATTCACCGACGCATATCAAATATTTTCGATAAAGACACCGACTGGGAATTGACTCTGAACATTGTTATGATAATCGGGGTCATTAACCAACGGCCCGATCAAATAATTATAGCTAGTTATCTACCCGTCTGTACCCGTCCGCTTCGCTGGGCATTTAAAATTAACATTTTTATTTCTCACCCCCACAAAGATTCTCATCATTAACGCCCCCGCAACTGGTGTAGGGAGTCTAATATTAGCCTATCCATTAAGTACACGTATTTTCTACATGGACATCAAGTTTCAAGTCAATCGGATGCACGGTTCAGTAGTTATAACGGAACATCCGTAAAAACCACTGTAGATTTATATATAAGTATAGATTTCATCCTGATCACGCAGGAGCCAGTCACCGTCGACGCCCTAGACACGTCCTTACGGATCCATCAGATCCAGTAACCTTTGCATTAGACGCCTTCAGCCCTAACACTAGGAGCAGGCTTAGGGACCCCGGTAACCATACTCGTCGAACTCGACAAAGAGGTCGACGTGTCTAACCTAACCCATGCATCAGCTCGCTAAGTTTCTCGCCGGATCTTCTCAGCGGGGCGCGATTCCGATCCGGTAGTAGATTCATTCGCGAAGCAGCTGCTCTTGAGTTGTTAGGTCTCCTTCGGAGGCTCTCGGGCAGCTGTTAGCAAATCTCGCCCCTCCTGGCTGAGCCTTTGCTCGCCCACCTGTCCTGGTGAAACTGGAAAGGCCTCCGGGCCACCAGTAATCCTTCAATCATAAATAATAATAATATTCGTAGCTTCTTAATTCATAATTCGAGTATAGTCGGCAATGGATTAACATTAACGGCCTAGGTGAAGGTTGAGTTTAAGTACACGTTTGCTATTATTAGATCAATACTCTTCTATATCTATACTTCTATACTTATACTAATATTATAAAGAGGAAAGATTTGTTTGTTTGTTTGTTTCGAATAGGCTCCGAAACTACTGGACCGATTTGAAAAATTCTTTTTCCATTAGAAGCCGACATTGTGCCTGATGAACATAGGCTACTTTTTTTTTATTTTTTTTTATTTTTTTTTTTTTGGTTTCATGTGTGTTTTAATGTTTCCGAAGCGAAGCGAGGGCGGGTCGCTAGTATTATTATATAAAAATGAATTGCTGTTCGTTAGTCTCGCTAAAACTCGAGAACGGCTGGACCGATTTGGCTAATTTTGGTCTTGAATTATTCGTGGAAGTTCAGAGAAGGTTTAAAAGAGAGATAAATATGAAAATGCTCGAAATTAAATAAAAATAACAATTTTGTTTTTCCTTTGATGTGTTCACCGGCGGACGGATCTTATTTATCGATTGAGGCACTACGAAGTCTACCGGGTCAGCTAGTTAGATTAACTAGAGGTCCAGCAGTAGTCGAAATTCGACTATAATTAATTGGAATTGTAAGTTTGTTCACAATCATAATAATGATTGTATTTTATACTTCTATAATCACAAATTCCGCCAAGGCTACACTATAAAAAAATATTAATAAAGACAAACAATATTTAATCTATTCTCAATTTGACAACAGACGTCAAGAACAAAAGTTTGACAATAAATAGTATGCATGCGTGTGTGCGTCAAATACATGGTATGTAGTGTGTGTAATGTTTTCTTTATTGATTTAATGTATCTTTCATGTATTATTTAAAAAAAAAATATTAGCATTGTGCACTTCTTCTCTATATTCTCTATAAGTGTGAAAAATTTCATACTCTTCCGTCCGCGCAATTTTCGTAAAAAGGGATACAAAGTTTTTGCTTCACGTATTAATAATATAGATAAAAAGTAATCTAAAAATACAGATTTAAATGAAAGTGAGGGCGCTTAGCTCAGCGTGGGGATTCGCTCTCGCTGCGTACAGTCAAATAATTACGGTTATTATACAACTTTTTAATTGCATTACGTATTAAACGAACCGTGGACTGATGTTCGAGAGGTGCCCCGCATCTCTGAACTATCCGATTTCATTAAAAACTAGTCTGTGATTAATTAATGTAATTACGTACGTACCTGCATTGGAGACTGTTTCTCTTTCGAAAACAATTGTATTTTTTATTGTTTCCATTCTATTACTAATTATGTGCTGCCGTTTTTTTTTATGTAGCGTTAATTTAACTGGTGGTAGGACCTCTTGTGAGTCCGCCTGGTACCACCAACCTGCCTAATTCTGCCGTGAAGCAGTAATACGTTTTGGTTTGAAAGGGGGGCAGCCGCTGTAACTATACTCAGACCTTAGAACTTATATGTCAAGGTGGGTGACGGCATTTACGTTGTAGATGCCTATGGGTTCCGGTAACCATTAACACCAGGTGGGCTGTGAGCTCGTCCACCCGTCTATGAAAAAAAAGGCTGGTAGTTGGACAGCAGCAAAGCGAATAATGGTGATGTCTAGAATCGCAGAAGCGATTGCGCACACAAAGGAATTAATTCGTTGCCAGCCACGTCATAAGGCGATACCCACACGCGCCCGCTTCAAGGGCGGTGTGTGCGCAGCCTTAAATGGTTTTAGTACCGTGGGCGATAACGGCCTTGCCTTAACTCTGATTTGTGAGACCGGCTTATTTATGTACAATGATGCAGGATTTATTTTAAGTTTGCTCGTCTTGTTGAGACTGTCACTAGTTGCTATAACTGGTGGTAGGACCTCTTGTGAGTCCACACGGGTAGGTACTACCACCCCGCCTATTTCTGCCGTGAAGCAGTAACGCGTTTCGGTTTGAAGAGTGGGGCAGCCGTTGTACTGCAAAAATTGAGACCTAAGAAGTCATATCTCAAGGTGGGTGGCGGTTTAATCTGTAGATGTCTATGGGCTCCAGTAACCACTTAACCCCAGGTGGGCTGTGATCTATGCAATAAAAAAAAAGTCGTGTGTCAGCTTGGAGACTAGCTCAGAGACAACTTCTATAGTATATGATATGTAGTTTGTAATGTTATTTTCATATTACAAAGGATACTTAAATTTTATTTCTATGTATGGATTTCTGATTATGACCTCAGGATCCCAGGATTTTTTTTTTATTGTTTAGCTGAATGGACGAGCTCACAGCCCACCTGGTGTTAAGCGGTTACTGGAGCCCATAGATATCTACGACGTAAATGCGCCACCCACCCTGAGATATCAGTTCCAAGGTCTCAGTAGAGTTACAACGGCTGCCCCGCCCTTCAGACCGAAACGCATTACTACTTCACGGCAGAAATAGGCACCTACCCGCGCGGACTCAGAAGAGGTCCTACCACAAGTAGTACCATGTGTCGTTTATGAGAGCAAAGCACACATTGTTGTACACCAAATTGATTGCTTTATCTTGTCATTTAAATTGTCATTGTCTCTTATCATTCCTATTCAAATACCGTTTTAATACTCGTTTAGATATCGCGAGATAAGATTGTATGATTATTATTGTATGTATGTAAAACAAGTGCCATTATCGATGGTTAGGCTCTCATCGAGTGTTATTATCGAAACAGGCCAACAAGACGGAGGAATAAAGACATCGTGTAATCAATGCCCATCAATGTCCGCGCGGGTGGGTACCACCTATTTCTGCCGTGAAGCAGTAATGCGTTTCGGTTTGTAGGGTGGGGCAGCCCTTGTAACTATACTGGAGACCTTAGAAATTATATGGCGCATTTACGTCGTAGATGTCTATGGGCTCCAGTAACCACTTACCATCAGGTGGGCTGTGATCTCCTCCACCCATCTAAGCAATAAATAAAAAATCATTCCCTTTTTGATGCTCAGCTCTAATACCAAACTCCTAGATTTGGGTACCATTCTGGGCGTTGATACCGCGAAGCTGTGACATTTGTGCTGTGATATCTGTAGACTTCGACCATGAGATGGGTTTTGAGTTAGTTTATGTAATGTATCCACAGGGCTATAGAAATTAGCATACGTGTGGTCCGTCCGAGCAAACAATCTGGCTAATGCAACAGTTTCTTGTTAATTTCGGGGGATGGAAGGCGGGGTTGGGAGTTGTCGTTGTACTTATCGATTGACAGGGTTTTCTTTAGTTTTTTCTACCTAAGCTGATAGCCTTGAGGGGCTATTTCAGCGTAACCTTAACTAGTAGGTGAGCTCACGGGGCTCAAACCTGACGACGTTGCTAGCACGAACCCTAGCAAGAGCCGTGCTTCGCAGAATCGACCGCCGGATCGGAAACGTGACCCACTGAGAAGATACGGCGAGAAACTCAGTGGGCTAACAGGGTGTGTTCCAAGCACACACGCATGGTTAACCACCACCGCCTATTGCTGCTGTCAAGCACTGATGAACTGCGATATGAATCGTGGGGCAGCCGTCCTCAGTGATGGGGGTCGTGACCTTCATGGAGCACTTTTGTTCGAAGCGGAATTGGAACTTGGATATCTTGAGGTAACCCTCTGAGAACCTGGAGAGACTCACAGTGACGGGTAAAGTGGATGGAAGGCGATCCAGAGGTCGGAGCCGAAAATGATGGAGTGACCAAGTGTCTGGACATGAGACTGGGTCACGCATTTCACTGTGCCACTGACCGACATGAGTGGCTACAAATTACAAAAAAAGGTCACAGGCGCGCGCATCATGTTGCTCAGCAATGAGCGATCTACTGAAGGAAGAGGATCTCGAGGTGCTTCGTGGAATTTACGCTGTGATGCTACAAAACTAGAGCCAGAACTTTTGATATTAACCCGAATCAATTTTGAAAAGTAAGAAAAATGAGCATACTCGCAAATAAACTTATCGAGGAGTGAAAGGTTAGTTTTAGCGCCATTTCGCTCTTAATACGGCATTTATTTTTGTGATTAAAGGTCCATTTTGTTTGGTATTAGCATCAACGGTTCGATGTTTTTAAGTGAGCTTTCACGATTCAAATAGCTGAACAAGTTTTTTTGTTTTGATTTTTTTTTGCCAAATTTTAAACTTTTATTCGCTCTCCTGTAAAGTTGCAAAAATGTCGCTTAAACAAAACAGCCTGTCACTCATCAATATATTGATTGAATTAACGAATCGAGCTATAGCGCTTTGACAGAAATAGTCCGGACGGTGGTACCGACCCGTACCGACATACCATTTCTTATGTAAATTGTAAGAGCCGATATAAATTGTTTGCACAGAATACTGGAAGCGGGTCAATATTATTAAACGATCAATCGATTGCCTCAATGTTCGCCTTTATAAATAAATGTTCGTTCGAAATTCAAACTTGTTCCACTTCGATAAAGCGGCACGACACGAGAACCCTCTCATCGTGGCCGCCGGTAACTACATTCCCGATCCTGCGGACAGAATGGAAAGCAGTCGACGTCGCCCCAAATACGTCATTCCGGATCCTCCCGATCCACTAACGGTGCTTTTAGGTACCTCAAGCACCGGTCATCGTTCTCGTCGAACCCGTCGCTTGCGACGAAGGGCTCGACGAGTAAATTAACCCTCAGACACAGCCCACTGAGTTTCTCGCCGGATCTTCTCAGTGGGTCGCGTTTCCGATCCGGTGGTAGATTCTGCGAAGCACGGCTCTTGCTAGGGTTCGTGTTAGCAACGTCGTCAGGTTTGAGCCCTGTGAGCTCACCTACTAGTTAAGGTTCCGCTGAAATAGCCTCTCAAGGCTATCAGCTTAGGTAGGAAAAAAAAATCAAACATTCGTAATTTAGACATCGTCTTTGGCAGCGTGATTAGCACAATGTTAATGTGGGGCTTCAAAAATAATGTGTTAAAATATCGTTACATCAGTGACCCAGTTTTAGGCGTGAGGTCATCGGAAGCTCGTAAGTCACCTGGATCGATCGGGTCAAGGGACAGTGATAAGTATAACATTTGGCTAGAACGATCGATATTAATCTATCTCTGTTTTTTTTTTTATTGCTTAGATGTGTGGACGAGCTCGCAGCCTATTTGGTGTTAAGTGGTTACTGGAACCCATAGACATCTACAACGTAAATGCGCCACACACCTTGAGATAGAAGTTCTAAGGTCTCAGTATAGTTACAACGGCTGCCCCACCCTTCAAACCGAAACGCATTACTGCTTCACGGCAGAAATAGGCGGGGCGGTGGTACCTACCCGTGCGGACTCACAAGAGGTCCTACCACCAGTAATTACGTGAATAATTGTTAAGTACGTATTTCATTAGAAAAATTGGTACCCGCCTGCGGGATTCGAACACCGGTGCATCGACGAATGCACCGGACGTCTTATCCTGTAGGCCACGACGACTTTACTACTTTGGCTACAGTTAAACGATCGATATTAATCTATATCTGTTTGTTGGATTTTCTGTATAAATATGCATCGTAGTTTGTAAGATTAGCTTGTTTTATAATTTTGTCACTTCAAAATTTGGCTCTGATGGCCTCGAAGTAGATTGCAGTCATAATTTCGGCGTTTTTATTAGAACTAGAGGTCCCGCAGTAGTCGACATTCGACTATAATTAATTGGAATTGTAAGTTTGTACACTATTATGATGGTATTTTATACTTCACAAATTTCACCAAGACTACACTATAAAAAATATTAACAAAGACAAACAATATTTATTCTCAATTTGACAACAGACGTCAAGAACAAAAGTTTGACAATAAATAGTATGCATGCGTGTGTGCGTCAAATACATGGTATGTAGTGTGTGTAATGTTTTCTTTATTGATTTAGTGTATCTTTTATGCATTATTTTAAAAAAATATTAGCATTGTGCACTTCTTCTCTGTATTCTCTATAAGTGTGGAAAATTTCATACTCCTCCGTCCGCGCAATTTTCGTAAAAAGGGATACAAAGTTTTTGCTTCACGTATTAATATATAGATTTCTCGAACACTACGGTCATGCCTGCAAAAAAAACAAATTCCATGCGCGGGAAAAGAAGCACAGTCCTCATTATAAAATAAATAGTTTCCTTATGGTCATTAGTTATTGACTCTGTCGGGCGCAAGGACGTTTCTCAAAACGTAATGCTTTTCAATAAAGAATAAATAAATAAATATTTAATAACAGTCACGCCACGTTAACTGGTCCCGTGATAAGTCCGTAAAGAACTTGTGTTACAGGTACCAGATAACGGAAATAAATGTAAGATTTTTATTATACACATACATATATTTAATATACATCCATTACCCTGGAAAAGACATTTATATTTATCATACAAATATCTTCCCTTGGCGGGATTCGAACCCGCGACCCCCTTGTGTAGTGACCATGTCACTTACCACTACGTTAGAATGCATATCCTATGTGCTTAATTAAAAGTAAACAGATCGTATTTTTCATGGAGGAGATGTATGGAAATGGTAGTGCAAGGTAGAGGAGGAAGAGGTCGACCGAAGAAGACATGGATGGAGTGTGTGAATGACGATATGAGACAGAGAGAGGAGTGAGTGTTGAGATGACGGCTGATAGAAGAGAATGGAAGAGAAAAATTAGCTGTGCCGACCCCACCTAGTGAGATAAGGTGGAGAAAAAGAAGAAGAGATCGTATTTTTCATTATTCACGATTAACTTATCCATAACTTCCGACACTGTTCTATTCTGAATTATTCATGGTGTGTTCTCTTTCAGTACATTTGAGTGGATGAGAAACTTCCCTGCCCGGTCTTAAAAGGATTACTAAAGCTTATAGACATGATAATGCGAATGGAGCTACCCACTTTGAGGCTTGAGGTCGAAGGCTCAAACGTATTTATCTGCTGTATCAACTTTCGAACTGGACTTTATGACTGCTTTGAGCCAGGAATAGGAATATCGGTAATACTTACCCGTGGAAAAGTTGCCGTATTTAGGTTGTGATGTATAAGATCCGGTGACCGCTTCACACCAGGTTATCCGTGATCTCTAGCCAGCTCATTCACCCGCCAATGCAATAGATGAATTATGTTACTGGTGGTAGGACCTCTTGTGAGTTCGCGCGGGTAGGTACCACCACCCTGCCTATTTTTGCCGGGAAGCAGTAATGCGTTTCGGTTTAAGGGTGGGGCAGCCGTTGTAACTAGAATTGAGACCTTAGAACTCATATCTCAAGGTTAGTGGCGGCATTTACGTTGTAGATGTCTATGGGCTCCAGTAACCACTTAACTTCAGGTGGGCTGTGAGCTCGCCCACTCATAAAAGCAATAAAAAAATACATTCGAGATGATCCTTCATCTCCTTTTTATCATCAAACCTCCCGCCACCGTAGCAGAGTTCACCCATATTCTCTGAAATCACTGCGCTCTTCGACAGTGCGTTTCCAACCTCCACTATAAATGAACGTTCCATTTTCAGGCGTTTCACTGGTGGCAGGACCTCTTGTGAGTCCGCGCGGGTAGGTACCTCCATCCCGCCTATTTCTGCCGTGAAGCAGTAATGCGTTTCGGCTTGAAGGGTTGAGCAGCCGTTGTAACTATACTGAGACCTTAGAACTTATATCTCAAGTTGGGTGGCCCATTTACGTCGTAGATTTGCGGTAGACAGCGGCTTGGCTCTGCCTCTGGCATTGCTGACGACCATGAGCGTCGGTAACCACTTACCATCAGGTGGGACGTATGCTCGTCTGCCTACTGCAAAGGGAATAAAAAAAAGTGTTAAGGCGTATAAATTGTAACCTTTACGAACCTAAACGAACGATAATTTAATTTTGAAATGCTCTCTTCAAGATTCCTCTCTTAAGTTCCTCACTTAACGCTCTTTAAGGCTCTTAAGGCTCCTTAAGATAAGATTCTCCCTTAAGGTTTTGTAACTAAAGGTCCTTTTAGAAACTGCTGTACTGTGAATCGAAAAGAAAAAAAAACTCGCAAATATCATGCGTAGTTACTAGTGCCTTATCTGGTGCTGCAAAGCATTTACGCGTCCTAAGTCTGAGGGGACATTTTTCCCTCCTCTCTGGTAGCCTAAGGGGTTATTCCTGTTTCTCGTTTTCAAGAGACTTGAGACTACGAAAACATTTCTGAATGTGTTTGGCGGTGATCACGTCATGATGATGTTTATAGATTCCGATTACCTTCAGACACATGTCCGACTTTGCTAATTAAGTTAAATCGAAGCCTGTAAACGTACTCCGTGCTGTGAAGGATCGGAATTCAATGAATGCCATAGTAATCTAACAACAAACAATCGATCAAGGACAATTTAGTTCGTTCAGAAATGTGGAATTTATAGCTTTTTAATTTGTCAAACATTCGACGTACTATATTGAACAATGACGTCAGAGTTCACGTGCTCTAGAAATTCTAAACCAATACTCCCTTTGCCTTACTTCTTAATTATTTACTACTTACTTCTTACTCACTCACTACTTACTTCTTACTCACTTACTACTTACTTCTTACTCACGCACTACTTACTTCTTACTCATTTACTACTTACTTCTTACTCACTTACTACTTACTTCTTACTCACGCACTACTTACTTCTTACTCACTTACTACTTACTCACGCACTACTTACTTCTTACTCACTTACTACTTACTTCTTACTCCCGCACTACTCACTTCTTACTTACTTACTACTTACTTCTTACTCACGCACTACTTACTTCTTACTCACTTACTACTTACTTCTTACTCACGCACTACTTACTTCTTACTCACTTACTACTTACTTCGTTTACCATTAGCTGAACCTCTTAGATACCTCTTACCTCTCTTTATTTAACTGCGAACTTTACCGGATCTAGATCGTTTATGAATATATTATTAAAAATGTGTATACTTTCCTAATATTTTGATTTTAATCAGCAGAGTGCTAATAAATCAACTGATTGTATTTCCAATTAGTTCTAATTTTGGATCATTGTAATTAAATGTATCTGTTGAAAAATGTAATACTCCGGAATAAAATAACAGTTTAATGAAAGAGGAAAAACAAAAGAAGTGAAGTGATTTGCAAGAAAAAAAACTTATAATATTTTTAATAAATTTGAATTAAAAATAATGTAAGAAAAAATGATTTTATTGTAAAAAAGAAAAAAAAAAATTTTTTTTAATATTGATTTGTCATCGGTCCTTTTGAGTTAATCCGACGTTTTGAAGGAGGTCAGACATAGGTCTGAAGCTAATAAAAGCGTATTAAAAAGCAAAAACAGTGGTGTCACACGTGAGCAAATTGTGAACCATTTTGACATATTTTTTATTTTTTTATTTTTATTGCATAGATAAGTGGACGAGCTCACAGCCCACCTGGTGTTAAGTGGTTACTGGAGCCCATAGACATCCACAACGTAAATGCGTCACCCACCTTGAGATATAAGTTCTAAGGTCTCAAGTACAGTTACAACGGCTGCCCCACCCTTCAAACTTCAAGCAGCGGCTTGGCTCTGCTCCTGGCATTGCTGAAGTCCATGGGCGACGGTAACCACTTACCATCAGGCGGGCCGTGCGCTCGTCTGCCTGCAAAGGCAATAAAAAAAAAACCGAAACGCATTACTGCTTCACGGCAGAAATAGGCAGGGTGGTGGTACCTACCCGCGCGGGCTCACAAGAGGTCCTACCACCAGTAAATAGATGAAGTTATGTTTACAATTCTCCAACATTATCGCTAAATTTGATGTAGTTTAAAAAGTTACTAGTGGTCCCGTAGTAGTCGAAATTCGACTATAATCAATTGAAATTGTAAGTCTGTACACTATTATGATTCTATTTTCAAATACCATTATACTTCTATAATCACAAATTACGCCAAGACCACACTATAGAAATATTAGGTAACAAAAACAATATTTAATCTATTCTCAAGACGTCAAGAACAAAAGTTTGACAATAAATAGTATGCATGCGTGTGTGCGTCAAATACATGGTATGTAGCGTGTGTAATGTTTTCTTTATTGATTTAATGTATCTTTTATGCATTATTTAAAAAAAATATTAGCATTGTGCACTCCTTCTCTATATTCTCTATAAGTGTGGAAAATTTCATACTCCTCCGTCCGCGCAATTTTCGTAAAAAGGGAACAAAGTTTTTCCTTCACGTATTAATATATAGATTCCTTGTAACAAAGACGGATACTCGTGGTCCGATTGTATTAAGTAGATTAGTCAGTCCGTCGTCTGTACAGCGTAATTCTTGTACCATTGAGGTCATTACACCGACTCAGCTGTCTCGTTCAGAGGTGCACAAAGGGAAGCCGTGTCGTGACTTCACGATTTGCCCTTTCTAGGGTAGGCGTGTCCTTCTATGTGTGTGTGTGCTTTAGCTAACACATTGACAATGACGTGTGCGTGCAATGTAATGCGTCAATGAAAACTATTGATTTTTTTTAATGTTTAAATAATCAGGACGCGGTAACACTGTCCTTTTAGAAGGAACGTTTCTTAACGGCTCATTGGATCGTGTTCAGTTCTTACACGATTTAATGTTGTTTTAGAATGAAAAGGGGTCGTATTAAAAGGCATAATTGTAACTTACACTTACTTACGGCCGTACTTACGTCCTTACGGATCCATCAGATCCAACAACCCTTGCAGTAGGGACCCCGGTAACCGTACTCGTCGAACTCGGCAAAGAGTTCGACGTGCAACCTAACCGAAACATCAGCCCGCTGAGTTTCTCGCCGGATCTTCTCAGCGGGTCACGATTCCGATCCGGTAGTAGATTCATTCGCGAAGCAGCTACTCTTGAGCTGTGAGGTCTCATTTGGAGGCGCTCGGGCAGCTGTTAGCAAATCCTGGCTGAGACTTTGCTCGCCCGACTTTCCTGGTGAAACTGGAAAGGCCTCAGGGCCACCAGTAATCCCTCAATCATAAAAAAATCTCTTTGTGAATTGAATTACTGTTGTTTGTAGTTGTAAAGACTCGAATGTAGTAAAGTAGAAGAATGCATTCTGGAAAGGGAATAGAATGGTGGTGGATCTCCGAATTGATTCTTATTCTTGTTATTGACTTAAGTTCGCGTAGACTATACACAGTATTGCTCCAGCCACGTGGCTCGCGCAGTGGCCCACCACGCGATCGGCTAATCTCATACCGATGCTTAAAGCCTCAGTTTTGCCTAATTAATTTGGTAGTAGTAGTGGTACTACTGGTGGTAGGACGTCTTGTGAGGTCGTACGGGTAGCTACCACTGCCCTATTTCTGCCGTGCAGTAGTAATGCTCACCGGTTTGTAGGGTGGGGCTGCCGTTGTACTTTAAAAACTAAGAAATTAGAACTCATATCTCAAGGTGTGTGGCGGTATTTACGTTGTAGATGTCTATGGGCTCCGGTAACCACTCAACACTAGGTGGGCCGTAAGCTTCTTCATCCATCGAAGCAATAAAAAATAAAATTAAAAAAGTGTCCTTTATCTGTTTTTTTACTATCGTGAGAAGTGTGTTGGAGTATGGAAGTCCGGTATTGTCTCCGCACTACAGAGTCCACAGCGACGATATCGAAACCCTGCCACCGTGGTCAGCTTCCCAAGCACTGAAATGTTGATGATTGAGTGTAGATCCTGCCGAAATGCGTACTAGAGAAAGCGTAGCAAAACGCCGAGTAAGCATCGTTACGACAGCATTGCAGATACTGAGCGAGTTCCTTGACCCCGGGCGGCTGGCTTATCAATCGATCGTCTCGTACTGTTGGATTTAAGTATCTCTGACATTAAAATTGTTTCAATAAGCTATTTATTGGTTCAGCTGCGTTTGGAATTATGTCGAAAACTGTCAACAGACATGTGTTTTATTGTCTTATAGAGTAGACGAGACTCCTTCTGTTTGTATGTCGCCTGTTGGCAAGTGGTGTATCGATCTAGAGCTAAGTTACGTGACCTGATGTGAAAGATTTGGCTCAATAGAATTGAGTGATGCAATATTTAATGTGATGATATGATATGACTAGCTTTTGCCCGCGACTCCGTCCGCGTGGAATACTTACTTTAGCATATCGCAAAAATTTACCCCCCCCCACTTCATTTAAGTAAAAAGTGAAAAGATTTTGAAACATTCTTTATTGGTGCTCCACTTGTATTGGTCTTACTGTGATGTTATATAGCCTGTAGCCTTCCTCAATAAATTGGCTATGCAACACTGAAAGATTTTTTCAGATCGGACCAGTAGTTCCAGAGATTAGCGCGTTCAAACAAACAAACTCTTCAGCTTTATAATATTAGTATAGATTTAATATGACTAGAGGTCCCGCAGTAGTCGAAATTCGACTATAATCAATTGGAATTGTAAGTTTGTACACTATTATGATTGTATTTTATACTTCTCTAATCACAAATTTCGCCAAGACTACACTATAAAAAATATTAACAAAGACAAACAATATTTAATCTATTCTCAATTTGACAACAGACGTCAAGAACAAAAGTTTGACAATAAATAGTATGCATGCGTGTGTGCGTCAAAATACACGGTATGTAGTGTGTGTAATGTTTTCTTTATTGATTTAATGTATCTTTTATGCATTATTTAAAAAAATATTAGCATTGTGCACTTCTTCTCTATAATCTCTATAAGTGTGGGAAATTTCATACTCCTCCGTCCGCGCAATTTTCGTAAAAAGGAATACAAAGTTTTTCCTTCACGTATTAATATATTGTCTTATAGAGGAGACTCCTTCTGTTTGTAAGCTGCCTATTGGCAAGTAGTGTGTCGATCTAGAGCTAAGTTACGTGACCTGATGTGAAAGATTTGGCTCAATAGAATTGAGTGATGCAATATTTAATATGATTTATTTTATAATTATTAATTTTACTGATGGTAGGACCTCTTGTGAGTCTGCACGGATAGGTACAACCGCCCTGCCCGTGAGTTCGTCCACCCATCTAAGCAATAAAAAAAATATGATGGAATGAAAAAGAATGATGATGATATGGTTTAATATGATGATACTTATAGGGTTTTCTTGGGTTAGCGCGATATGTAAACATAGACAAAGTAAGAGTCTAAAATCGAGGGATTATAAGGTTCTTTGTTTTTTTTAACCGACTTCAAAAAAGGAGGAGGTTCTCAATTCGACTGTATGTTGTTGTTTTTTTAATGTTTTTTACCTCATATCTCTTGACTGGGTGAATCGATTTTCGATGATTTCGATAGGTATTCAATTCACGACTAGTCAGTGTTCGAGTTTTTGATACGATTTCAGTACGTCAATACGCGAATGACTACCGTATAAATAATATGTATCGCGTGTCGCACGCTATCCTCTATCGGTATTAAGGTGTGATTCACGCTATCGGTTTTGTTATTCGACTTCTATAGCGACGCGCGGCTTTGGTCGATTTTAATTTGCAATAGAGAAAATACGATATATACGTTCTTTTTTTTAAATATTTTTTTACAGTGTGGGCGAGCTTTCTGCTCATCTAGCGATAAATGGTCACCGAAGCTCACAGACATCAACAACGCAAATACCGGCACAGACCCTGAGGAGTTCAATGGAGAAGTTACCTGGTTGTTTTATCAATTGTACAAATTGGATTAGATTGTGTGAACACGTGAGAATCGAAGCATTGATAGGTACGCGTAAAGAAACTAGCCTTTACTTAAGTGATTGATGATTTTGTTCGCATCTACCGCCAAATATAAATATAATAAATATATACATACATGTATGATTGGTAATAATGGAACGTATGAAAAGAGTGTGGAAGAGCGTGGAGAGGAAACAGTAAGAAAGGGAAAAGAGAATGACAGAGAAAAGGAAGATGGCAAAGACGATTGAAATGAGCAAGGCGTAAAAAAGGTATCAATTAATTTTTAATTATTAAAGAAGATTTCGGACAAGAAAAGTAAAGGTCCAACAGTGAAATGATTTTATTTTATGTGCCATGATCCCAATTCCGCATACAAAAAAAATTTGTACTACTATACTTTTAGCGTCTGTGAGGAATGTCTGTGTGTGTGGACATAGAACAGTAGACCGTCCTGCCGGTCTTCGCGTTGCTTGGTACTTTACGATGCTTAGAATTCTATTGAAAAGTAGAAGGAAAACGTCCTAGAGACCGGAGCCCCAAACGTTGGTCCGACCAGATCTCCGAGCAAACCAGCGGACCACTTAGCGCTGCACTACACCAGGCAACTGACCGGAACCGATGGAGGCTGGCAGTCGACAAGTTGAAACGGAGTCACGATCCTCAGCAATGAGGGAGCGATGGAGAAGAAGAAGAAGAATTCTATCAACATTACACTCATTAATCTTGATCGTATGTGTCCACCCTAAGCTCGTGGATCGTGTGATCATTTAACTAGTTGCACTACGCTTTTAACGACATGATACCGTCCGCTATTTGATCATTAGCTATAATTATTTTTTTGTTATTTAAGGTGAAGTTAGGCACAGGGATGTTTTTTCCTTCTTTGTATGATTGAAAGATTACTGGTGGCCCGGAGGCCTTTCCAGTGTGGCGGTAGCCATCATACAACGCAAGATAATTGACAGATGCCTGAATCTCGCTTACGATATTTTCAAGATAAGCTCGCATATATACAAGTTCCAAACAACGACATTCGGACCGTCGGTCTACCGAGCAATGTCACCCGCTCGGTGGAAGATCTTCCCTTTGTCGTTTAAGCATCCCCACACCAGTTTCACCAGAACAGGTGGGCAAGTAGAGACTCAGCCAGGAGGGGTGGGATTTGCTAACATCTGCCCGAGCGCCTCCGAAGGAGACCTAACAACTCAAGAGCAGTTGCTTCGCGAATGAATCTACTACCGCATCGGAATCGCGACTCGCTGAAAAGATCCGGCGAGAAGCTCAGCGGGCTGATGCTTGGGTTTGGTTATTTTTTTGCTTAGAGACAAAGCAATGTGACCAGTGATGAACGAAATGCGACCCTGGATAGGTTGGTACCAGTATTCTAACAGTCTTCTTTTGCGAAGCAGTCAGAGCCGGCTGTTGTGGAATAAAATTGAAGAATTGAGGTAATTCTCATAGTCGGTGGGCTAGTTTAGAGGTTTGTAAAAAACTGGCTTTTGCCCGCGACTTCGTCTGCGTGGAATAGTTACTTTGGCATAAATCTAAATTTTACCCGCCTCTTCATTTACGTAGAAAGTGAAAATATGTTTGAATAATATAATGTTAAGGAGCCATTTAAAAGGGAAAAAAACCCCGATTTTGAAACATTCTTTATTGGTACTTCGCTTGTCTTGGTCTTAGCGTGACTTTATATTATAACCTATAGCCTTCCTCAATAAATGAGCTATCTAACACTGAAATAATTTTTCAAATCGGACCAGTAGTTACTGAGATTAGCGCGTTCAAACAAACTCTTCAACTTTGTAATATTAGTATAGACGTGCGTTTCAAAGATTTTTCATGTCAGATATATTCAAAGACGTACGCCTTCACATAAGTTTGTGGCAGCTTAGTATCTTCTTCTTCTTCTTTCTTACCTATTACCCTCTGCTGGGATATAGGGCTGGACTCGAATTCTTCCATTTCTTTCAGTCTTGGGCTGTTCTAACTCCTCCCACGTCACGTTCAAGACCCCCAGTTCCTGCTCTACTGAGCGACGCCAAGTTTTTCTGGTACGGCCTCTCTTTACCTTAGTATCTATCGATTTATTATTTACGTGTCAATTTTAAAGGTTGCAAGCGAAAGCTCTGGTTTTATTGATAATGTTGAGAAATTTTGCAGCTGACGATAAGTCGTGAGTCTCGCGACCGTGACTCGTACTCAATACAGACAAGAATACGCAATCGATATAATATTTGTGATGGAAGGCGAACGTGTGTTTATGTATTTTTTTTTTCCTACCTAAGCTGATAGCCCTAGCGGCTATGTCAGCGTAACCCTAACTTTAGTAGGTGAGCTCACGGGGCTCAAACCTGACGATGTTGCTAACACGAACCCTAGCAAGAGCCGTGCTTCGCAGAATCTACCACCGGATCGGAAACGCGACCCACTGAGAAGATCCGGCGAGAAACTCAGTGGGCTGTGTCTGAGAGTTAATTTACTCGTCGAGCCCTTCGTCGCAAGCGACGGGTTCGACGATAACGGTGACCGGTGCTTGAAGTACCTAAAAGCACCGTTAGTGGATCGGGAGGATCCGAGATGACGTGTTTTGGGCGACGTCGACAGCTTTCCATTCTGTCCGCAGGATCGGGAATGTAGTTACCGGCGGCCACGATGAGAGGGTTGTTTATGTAGATGTCGTTCTAGGCTTATAGATAACTAGCGGCCCGCCCCGGCTTCGCTTAGGAAGTAGCGCACGCGATGTAAAGAATTTTAGGTAATTTTTTTACACTTTGGGTTACATTATTGGAGTTTCAGTAAGGATCCCTATTTTTTTTTTAAATGTAATAAATATAGCCTATGTCACCCGGGGATAGCGTAGCTTTCCAACAGCGAAATAAATTTTTAAATCGGTTCAGTGGTTTCGGAGCCTATTCAATACAAACGTAGGTGGAAGGACGTCTTATGAGTCCGCGCGGGTAGGTACCACCGCCCTGCCTATTTCTGCCGTGAAACAGTAATTTTTGCAACAAACAGTTGTAAGCATTTCGATCTGAAAGGCAGGGCAGCCGTTGTAACTATACTGAGTGAGACCTTAGAACTTATATCTCAAGGTGGGTGGCACATTTACGTTGTAGATGTCTATGGGCTCCAGTAACCACTTAACACCGGGTGGGCTGTGAGCTCGTCCACCCAACTAAGCAATAAAAAAAAAGGCAGACTAGTTTTCGGCCCACCTGATGATGAGTGGTTACTGTCGCCCATGGATTTCAGCAATGCCAGGGGCAGAGCCAAGCAGCTGCCTACCGTTGAATTTGGTGTCCAACGGATATCTGAGCACGTTAGCTCCGTCTTCTATAGATGAGTCTGCGAGTGGTCTAAAGGACCACTTATAATTGTAGATATTGTAGATTTTAGACAATGCCTTGTTTTTACGATGCTCATACGTTCGTTCGCACGTCGAATCTATTGGAAGGTAACTGTATCGGGCCACTGTCTCTTCTCGCTGTCCACAAATAGTATCCGTTGGACACAACTAGTGTTTGAAGTGGGTCATCATACACAACGAACCTAAAACTTGGTTCAAAGCCAATAATTCAGTCGAGCGAAACTCAGATATCTGAGGTGAATGATTTCAGCGCGCTGGTGTATTTGACCGCGCCGAATCTCTTAATTTACGAATATATTATGTATATGTTATACCTTAAGGTCGGATTTCGTGAATGCCGAAGGGGATTTATTACGCCTGTCATGGGAACATGCAAGCAAAGAATCTACCATAAATTCAAAAACTATGAGTTTTTTTAAGGAAATGTTATTATGATTTGGATCGGAAACCGAAATAAGCCGACGCATCGGAATGGCCAAATCCGCTATGAGCCAGCTAAACAAAATATGGAGAGATCGAAACATACTCAAGAAGACGAAAGTGCAAATTGCTGAGACGCTTGTTTTCTTAATCTTTTTGTATGGGGCTGAGACTTGGATCTTGAAAGAGTCTGACAGGCGACGCATAGACGCGTTTGAGATGTGGTGCTGGCGGCGCATGTTGCGCATCCCTTGGACGGCTTTCCGGACGAACGCTTCCATCCTCAACGAGCTAAAAGTTGACCAGAGGCTATCCACCAAATGTCTATATAGAGTGCTCCAATACTTTGGTCATATAGCAAGAAAACCCTCTGACAACCTGGAGAGACTCATAGTGACGGGTAAAGTGTATGGAAGACGATCCAGAGGTCGTAGCCGAAAAAGATGGAGTGACCAAGTGTCTGAGTATCTGGACATGAGACTGAGCCACGCACTTCACTGTGCCACTGACCGACATAAGTGGCTACAAATTACAAAAAAAGGTCACAAGCGGGCGCATCACGATGCTCAGCAATGAGCGATCGACTGAAGGAGGAGGATTATGATTTGGTGAATTTTTAAATGATATTAACATGTATTTGATTAGATCTATTATTGTATGATTTTAATAGATTATGAATGTAATTAAATTCTTTCTGACTATAATTTATGAATTGACATGCCGGTAATCATCAATTAATTTTATAAAAGGCACCATTATTTATGTACTATGTCTCTGGCAAGTAAATCATTTGGATTGAATTGAATTGGATACCAAATAATTTTAGCGAGAAAACCGACACAGACCGGGCGTCGAATACAGGCTAACTGGTACGGTTGTCGCCAAGCACTCGACTATCGAGGGAGGCATCTGTAGAATTGGAGGGCCCTAGACACGTCCTTACGGGTCCATCAGATCCAATAACCTTTGCATTAGACGCCTTCAGCTCTAACACTAGGAGCAGGCTTAGGGACCCCGGTAACCGTACTCGTCGAACTCGACAAAGAGTTCGCCGTGCAACCTAACCCATGAATCAGCTCGCTGAGTTTCTCGCCGGATCTTTTCAGCGGGTCGCGTTTCCGATCCGGTAGTAGATTCATACGCGAAGCAGCTGCTCTTGAGCTGTTAGGTCTCCTTCGGAGGCGCTCGGGTAGCTGTTAGCAAATCCCACCCCTCCTAGCTGAGCCTTTGCCCGCCCATCTGTCCTGGTGAAACTGGAAAGGCCTCCGGGCCACCAGTAATCCTTCATCATAAAAAAGGGTGTGCCGTGATTTCGTAGCGGTCGTGATTTTGCTGTACAATGCTGTCTCTGAGAATGTCCTTTGTTACTTCAATATTCGCGCGAGGATTCGCTCCTGAGTACTCGGAGAGTTCTTTGGAATGTCCTTATAGCTAAAAATATGGTTTGTTGTTTTATAGATATAACTATATAATGATATTGGCTGGCCCGGCAAACGTTGTTTTGCTATATAAATTATTTCTAGGAAAGACAAATTACGGCCGGGCTGATTTTTTAATCTAAACCATCCAGAGTGCCACTAAACGCACACAAAAAAAAAAACATTCAAATCGGTTCAGCCGTTTAGGAGGAACTCAGTGACAAACACACGCACAGATGAAATATATATTTAAAGATGAATTAACAATAAAAGACTTTATTGAGTTTTCAAGCCCATTCAATTGATACCCCTTAATCTCTTTTTAAAAATCAATATTTTAAACAGTCTTATTATCACTATGCAAAACTGAACAACTCTCTTCACTGAATGACGGACACGTGATTCCGTCTAAGAAACATTTTAAATTATTTTTTATTTTTTATTGCTTAGATGGGTGGACGAGCTCACAGCCCACCTGATGTTAAGTGGTTACTGGAGCCCATGGACATCTATAACGTAAATGCGCCACCCACCTTGAGATATAAGTTCTAAGATCTTAGTATAGTTACAACGGCTACCCCACCCTTCAAACCGAAACGCATTACTGCTTCACGGCAGAAATAGGCAGGGTGGTGGTACCTACCCGCGCGGACTCACAAGAGGTTTTTCTTCACTAAACGCGATCAATATTACGAATGGCGATTCTTTAAATGTCACCATATTAGCGTTTTGAGTGGTCTCATTCTTAACGTTAAAACAGTGGAGTTTGACCTTACGTATACGTCACGACGGGTTCATGTTGAGATTGCGTTTCATTAGTTTCGGATATCTTGGCAATGGTTGTCTATAAATGCGTGTTTTTTGTTATTAGCTCAGTCGTATGACAAAGGTGGCCTATATCCCAAGGTTCAAACTGTTTCCTTGCGCGAAAACTTATTAGACGGCCAGTTCGTTTCTTCGTAATTTTCTTATTGCCCTTATCCCTTATTACGTGGGGACGGCTTAGCGTGACCCTCTTGGCATACCGTATAGGGATTTGGCATGAGTTTTCAGGCCAGACGTCAACCCTCCTCTGGTCAAATCTCCATATATATATCGCAACGAGCCACAAGGTGGGGCTTTTGACTCATTTTTTGATGTTATTTTTATTGAATACGTTTTTTTTCTTTCTATTATTTGCATAGAAAACGGATAGTTCATTTCGAATTAATAATTTAAAAACAGACAAATGAATAGTTTTAAAAATCGCTGGTTTACGTTATATCATTCTGCTTTAGTTCATTCCCTGTCTCCAATGAACAAACCCGTCGGATTCTCCTGTTTGAAACATCACAAACTTCACTTCGCTCCTCGCGTTCCCGCCAAAAAGTGAAAAAAATAATAATACAAACATGACAGGACTTTTGGCGGGAACGCGAGGAGTGAAGTGTTTCATTTTGTCTATTTAGTGTTTCTTCAGGTTTAAATGTGTAAAAATCGGTGGTTTATTAATATTATCTGTGAAAGTGCACAAATATGGGAAGAGTAAACAATGCCGCTGGCCGTAGCTTCTCGGGATCTTCCAAAAAGTCCAGTGACTTTTTTACTGGTGGTAGGACCTCTTCTGAGTCCGCACGGGTAGGTACCACCATCCTGCTTATTTCTGCCGTGAAGCAGTAACGCGTTTCGGTTTGAGGGGTCGGGCAGCCGTTGTAACTATGCTGAGACCTTAGAACTTATATCTCAAGAGGGGTGGCGCATTTACGTTGTAGATGTCTATGGGCTCCAGTAACCACTTAACACCAGGTGGGCTGTGAGCTCGACCACTCATCCCATTTATTATCCATTTGTTGCTTATAAAAAAAACAATTAATTAGGTTTTCAAATTAATCAACTTCATTTCATTTCTCTCCATATCATTTTTCATAAAAAAAAGAATATACAAAAGATTAGGCTGTTTGGTATATCTTTGCCTTTCCAATTAGAAAATTGAACTACTACTACTACAAAAGTGACAGTGACTGATCTTAGGGCATAACACGTAAAAAAATTTATTACAATGATGATACCAATAAATTGAATAGTCGTAAATCTTGTCGAACATTTGTCGTAAATCAGACCGTATGTAGTTTGCGCAACATTCAATTTTCTCAAACTTGACCCCGATACGTAATGTCACTTTTCGATTACTACATTAGAGGACATTACTATTGTATGTAGAGTGTTTAGACCAGTGATTCTCAACCACTGTTCCGCCGCACTTTTGTGTGCCGCCAAATTTCAAAAGTGTGCCTCCAAATTTTGCGAATATATAATAATGTTAATATTATAAAATTATCATTTGAAAAGAAAAATATTTTAAACATGAACAAATATTGAAATCCACAAAAAAAAAATTATAGTATATTTTAGTTTATTTCGTATATTAAATTTTTTTGATAAACTATTTATGCAGTGTGTTGTAGTAAGTAAATAATTTTTCTTTTTTTTTTGTGTGCCGCCAAATTTTGAAATCGTTAAATATGTGCCGCAACAAAAAAAAGGTTGAGAATCACTGGTTTAGACACAAACAACTTTGTAATCGTCGAGAATTTTGGATTTGTATTAAAAAAATAAATTAAATTAGACACAGCAAAAGCTCTCTGTCCGATAGAAAGTAAGTCTTTTGTGTTAGCTTTCGTCTGACTTTAGATGGAACCGGTTTTCTAAATGTTCTTGAGATAGAAAATGAAAGTTTTCGCCTTTGCATAATGACGAGCGGTTGTTACTTAATAAACTAATTGACTGATCATCGCATATATTATATAAAGATAAGCATATCGGTAAAAACAATTTTAAAAAAACAATTAAAAAAGAAACAAAAAAACATGGCGGCGTTTTGGCGGCAATTTTCTTTCTCTTAAATGTCACTCAACTATTTTGACAGATTGCCTGCAAGGTTCTATCGGCCCATAGACCTATATAGTAGGGACACGACATATTGTTCTATACGTACAATTGCTTATATAAATAGCACCCATTTTGAAGGCACACACATAAACATATATCTATCTCGTTTTTACTCAGCACTTTAACTCGCAGGAAAACAATATAACAGTATTTCAGTGCGTACATGAAATGAAACATAAATATACGTAAATGTCTAATGAGGCCGAAAATCCGCCATGTTTAGCGCACCAAATGTCATTGTCACGTCAGTTCGGCCGTCTGTTTTGGGCATAGACCTATATAGTATTCAGTGATCGGGCCCAAATGACAAAAATTGAAGTTTTAATATAATCCTAATAAACATAACAGAAACGTTTTGTCGTATGTGCCATTAAACTAATAACTATATTGAACCTAATGTGATATAGGAAAGAGACCATTACGTTCATGCAAACTTCTGATTTTCCTTTTATTTTAAACAAAAATAGAATTTTGCGCGTTCCACTCAGTGTCTTATCGTGCTATTAATTAAAAAAAAAGCCGTATTGTTCTAGGAATAATGTCAACTATCCTAATTAGAGTCCACTAGCATTGTTGAAAAATTTTGAATTTAGATCGTTGTATTATCCATTCAAAACCATAATGTAATATAATCATACAAAAGATAATTGTATTTGAACCTCATGCTTACTCGAATAAAGCTCAATTTTAATAAATTTATACCTAATACTTGATTGTTATTGCTCGTGTTTCTGTGTTAGTGGGTGGACAGCGGCCACTAAACATTTTAAATTGTACCTATTATTAAATTTGTTAGTACCGTGGCGGATTGTTTTAATTTGTTTAGTTTTTAATTTCGGAATTCAAAAATAGCGGTTTTCTATTTTTATTTTTATTTTTTTATTGCTCAATTGGGTGGACGAGCTCACGGCCCACCTGTTGTTAAGTAGTTACCGGAGCCCATAGATATTTACGACGTAAGTTCTGCCACCCACCTTGAGACATGAGTTCTAAGGTCTCACTTTTAATAGTAGTATTTTTCATCCGTGAATATATATTTTTATTGCCCTTGTAGGCAGACGAGCATATGGCCCATCTGATGGTGAGTGGTTACCGTCGCCCATGGACATCAGCAATGCTAGGGGCAGAGCCAAGCCGCTGCCTACCGTTTAATACTCTCCACAAGCCTTGTTTGAAGACGGACATGTCATAGCGCTCGGGAAACACCGTGGAGGGGAGCTCATTCCATAGCCGGATGGTACGTGGCAAAAAAGACCTCTGGAAACGCACTGTGGATGACCGCAGTGGCTCCAGCTGAATGTATCATTTTTAATATTATGATGAAAGTCACTTAGATTTACGTAAAGGTTTCCGTGCGACCATAACTCATTGACCAGTGTGCTTAGTGCCAGTTTTTATCTTCTCGATCTACCTACTTTTGCCGCTAGGGGCGCTGTTCCAACTTCATACAAATTTGAGTTAACATTAACGCGATTGAGAAGTTAAAAAACTAGTGCTAAGCACACTGTATTGTATTGGTTTGAGTAGACTATTCCGGACATGTCTAATTAGGGAGTGACTACAGTTTCCTGTGGGCTAAATTTTTTTGCTATGCCAACGATTTTCATCATCATTATCCTGCCCTTCTCCCAGTCACCTGGGGTCGGCGCAACATGTTTTCTCCTTCCATACTCTTCTATCATATACCGTTTCTTCGCTCACTCCCTCTTACACATATAGTCTTTCACGCAATCCATCCATTTCTTCCTAGGTCTACCTCTTCCTCTATATCCTTCCACATTCATGGTTAACATTCTCTCACCAACCTTATTTTCATTTCGTCTCATCACACGTCCATACCATCCCAAACGCGCACATCTCGGCTTCTCTGTCATAGGTGCCACGTTCAGACTTCCTCTAACATATTCATTCCGTATTCTATCCATTCTCGTTACTTCACACATCTATCACAACATTCGCATCTCTGCTGCATGCAATCGCCTTTCATCCAACGATTTTGTTTTGTTTTTATTTATTCTTAATCCGATATATGAGTCGACTATTATCAAAGCCGGCAATGTGACTTTTGGACAATTATTGGTAAATCAGAAAAACGAATTATTGACTTTGTATTCCATTGGCAGTCACAAAACTCTTCTGAACGACATCTTAGATAAATAACAGGTTAAGTATTAACCTTTATTTAATGCAGGTTTTGAACCGTATTCTTTGAAGGAGACGATTATATTCAAATCAATCTGTATTGACATATCAATAACATTTTTTTGTCCAAATGCACAGATTGCCACCTTTGATAATAGACGACTCATATATAAATTTTCGTTACACGCAACTATTGAGAATATAAATACTTTGTGGTCTAAATAATCTGACGGTGTAACCTAAGCGAGCTCACAGTACGCTCTTATCCGATCGCGACGCGGCAACGTACCGGATTCACTCTTGGTGGTTTATAGGCCCCTCAAGCACCGGTCACCGTCCTCGTTGAGCTCGTTTATTACGATGAAGAGCTCGACGAGCGAACCGACCCATAGACACAGCCTACTGAGTTTCTCGCCGGATCTTGTCAGTGGGTCGCGATTCCGATCCGGTGGTAGATTCCGCGAAGCATTGCTCTTGCTAGGGCTAGTGTTAGCAAATTCTCTCAGGTTGAGCCCGTGAGCTCATTTACCCGTCCTAGCGTAGCTGAAATAGCTTCTTACTATCGAATAGGATGCTATAAAAAGGAAAATCATTACATAGTATAAAACAAAGTCGCTTTCTCTGTCCCTATATCTCTATGTATGCTTAAATCTTTAAAACTACGCAACGGATTTTGATGCGGTTTTTTTAATAGATAGCGTGATTAAAGAGGAAGGTTTATATGTATAATAACATCCATTAAATAGTGGAGAAATCAATAATAAATTACAGTTTCCGAAGCGAAGCGAGGGCGGGTCGCTAATAAAAAATAATAAAAAAACAGTACGTCCCAACGTCAGTTATAATAACGTTTAAAATTTGCCGGTTTGTTTCAGTTTTACACGATGCTATTCCTAGATTGGTCGCGAACACGTGTTGTACGATTTCTATAAATAATATCGAACATTCCAACAATAAGCGAATGCTGATGACACGTGAAAGTAAAATGCAAATGAATACTCACCCTACTATCTCTAAACACTATAGAATACGGAATCAATATGTTAGAGGAAGTCTGAAAGTGTCATCTGTGACAGAGAAGCTGAGGAGTGCGCGTTTGGGATGGTATGGACATTTAACGAGACGAAATGAAAATGAGGTTGTTAAGAGAGTGTTAACTATGAATGCGGAAGGATATAGAGGAAGAGGTAGACCTAAGAAGAAATGGATGGATTGCGTGAAAGACGATATGGGTAAGACTCCCCTCTTATTGCGCTCTCTTGAGCGAAGAAATGGTATATGATAGAAGAGTATGGAAGGAGAAAACACGTTGCGCCGACCCCAGATGACTGGGAGAAGGGCAGGATAATGATGATGATGGAAGCATTCATTTCGGAATGTCCTGTATCGCGCTAATAATATTTACCTTAAAGTTAAATATGCACATAGATTCTTTTTTAATGTCTTTGTAGATAGACGAGCTTACGACCCACTTGATGGTAAGTGGTTACTGTCGATTATAGACGTCCTCAAAGCTAGGGCCACAGTCAAGTCGCAATAAAGTAAAATATTTAGTACTTGCGTTTGATTTAGATATTATCCAGGTCGGAAACGAGAATAAGCAGACCCTACCCGCACTTTGAGTGTCTTCTTAATTTTTAATCTAGTGACTAGAAAGTTTGAGAAACGCTGACCCAATGACATCCACGTGTACTTTTTTCGTGTAATAATTTTAACAAAAAGATTTATTACAAAGATTGATGTGAAATTTGATTATTATAAATTTATTTTTCACTCCTTGTCGTGCGGTATGTACCATACATTAGGGAAACTGATGTTGGTCTCTCTCACTTATCCCAGTGAACAGACAGATGTACTAACAATACAACAAAAATGTATTAAAAAAAAAACTTACTTTACTAGTGGTAGGACGTCTTGTGAGTCCGCACGGGTAGGTACCACCACTCTGCCTATTTCTGCCGTGAAGCAGTAATGCTTTTCGGTTTGAAGGGCGGGGCAGCCGTTGTAACTATACTGAGATCTTAGATCTCAAGGTGGGTGGCGCATTTACGTTGTAGATGTCTATGGGCTACGGTAGCCACTTAACACCAGGTGGGCTGTGAGTTCGTCCACCCAGCTAAGCAATAAAAAATAAACCGAAATGAGCTGAGAACATTGTCACTGTGTAGTTTAAGTCACTCAAATATATCTGCATTATTAAGTATAATTAAAAACTACCACTCAGTTTTTGATAAAATTTCAAGGGGAACACGAGACAAACACGAACTGTCAAATTAAAAAATAACCAGTTTAACATAAAAATACATGAACATAAAAAACAACCTTCTTTTCTTTGAAGTCGGATAAAAATATAAAAACCCATATTCAATGTAGGTTTAGTCGGGCTGTCACTGTTATTGTTACGGCCGCGTGTGACATAACATATCGACGTGACCGCACGTAATAAATGTCTGCGGGCGACACAGTTGATGTGGTGTCGGTAGGTACGGTCCGTCAGCGCGGTCACACTGCTTCTTTATTTCCTTACTTATTTGCTGGTAGCCTGGGCTATCTTAGCTGCGCCCGGTAGGTGAGAGAGAGAGAACATACTTTATTGCACACCAAAACACAATTAACACCAGAAAACAGTCAACAAGCAGATATGTTTGTACAATAGGCGGTCTTATCGCAAAAACCGATCTCTTGATCTCTTTTGAAGTCGTCGTGGCCTTAGGGATAAGACGTCCGGTGCATTCGTATCTAGCGATGCACCGGTGTTCGAATCCCGCAGGCGGGTACCAATTTTTCTAATGAAATACGTACTTAACAAATGTTCACGATTGACTTCCACGGTGAAGGAATAACATCGTGTAATAAAAATCAAACCCGCAAAAATTATAATTTGCGTAATTAGTGGTGGTAGGACCTCTTGTGAGTCCGCACGGGTAGGTACCCCCGCCCTGCCTATTTCTGCCGTGAAGCAGTAATGCGTTTCGGTTCGAAGGGTGGGGCAGCCGTTGTAACTATACTGAGACCTTAGAACTATATCTCAAGGTGTGTGGCGCATTTACGTTATAGATGTCTATGGGCGCCGGTAACCACTTAACACCAGGTGGGCTGTGACCTCGTCCACACATTTAAGCGGAAAAAAAAAAAAAAATTGGCTGTCATCGCTAAAAGCGATCTCTTCCAGGCAACCGTTTAAATAACCGAAATTCTGGACAGATAAAGATACAGCAGGTATGTTGCGGTGTACTATTAACATCACATCATGAAAGAAAATACGTACATACAATAAGGTGAGCTCACGGGCTCAACCTAAGATATTTTGCTAAAACACACACACAGCAAGAGCAGTGCTTCGCTGAATCTACCACCGGATCGCGACCCACTGAGAAGATCCGACGAGAGACTCGGTGGGCTGTGTCTATAGGTTAGTTGGCTCGTCGAACTCTTCTTCGTAATCGATGAGTTCAACGAGGACTCTGACCGGTGCTTGAGGGTCCTAAAAGAATCGAGAGTAATTTCCGCGGTGTCCAATATGACATGTATCGGGTGATGGTGGCTTTGTGTTGCCCCGATATGTAATTAATGGGGGGCACGATAAGAGGGTTTCATCTCAGCCTGTCGACTGCTGAACATAGGCCTCTCCAAGTGATCTCCAGTGTGGCCGGTTCGTTCTTCCGGTTCTCCGTGTGGTGACGGAGTAAGAATACAATGTGTCACCACCCCTATACTATCTCAGGGAGTCGTAAGAACGGACTATGGGAATATGCACAAGACATATAGTGCAAAAGAAGGAAAACTCGAAATTAAACCCTGTACCAACCCGTCTAGCCAGCGTGACACAGTAGGCTAAATGCCTCCATGTTGAGAGGGTTTGCACTGCAATAATTAAAGCGATTTACTGGTGTTAGTAACTATACTAAAACCTTAGAACTTATATCTTAAGGTGGGTGGCGCATGTACGTTGTAAATGTCCATGGGCTCCAGTAACCACTGAACACCAGGTGGGCTGTGAGCTCGTCCATCCATTTAAGCAATAAATAAAAAAAAGGCACCTAATACTATCGGCCAGTTCATCATTGCTCCGTATGAAGGATGAGACAGATAATTTTAGTTCAGTTGAGGTTTTAATCTCCCGTCTTAGGGTGGGTTCAGGTTGTTATGCATAGGTCTCTGGTGGTCGTTTGATTAGAGGTGGGTGGAAGTTTAAAAATGAATTTAGTAATTAATATACACTGTGGCTGATCCGGATGTGCGATCACGTAGACAATTCAATTGGAGATCGATCAGAGCGACCTTGCATTGTCTGTTCATTTGCTGTCTAAAATAAAAAAAAAATGATGAATGTATAAAATAAAAAAAATCGTATCCTGTTATAAAGAGGGTTAATGGTTACTGTTCAGACGTCGGCGATGACAGGACCACAGCCGTTGGCGTAGCGACGGGGGGCAAGGGAGGGCATCAAATCCTGGGCGCTACTCACAAAGGGGCGCCAAATAGTACACAAAACAAGAAGTTGCAGAATAATTTTTATTTTTATTATATTTATAATTGAATTAATATAATTGAATTAAAATAAATATAATTGAATAGAATTTATAATTGATTTCTGGACAATATTATTTATACTTCTATACCAATATTATTAAGAGGAAAGATTTGTTTGTTTGTTTGTCTTGAATAGGCTCCGAAACTACTGAACCGATTTGAAAAATTCTTTCACTGTTTGGAAGCTACACTATACCCGAGTGACATAGCCTATATTCTTTTTTGAAAAAAAAATGGTGATGATTACTAAAACTCCAATAATGTAGCCCAAGGTGTAAAAAAATTACCTGAAATATTCTTTACATTCCGTGCCCTGCGAAAATTATTCATGATAGAATAAAATAATGTACTACGACTTTGTAGAACACATTATTATTTACAAAAAGTGTCGTGACAGCATATGATTATGTTAACTATTATAGTTATGCCGCAATAAGTGTTCTTTTGTTTTAAAAAATAAAACAACGTCAAATATCGTTGACATTTTTGTTAAAGACCCGAGCGGAGCCGGAGCGGGCCGCTTGTTATGCTAATAAGTGTATCGTTCCCCGGGTGCGAGTTAAGATCCCTACCCCATTGGTCACAACCAAGCCTGCGTCATGTTACTAACATTAAAGTCATATGTATGTATATCATATATAATTTGCATAGCAAGTATTCTCTGGACGTATTTGCTGGCACTGTTGACAGCTTTGGACGAGAAGTCTATACAACCTTGCTCAATGAGCTTTTTAGTTATGTAGCGTATTTGGTAGTAAATAATTGTAATAATGTAAAATTTTCATGCAATGTTCCGTGCTGATGTTTTACATGTTGGTATCCAATAAATAAAACAAAAATAAAAATTAATTACTGTGATATATTTTTACTATAGAGATATTATGTAGGTCATTTGCAGTCGGATCTTTTTTTACCATTTAATATTACACTTTATTTCATATTTGTTTCAGTAATGTACTTAATTGTTTTCGTATATTTATGTAATTAAATAAAAGGGGGCAATTGAAATCGAGACTATCCAGCTGCCCTCTGAAACATATATTTTGTTATGATGTGTCTGTCAGCCCAAAAATAACTAGGATCTAAAGAATCTGGAAGTATATAAAGCTGTCTTACGTTGTGGTTATCTTTTGTCTAGGTAGTCGTTTGATGTTCCGTGTTCATTTAACAAAAAACAAATGGTTATTGTTGCAGGGGCGCGGAGCTGGGCGACGTGACCTTGCTGCGAAGGATGCCAAACGTAGAAGTCCTCGCTTTAAGGTGAGTCCTTAGCGTAAGTGTTATGTTGGTGACTCCTACCCAACAAGCGACTCCCCTTGCACTCTCTCACCTGGCATCCGACCTTTTTATTTATTGCTTAGATGGGTGGACGAGCTCACAGCCCACCTGGTGTTAAGTGGTTACCGGAGCCCATAGACATCTACTACGTAAATGCGCCACCCACCTTGAGATATAAGTTCTAAGGACTCAGTATGGTTACAACGGCTGCCCCGCCCTTCAAACCGAAACGCATTACTGCTTCACGGAAGAAATAGGCAGGGCGGTGGTACCCACCCGCGTGGACTCACAAGAGGTCCTACCGCCGGTAAAAAATCTCCACTCTCCACTCGCAGTCAGGGCCCGGTCAGGTTAGGGGGTTCCCGCTGTCAACACCACAACCAGACTCGCGGCGACACCCCTAGGATGCCTACCGACGGCGAGGCGATAAATGTTGGTGACTCGATTACCGATTAAAGACCCCTGAGAAACAGAGGACAACCGGTCCCTAACCAGGCAATGGAGTGCTAGTGACTGGTTGGCTATTCCGGTCGCTCAATAACTTGGAAGCCATTATCTACCTTGAGACCTTGACTTCTAAGTTTTTTTTTTTATTGCCCTTGTAGGCAGACGAGCATACGGCCCACCTGATGTTGAGTGGTTACCGTTGCCCATGTACTTCAGCAATGCCAGTGGCAGAGCCAAGCCGCTGCCTACCGCAAAGTTTCAGTTCTTTAACACAGCTTATGCCAGATGTATGGTAACCACTTTTTTTCCCCATTACCTATTAGCTGCTAGTCTAAGGAGGATACTGATTTGTGTGGGTACCATTATTGTCTTTTTTAGCAGTGTTTGGTGGTGATTATCTTATACCATTAAACGAGCAAATCTTGTATATTAATATATATGTATATAATCTGAATCTCGGAAAAGGCTCCAACGATTTTCATACAATTTAGTATACAGGGGATTTCGGGGGCGATAAATCGATTACGCTACGATTGATTTTCAGAAAATGTTGTTTTATTCGTGTTTTCAATAATCAACTCTTCCCGACATCTATTGGTGAATAATAATACTATTTTTCTTAATTGAGGGCAACTAACCGCTTTAAAGACACAACAAGATGGCGTTATCAAAAATAAACCGGTCATTGTCTAGTTAAGGGTAAAATTAAACGTTTGTCCTTAACATTTATCGCAATTATCGCACGTTCGCATGGCGTAGTAGATTAATATATTATTAGTATTTCGTTTAAATTCTGTTGCAAATCTTCGGATGCTATGTAGATGTGTTTTAGGACGGTATTTCTGTGGATTCGCATTATAACGCGACAAAGACATAGTGTCACCTTCTCCAATATCACTTTCGATTTTCACAGAAGACAAAGAAAACTAATTCGTCACTCTCATTGTGCTGCAAAGAATGAAATGGTATTAATTCAAAACGTTCAACGGACCACCGCAAAACCGGAAGGCGCAAGGACGCGACCAATCAGAGCGTGGAGCGGTCGCGTTGACCAATAACGTGTCCGTAACGCCGGCGACTATTGACCAATAGCGTTCATTTGTTAATTTTCAAATTTGTATGTTCTTTGACCCCCGCCCACCTCCCCGGGTAATTCTGCCTCTATGTATGGTGGATAGTAAGTAAAGAGAACCATCTCAGTTGTAGACTTCGCTTCCAAGAGCCCGGAAATAAATACACAGATCGCAGTAGTTCTGCGTAGTTGATTCTGTATTGCTTTATGATCTTGTGGACAGAATGGTAAACAGTCGACGTCGCCCTAAACACGTCATTACGGATCTTCCGGATCTCAGCTGCGTGGACGGCATCGTGGACCGAAGTGTTTAAAGGAGATCGTATCTAATTCGACCAGGGCATTGGATTTCAGCCTCTGGGCCTTCTTCCACATACCTTGCCTGTTCAATCAATGCAATAAAAAAAAGGTAATCGATATCAGTAACGTCGTTCTGGTGGTAGGATCTCTTGTTTGTCCGCACGGGTAGGTACCATCACCCTGCCTATTTCTGTCGTGAAGCAGTAATGCATTTCGGTTTGAAGGGTGGGGCAGCCGTTGTAACTATACTGAGAATTTACGTTGTAGATGTCTATAGGCTCCAGTAACCACTTAACATCAGGTGGGCTGTGAGCTCGTCCACCCAAATAAGCAATAAAAAAAAAGAAACAGGGCTCCAAGTAATGTCTTTATGTACGTATTACAAGGATCCGAAAATATCTGGTTCCAGTATCAACAAAATCAGGACGCTGGGCGATTTCGCGGGCTGCCGGCGTCTCCGGGAGCTTTACATCAGGAAAAACGAGATCAGGGAGCTGAACGAAATCCGTCATCTGAGGCATTTACCGGACCTGACCAACCTCTGGCTGGACGAGAACCCCTGCACGCAACATCCCGAGTAAGTGGAAATACGCTTCTATGAAGCATGAATATGTAATGACGATAATTGGATTGCAATAACAGAGCAATGTAAATGGTAATTAAGATTATAATGATCTTTAAATCATGACTGTGTGAGCATCAGAAAAAAAAACTGTAATGATTCCGAATGATATCTTTTGGTAAAACATAATACACGAAGAAAAATGGAATTTGGAATGAGCTCCCCTCCACGGTGTTTTCCGAGCGCTATGACATGTCCTTCTTCAAACGAGGCTTGCGGAGAGTACTTAATGGTAGGCAGCGGCTTGGCTCTGCCTCTGGCATCGCTGACGTCCATGAGCGATGGTGACCACTTACCATCAGGTGGGCCGTATGCTCGTCTGCCTACAAAGGCAATAAAAAAAAATGTCCATCAATTTCATTTACCTAATAATCTTGATGAGGACCTTTGCAGTAGCGTTTGGGGAATAAAGTTTCGATTACCATTTATAATCTAATATTTTCGTTACGTCAAGCTGCTTTTGGTGTTACGTTAGCCACAAATGACATCATCATAGTATGTACCCACCGTTCTGCACTAATATATGACGTGTTGTTTAATCTGGTCCCGAATGCCACACGTAATGGTTGCGTTGAGAGAAGATTTATCACTTGTTTGTGTTTCTGATAAAACAACACTGGAGAATGGTAGGTTTGAGTGAACCCTGACGATAAACTTAGAATGTGGGTAGTCGAAGATTTTGTAATAGTTTGAATGGGTACTTTTTGGCGGGAACGCGAGGAGTGAAGTGTGATTTTGTTTTATTTTGTCTATTTAGTGTTTCTTCAGACTTCAGGCTTCTTATATGTGTAATAATGGTGGTTTATTAACTGTTTGATATCTGTGAAAGTGCACAAATGTGGAAAAATGAAACAAAGCCGCTGGACGTAACTTCTCGGGATCCTCCAAAAAGTCCACTGAAAAATTTTTAGTAAATGACCACCATTTTACTGAGATTATATTTCATCCCATTTCATTTCATTTAATTTCATCCCAGCTGATTAATGTCTCAAATTATTCGTCTTCATTTCATTTCACTCCATAATATCATTTTTCATAAAAATATGAATATAAATTAAAATAAGACATGACTTAAAGGTCTCAGTTACCAGGTCATAAAATCCCTTAAAAAAAAAAAATTGAATGGGTGGGTAATGATTCGGTATGCCTTAACGGATAACGTTTGCAACTAGCGTTTATATCTTTCATTCCAGGTACAGAATGACGGTGCTGAGGAACCTGCCGAACTTGGAGAAGCTAGACAATGTGCCAGTACAACCGGACGAGGTGAGGACCAGCGAGGAGTAGCCAACGCCACTTAGGTTCGGCGTTTTGAGGCTACACGAAATAATGATTGGAAGGCTTTGTGTGTTGTACCGCTTTTTCGTGGATTGTCCTCGTCGCGTTCGTCAGGGTATCCGTTATACCGACTGGAGCGAGCAGGTCGTGTCGGTGTTTGCAAACCACTCGGCTGACTTTCGTAGAAGTGGTAGCCGGAGATCATGTACAACGAAGTAGCCATGATATGAGTTCTCTAACTCTCAATAAACCCGTCAAACGGGACTGCTTTACTTTTCGACAATAACAGGTACGGGGGCGGGACCTTTTTTTTTTTTCGGGCCGGGTGCCGAACCTCCTACGAGATCCCCGCGTCTAGGGGGCGCGCAGGGTATGTGGGACTCAATGATCTGCGAGGTGTTGGGAGCAGACCGCGGGCCCAAGGAATTTTAGGGTCCACCCACTAAACGACTCCCCTGCACTCTTCGCCCAAGCGTCCGATCCCCTCCGAGGTCAGAACCCGGATGAGGTAGGGGGATTACCACGGTCAACACTATAACTAGACAGCGCGGCTCACCCCAAGGACCCAAGGACGGAGTCTTCGAGGCGAATCGAAGGCTTTGAAACGTCGGCCGTCTCGGTACGGCAGTACGTCAGGCCGCTCAGACGGTGCCGCTGGTGTCCCGGAATACCCCGCTGGACCAGAACCAGTCTGCTGGGTCGGGACGCGATACACCGACAACCGGTCGCTCTATTACTCCTTGGCAGCGCGCTAGAGTGCTGGTAGCGCGCCGCGCGGCCTTTACGGGCGGGACCTACCCTTGAGGGTTCACAATACTACCATTTAAAACCATTGCGGCTACGAACATTTCAGGACAGTTCACATATATTTACATACATGTATACTACAATTACTCAACTATTTTCGTGTGGTGTATGGTATATTGGTGGCGAGTCCGCATGGGTAGGTACCACACCCCTATTTCTACGGAGAAGCAGACGGACTCTTCGGGAGGCGGACCATTCCAAAATGGGCCTTGAAGTCGCAGTATTATGGACGTATTCTGAACTCGGTCCCTACGACTGAACCGCCTCGAAACAATTCCTACGCAGCTTAGGACCAGAACTTAATACATTAGCCTTGTGAGCCTTTGTTTGCACTTCTATAAAGCGGCATGACACGAGAACCCTCTCATCGTGACCGCCGGTAACTACATTCCCGATCCTGCGGAAAGAATGGAAAGCAGTCGTCGTCGCCCCAAACACGTCATTTCGGATCCTACCTATCCACTAACGATGCTTTTAGGTACCTCAAGTACCGGTCACCGTTTTTGTCGAACCCGTCGCTTGCGACGAAGGGCTCGAAGAATAAATTAACCCTCAGACACAGCCCACTGAGTTTTTCGCCGGATCTTCTCAGTGGGTCGCGTTTCCGATCCGGTGATAGATTCTGCGAAGCACGGCTATTGTTAGGGTTCGTGTTAGCAACGTCGTCAGGTTTGAGCCCCGTGAGCTCACCTACTAGTTAAGGTTCCGCTGAAATAGCCTCTCAAAGCTATCAGCTTAGGTAGAAAAAAAAACCTTTGTTTGTCAGTCAATTCATCATCTCGTTCATCTTCATCACGCGAAGTTAACCATTGCAGGTCCAGGAGGCGATGCGCCGCGGGGCCCACATCCCGGACTCTGACGACGAAGGCTACCCCCAACCGGTAAATAATCCTTTTTATTTAAAAAGGCGTAAAAATAGATGTGGTTTTCACTGCAACTGATGGTCAATGGTTACTTTCGACTGTGGACTTTAAGAATACCAGGGTCGAACGCTCAAGGCACCTTCAGACCAAATTTGAGGAATAAGACTGGTATGTTAAGGTCTGGTAGGATGGCGTATTTTCAACACTAAGCACGTCATTACGGATCCTCCCGATCCACTAACGGTGCTTTTAGGTACCACAAGCACCGTCACCGTCCTCGTCGAACTCGTCGCTTGTGACGAGTAATTTAACCCATAGACAGTCGGCCCGCTGAGTTTCTCGCCGAATCTTCTCAGTGGGTCGCGTTTCCGAGCCAGTGGTAGATTCTGCGAAGCACTGCTCTTGTTAAGGCCAGTGTTAGCAACGCTCCCAGTTTGAGCCCCGTAAGCTGACCTACTCGCCTGCTTACGCTTCCATAGAAAAAAAAATGGATTAGCAGTTACCACTTTGTTGTCTTTAGTTCACTGTGAGAGGTCAGTGCAGCTTATCCTCTTTTCCATTGAGTCCTATCATCAGCACTCACACCCTGCCCTCGCATGTCCTCTATTACTTAGTCCATTCGGGTATTTTTAGGACGCTCCCTCCTCACATTACCATCATACCTGTTCAGCAGCTATGTTATTGAGACTTATCTCAGGATTACGGTATCCTCTTAAGGCAGGATGTAGGCACTTACCCGAGTCCACTCTTCCGACCAGCATTGATACGATTTGGTTTCAGCAAGAAACGTACAGTCAGTACAGACGGCAGAGGTCGTGCGAGTCCAGTCCGGAGCGGGAGTCGGAGCAGTTCTACACCAGACCACCGAACAATAGGCTTGAACAGGTATGTGATTATTTATTACGTGTGTATATGGCGTGCATGTGAATTGGGCACGTGAAGCGTGTTCGGGAGCGTTCACACGACACGATACGACGCAAACGACGGACGACACGATTTGTCCTTTTGGCATCGTGTGGTTCCGCTTTTTTTTATTATTGCTTAGATCGATGGACGAGCTCACAGCCCACCTGGTGTTAAGTAGTTACTGGAGCCCATAGACATCTACGACGTAAATGCCGCCACCCACTTTGAGAGGTTCTAAAGTCTCAGTGTAGTTACAGCGGCTGGCCCCACCCTTCAAACCGAAACGCATTACTGCTTTACGGCAGAAATAGGCGGGGTGGTGGTACCTACCTGCGCGGACTCACAAGAGATCCTACCACCGGTAAAAAAAGTTGTGTTAGATTATATTTGATTGAAATTACAGTTTGGATGTAAAGTGAAAATGGGGTTGTAATAGCAGCTGGGGGTGGCTGTATCGTCTGATGAGCAAACGAACAAACCAATTTAATATCTAATATCCTTGATCTTCATCTGCATCTCTACACGTGATGTCCGATATCGTGACCACATTTTATCGTGTCGTGTCGACCGTCTTAAATTGGCTCCATTGCTCTTAATCCGGGCGCATATTGTACGTCTCTGTTACTAATGCAACTAATGAAAGATTAACCATTCGTCAAGTCTGTGTGAGGTCTACTTGATAAGATGCGTGCGACTTTTTGGCGGGAACGCTAGGGGTGAAGTTGTAAGATTTGTTTTATTTTGTCTATTTAGTGTTTCTTTAGGTTTAAATGTGTAATAATCGGTGGTTTATTAACTGTTTAATATGTGTTAAAATGCACAGATGTGTGCTAGACGTAACTTCTCGGGATCCTCCAAAAAGTCCACTGAAAAAATCTCAGTAAACGACTAACATTTTACTGAGATTATATTTCATCCCATCTCATCTCATCTCATTTCATTTAATTTCATCCCAGTTGATAATGTCTCAAATTAATCATATTCATTTCATTTCACTCCATATTATAATTTTTTTATATAAATAAGAATATAAATTAAAATAAGACATGACCTAAAAGTCTTAGTTACCAGGTCATAAAGTACCTTAAAAAAAAAAAGATACGTTCGCCATTAAACTTTAACCCTTTTAGTGCTAAGTGTATTTTCACATATTTTGCAGAAATTTAAAACTGTTTTTTATAAATTTGTGACATTTATATAGAAGTGCTCATTTAAATTAGTCTGGTGTGATCCTCCTTTGCTTATGTTGTTTCTTGCTTGCTGATTGTTTTTTATTTCTTTGTTTCTCTAGTGTTTTAATGTGTTTATATTGGGTCTGGACATTTAATTGGCTTTTTGTTTCTATTATTTGTTATATTATTATACTATGTTATTTGGCTGTTGGTTCTTCTTGTAATAAAGAAATAAACTGCTAAAGGATTTTTGAAAAGAAAATCCTTAACAAAAGCTTTAACTTGAAATATAAAAATCAATGCTAAATGCACAGCAAAATAATTTGAAAATGGTTATTTATATGTATAAATGTTAATAACTTATTAATAATGTTACTAGTATCTATAATCAAACTGCGCAATAGTCGGTATTCCGACGCTTCGCACTTTATACGAATTAATAGAGAGTCGACCTATCGACGGTTAGCGCTTAAAGGGTTAAAGTTAACTGTGTGAGTCTTTTGTAACGTCAATATAAACGGACGAACGATTAAATTTAATGAAATTTCTGACATTCCACTGCACCGGACGACCGATGACTTACAATATGCGCCTTACCTCTAACACTATGTAAGCTAATCTGTAACTCAGAGACATAAGGTCAGATATCCGTAATTTAAAATAGAAAATTTTAAAGATTTTTTTTCTAAATATTGAAGAATTTAGAAAGAATTTAAATGGACTTTTTTTAATACGCTTTCATTAGCTTCAGACGTAAGTATGTTAGTATGTAACGGAATCTTTGAACATGATTTTGACCCCCTTCAAAACGTCGGAATGACTCGAAATTTGGTACCTATATTTATTGAGAACCGATGGCAATTCAGTATTAAAAAAAAAATGAAAAAAAAAGTTGAAAAAATTGAAATTCTCCTAAAAAATAAATAATAGTTTAAAATACGCTTTTATAGAAAATTTAAATTTATTTTCTAGTTTTTAGTTGGATTTTCTATAAAGGCGTATATTGTTAGTTTTTTAAACTACAATTTATTTCAATATTGCGTTTAAAATTGCACTGCACAGTTTAGAAGTTGTGTGAGTCACCCGCGAATCCATAAAAACTAGATCTGACCTCGTGTCGACTGATTCGAGTAACCTTCCCCCCTCTTCGCACGTGTCTCTGTGACTGCAACTAAACCTTCTAACGAGTGATGTGCTAACACGTGTGTGCGGTGCGCGCAGACCGCCGGCAGCGACAGCTCTGAGGGCGCGGACCAGCTCGAGGCGCAGCGCCTGGACGCACCCCAGGTAGGGATGGTCGATCTTGGAAAAACATCGATAATGGCATCGATAATCACATCGATAGCAGAACATCGATTCTCAATGTTTATTAAGCACGATTTTGTGAAAGTGAAACTTTTATTACATCGTCTCAAACTTTTTCGTCTGTGTGTCGCATGTCGCGTGACGGTCGGCCGTGAAGTAGGGATAAAGTGAAAGGCGCTCGTCAGCGCAGCCAAGGCCAATATGGCGGCGCCTACAGTTCGCAGCAGCTGACCGTGTAGTGTATAGACTATAACTCATTAGTGCCAGTGCTCCACGCTATTTTGTTTGCTTTTGTCAGTGTTTAATGTAAATGTTGTTTGTCAGAGTTAAATGTCTATAATGTGAAAAAAAGTTTCACTTTTACCGTGGTTTCATAAAACCACACAATTCTTTCTTTTTATTGCTTAGATGGGTGAATGAGCTCACAGGTGTTAAGTGGTTACTGGAGCCCATGGACATCTACAACGTAAATGCGTCACCCACCTTGAGATATAAGTTCTAAGGTCTCAGTATAGTTAAAACGGCTGCCCCGCCCTTCAAACCGAAACGCATTACTGCTTCACGGCAGAAATAGGCGGGGCGGTGGTACCTACCCGCGCGGACTCACAAGAGGTCCTACCACCAGTAAAGTCAGCCAACATCGATGTTTTTTGCAAACATTGATCAATTAATAAGACAACTATAAAATCAAAACGTTTTCATAATTCAACAAAATGAAAAATAAATTGAAGATATCAGGGCATAGGTACACGTTACAAGTTCCAATACTTTTTGTTAATTTACTGTAAAAAATAATAACTTGGAAAGCGCAGAACCTTTCAAGCTATTGCGCCGTTGATATAGAGTTGAACCAGCCGGCAGAACTCCGATATGTGTCCGTGACATCGATGTCACGATGTTTTATATAATGCAATATCGATTTTAAAACATCGATATTTTATGTTTTAATATCGCATCCCTAACCATGGGTATCGACTCCACAGCTACAATAACACTAGCGACATCTAACCACTAAGGTCTACTCATCATCATCATCATTGTCCTGCCTATATAACAATTAATTGCAGTTCCGAATAGGACCAGAACTTTTTTTTATTGCTTAGGTTACCCTAGCCCATAGACATCTACAACGTAAATGCCGCCACCCACCTTGAGATATGAGTTCTATGGTGTCAGTTACAACGGCTGCCTCACCCATCAAACCGAAACGCATTACTGCTTCACGGCATAAATAGGCAGGGTGTTGATACCTACCCGTGCGGACTCCCAACACGTCCTACCATCAGTATTTGGTATTTGCACTATCTACAGCTCTCATGTCCCCTTAATCAGGGATTGTAAATCTAAATCAAGCTATTGCATTCTGTCGCTTAGTGCCCGATGTCGCCGACGCGTCGCACGACAGTCGCCAGAGTGTCGCCTGATTCTGACGAGCGATACGAGCACCCCGCCATGACGAGATCTCACTATGAAGTAAGTTGCACCGTAGCGACACCGGCTCCTACTTAGGGTCATCGATTTAATAATACCCCCCTTATATTTTTGTCGGATTAAGCCGCATACCACATGGCGGTAGTGCCGGTAGTCTCGTGGGCCAAGTCTAAATACTTTATTATTAGTATGATTATTATGTTTTGGATCCTTTGAAATTGTATCCCGACACGCAGGGAATGAAACTAAAATGAAACTACCCTCTTTAGAGGACAATGCGTGGTCAGTTGCTTCCAGTCGGCTCCGGGGTCAATGACCCGACGCGTGTCTCGTAGTTGTCCGACTACCTTCGTTTTGTTTTGCACGTCGGATACAGTTAGTTACGTAACGTGTATGTGTGGATGCTTGCAGCACCGGAGTGGTCCGCGGTCCCCGGACAGCGGCACACTGCGGCACTCCTTCTCGGCACAGTCTGTCAAGGTATTAATATATATAAGCCCAATGAGTTTCTCGCCGGATCTTCTCAGTGGGTCGCGTTTCCGATCTGGTGGTAGATTCTGCGAAGCACGGCTATTGCTAGGACTAATTTTAACAAATTCCCTCAGGCTTAGCCTGTGAATTCACTTACCAGCCATAGCGTGGTTGTAATAGCCCCTGAATGAAATGTCTTTTTTTTATTGCTTAGATGGGTGGACGAGCTCACAGCCCACCTGGTGTTAAATGGTTACTGGAGCCCATGGACATCTACAACGTAAATGCGCCACCCATCTTTAGATATAAGTTCTAAGGTCTCAGTATAGTTACAATGGCTGCTCCGCCCTTGAGACCGAAACGCATTACTGCTTCACGGCAGTAATAGGCAGAGTGGTGGTACCTAACCGCGCGGACTCATCAGCGGTCCTACCACCATTAATTACGCAAATTATAATTTTTCACGTTGCTTTCTTCCCTAGGAGTATTCGTATTCGTCTAACGGCGAGTGCAGACAGGGCGCGGGGGGTGCGGGGCCGGCGGGGGGCGTGGTCTCCCCCCCGCACCACTACCACGAGCCGTACTACGAGAAACCGGACAGGTGAGTGCCGCGGGACAGGCGTGCATCCCCCCCTCCCTCCCCTGCCCCCGCGCCCCCTGACGTGCACTGTGTGTTCAGGTCGGAGTCGTACCAGCAGATGCCGCAGCCCCGGTCTGAGGTGTGGGAGCAGGACAGGTGCAGCGCGCGCGAGCGAGAGTACCCGTCGGCCGTGATGGCGGAGCACAGGGGGTTCACCAGGAGACCGGTCACCAGGGTAATCAGTTTGGGATATATTGACCCACAGGCAAATATTTACTGGTGGTAGGACGACTTGTGAGTCCACAGGAGTAGGTACCACCACCCTGCCTATTTCTACCGTGAACCAGTAATGCTTTTTTTAAGTGATTTTATGACCTGGTAATTAAGACCTTTAAGTCATGTCTTATTAAAATTTATATTCTTATTTTTATGAAAAATAATAAAAGGAATGGAAGGAAATGAAGATGATTAATTTGAGACATTAATCAACTGGGATGAAATTAAATGAAATGAGATGAGATGATATGGTATGAAATATAATCTTATTATTTTACAGTGGTCATTTACTGAGATTATTTCAGTGGATTTTTTGGAGGATCGCGAGAAGTTACGTCTAGCGGCTTTGTTTCATTTTCCCGCATTTATGCATTGTCACAGATATTAAACAGTTAATAAACCACCATTATTACACATTTAAACCTTTTTTTTTTTTTTAACGGTGGGGAATCCATTTACGGATACCCGGTCGAGGGGGGTAACGGACCGGGTTATGTCGGACTCCGGCGCCTCCTTTGAGGAAGAAGAGGAGAAGAGAAGGGCCGAGGTCCTTCACCTCCCCCAATTTCTCACAGGAGACTACGCCTTGAAAAAGGCGCGCGAAGCACTTGCCCCGCAGAACGACTACCGACTAAACCCCATCGAGCCCCACCACTCCGACTTCACGAAACCCACGGTACCGCACAGTGCGCGCCGAAACACATTTAAACCTGAAGAAACACGAAATAGACAAAATAAATCACACAACTTCACTCCTCGCGTTCCCGCCAAAAGTCAGCAGTAATGCTTTTCGGATTGAAGGGCGGGGTAGCCGTTGTAACTATACTGAGACCTTAGAACTTATATCTCAAGGTGTGTATATTATAGCATCCGTGGCGGCGTTCACGCTATCATGTCTGTGCGGTTCAATAAACACTTAACATCAGGTGGGCCGAGAACAAGTTCAGAGTGTGCGACAAAATCAAAATGTGTTTCAATACATCGAAGCGCGCAATGTAAAGCGTAAATTATGTATTTAGGGTTGCCACCAAATTTTTATTTTCAGCCGGTATTTTTTTTTCTTGTTTCAGAATTCCAATTTACTGTCAGCCGTGCTGTGCCTGGTTAAAGAACTGGATTATCCGAGTCTCGAAGTAGCCGAGATGGCCGTCAGGTGAGTGAGGGGGTGACCGCCGGGGGGCTGTCAGTTGCACTGTCGCTGTCAATGTCATGGACATTACTAGTTACTTTCAAGCTTACAGAAATGCTTAAGTGGTTGGCTTCATCAGTGGATAATAGATAATCTCAAGGCAGAAAAAGCTTTGATCGAATAAGTTTGAGTATTAAGCGGTAGGCAGCGGCTTGGCTCTGCCCCTGGCATTGCTGAAGTCCATGCGCGACGGTGACCACTCACCATCAGGTGGGCCGTATGCTCGTCTGCCTACAAGGGTGAGTGGTAAAAATGACGGTGTATGATAAATTATAGAACACCAAGTTTTAACGCTTTTAATGTAAACGCACACTGGTGGCCCTGCCCGCCATGCTTCTCTCTGCAAAGCGCGACACTTCCAGTTTGAAGGGGAGGGATAGTCGTCGTAAACTTGAATACGTCGTGGCCTAAAGGATAAGACGTCCGGTGCATTCGTATGTAGCGATGCACCGGTGTTCGAATCCCGCAGGCGGGTACCGATTTTTCTAATGAAATACGTACTCAACAAATATTCGCGATTGACTTACACGGTGAAGGAATAGCACCGTGTAATAAAAGACAAACCCGCAAAAATTATAATCTGTGTAATTACTGGTGGTAAGTCTTGTGTGTCCGCACGAGTTGGCACCACCACCCTGCCTATTTCTGCCGTGAAGCAGTAGGTAATGCTTTTCGGTTTGAAGGGCGGGACAGCCGTTGTAACTATACTGAGACCTTAGAACTTATATCTCAAGGTGGGTGGCGCGTTTACGTTGTAGATGTCTATGGGCTCCCATAACCACTTAACACCAGGTGGGCTGTGAGCTCGTCCACCCATCTAAGCAATAAAAAAAAACTGCGTACTCTTTGTTACCACTGCGTACTTATTGTTACTACTGCGGACTCTTTGTTACCACTTCGTACTTTTTGTTACCAAATACCACCGGATGTTGAAGCAATAGAAACATGGTCCTTACTCTTCAGATGCAGAATGGACGAGCTGGCAAACAGCCAGTGACACACGGCCGCCAAGGATGGCGAACTCGATCAGGAATCTAAAGGTTAAAAATTGGCTGCAGCAGAGTGAGGGAGCGGTATTGGTTTTCGTAAACAGAGCGGTGTTGTTACTTCGAACGCTTTGAAGAACTCTGCTAATAATTTATATTTTTTTACGAGACCCCTGTGAAACTCAAGTTGTATATGCGCTATACTGAATAAACTATTTATATATGTATATATAAAAATGAATTGCTGTTCGTTAGTCTCGCTAAAACTCGAGAACGGCTGGACCGATTTGGCTAATTTTGGTCTTGAATAAACGTGGAAGTCCAGAGAAGGTTTAAAAGGTAGATAAATATGAAAATGCTCGGAATTAAATAAACATAACAATTTTGTTTTTCCTTTGATGTGTCCCCCGTCGGACGGATTCCTTTTGTTTGTTTTAAGTTTATTTTATACAAAAGTTTAGATCTTTTATTTATCGATTGATGCACTAGCCAAATCGGTTCAGCCGTTCTCGAGTTTTAGCGAGACTAACGAACAGCAATTCATTTTTATATGTATAGATAATCTTCATTATGGAGGGTAGAGGTAAGGAGTGCCATCTTGTATAGGGGACAAGTTGTAATAGTATCCACGTGTAAAAGCAAGTTATTATTGGAAGACTCACCGAAATAGCGCTAGTGTAGGAAGTGGAAATTATATGAATATAGCAGCTATAAACAAAGTGAAGTGTGCTAGTTTACTGATGGTAGGACCTCTTCTGAGTCCGCACGGGTAGGTACCACCGCCCTGCCTATTTCTGCCGTGAAGCAGTAATGCGTTACGGTTTGAAGGACGAAGCAGCCGTTGTAACTATACTGAACTTATATCTCAAGGTGGGTGGCGCATTTACGTCGTAGATGGGCTCCAGTAACCACTCAACACCAGGTTGGCTGTGAGCTCGTCCACCCATCTAAGCAATAAAAAAAATAGTATATGGTGCTGTATTTAAAATCCTTCCACTTGCTACAGTGGCGCCATCTTAATTGGTCCTTTTCAGCGGAAACTTTTTAATACACTGAACTGGTTCTCCTTACGTCTACCCTCCTTAATCCTTATGAGCATGAATTAACTACTAAATTATTAAAATGTGATTAAACTCTAGATGCTTCTTTCAAGACAAACTGTGCAAAAACCTTTTCTATATTCAATTTAAAAAGTTGATCAATGTTTTAGTAACGTTTTGTGGGTATTTTTATATTCACAAGCTGTTAGGCCACAGTATAAACTAATTGGCGTGAGTACATAAATCGATTTGTAATAATTAGATATTAATTAAATAAAAATAAAAAAAAAATGAACTGATTGTTAGATCGTATGTTAATGTCGGCGTTTTACCGGTGAGCGTGTTGCTCATTTTGTGGTAAGTGATCAACGATATGTATATGTAGAAATGTGTATAGATATCAGGGATAGAGGTCCAAATAAAAATTTGTGTAGTTGAATTTGCTAAACTAAGGGCTATTTGTGTGTCAAGAGAAAACGCGGGTTGAGCTTAGTTCAGAGAAACGGTCCTCCGGTCCTCTTGTTGCCTCTCAGACGTCAGATACCTTACAAAGGTGACGGTATAGAGATACCTTACATACTGTTGGTCATTTGCCCTGTGGACGTTTTATCACCCAAATGAACCTCATGGAATGAATCAATTAATTATAGTAATATTTGTTATAATAGTTAATTTAATAAAAGTAACTTGCCGTAGTGTGATGTTTTATTGCATTTTTTGTAACCGGTCCCCCTGTGTCTGATCTGCCCCCCACCAAATCGTCCCCTGGGTGTGGCAAGGCAATTAGGGAATTCCCCCAAGGGCCCAAGTATCATAAAAGCGTACTACGATCGCCAATTGGTATTTATGGCAGGCGAACTGTAAGCTCGCATGAGTAGGTACGTGTTGTTACGGATCCTCCCGATCCATTAACGGTGCTTTTAGGTACCTTAGGGCTTATAGACACAGCCCCCTGTTTCTCGCCGGATCCTCTCAGTGGGTCGGGTTTCCAATCCGGTGGTAGATTCTGCGAAGCACTGCTCTTGCTAGGGTCAGTGTTAGCAACACTGGTTTGAGCCTCGTGAGCTCACCTACTAGTTCAGGTTACGCTGACATAGCCTCTTAAGGATATCAACTTAGGCAGGGAAAAAAAAAGTAGGTAACAGCGACTTGCTTGTGCCATGATACAGCGTGGAGCAGGTATTTATTTATTGCTTAGATGGGGGACGGACTTACTCGTACATATATGATTTTAAATGGTTATCGGAGCTCATACACGATAAGCCATAAATATTGCTACTCAATGAATTCGTTTCCGTCCTATAGAGCGACGACTGGCTGTACAGTATAATTGTGATGCCGACCTCAAGCCTCAAGGCTTGAGGCTGGTAGTCATGTTGAATGATGTCTCTGTGCCTCGGTATCTACAGAAGCCGCGAGGTCGTTCTATCCATGGCTACAGTAAATATCTGCTTAATATGTATTTACGGCTTACTTAAATTTCACTTAACTACAAATGACGTCACTTGTAATGATGCTAGGAATAGAACTGTGCGCGTTGACTAACGCTAAATACGAAAGCACATTTGAAGGTACATAATAATACACGCATCAGTTTTTTCCCCTACTTAAGCTGATAGCCTTGAGAGGCTATTTCAGAGTAACCTTAACTAGTAGGTGAGCTCACAGGGCTCAAACCGGAGTGATGCTAACACGAACCCTAGCAAGAGCCGTGCTTCGCAGAATCTACCACCGGATCGGAAACACGACCCACTGAGTAGATCCGGCGAGAAACTCAGTGGGCTGTGTCTGAGGGTTAATTTACCTACTCGTCGAGCCATTCGTCGCAAGCGACAGGTTCGACGAGTACGATGACCGGTGCTTGAGGTACCTAAAAGCACCGTTAGTGGATCGGGAGGATCCGAAATGACGCGTTTTGGGCGACGTCGACTGCTTTCCATTCTGTCCGCAGGATCGGGAATGTAGTTACCAGCGGCCACGATGAGAGGGTTCTCGTGTAGTGCCGCTTTATCGAAGTGGACGCGTCAGGAATATCAGAGTTTATCTTAGAACTGAATAGTTCTTGGCAGGAAAGGAATCATTTTTTCAATCAATGCAGGAGAGATATCGGAAATTGAATTATTTGTACGTGACATCAAAAGGTATTGGGTGAAGCTATGATCTTAAGTACACCAGTAAAGTTTGGTATATGTCAATTCATTTTATTATCACTTCTACATTCAAAATTTTCATAATCTAGCCACTGGCGGCTGATGCTGAAGCCACTCCCCTTGACACGTGCGAGCGGCCGCTTGCGTAAGTTCTACCACCCTGGTGTTGAGACAGGGCGGATGCAGCAACATCCTCGCCGGCTCCGCCCGCGGTGGCTATGCTGCTGACGATGGGCAGCGGCTCCGTCTGAACCACAGCTAGGTACGCGACGAAGCAAAGGAGAAGCTGAAAGAGATTGGCGCTTGAATTAATCGTTCTAGAGCATTTTAAATAGTTTCCCAAACTTCTTTTGTTTATTGCTTAGGTGGGTAGAAGTGTTCACGGCCCGCCTGGCGTTAAGTGGTTACCGGAGTCCATAGACATCTACAACGTAAATGCCGCCACCCACCTAGAGACAAGAGTTCTAAGGTGTTTTACAGTACAACGGCTACCCCACCCTTTAACCCGATTACTGCTTTACGGCAGCAATAGGCGGGGCGGTGGTACCTACCCGTGGGGACTCACAAGAGGTCCTACCACCAGTATTACCCACTTCTAATCCACTATTCCCAAATTATAATGTTAATAAGATCTTGTTAGCGGGCTAGAGTAGCAACAGCAGATATCTTCTCTGGGGCGTCGTAAATAGTATCGGTAAAGAATACGCACCAGCATTCTGCAACAGAAGTCTGACTGTATTTAGATACATTTTAATGTACATTTGCTAGCGTTACTGTCGACAAAATACTAAGGGAATTTCTTTTTTGCTCCATCGAACTCTATAAGTATTTCTCTACCCCTGACAACGCGCATCTAATTACGTTGAGTACCTACTTATATAGTGACAACGTGACCGCGTAGCAAATAAACAAATTACTATACTGACATTATAATTGCCTTAGTGCGTTATCATATTATTTTATTCTATAGTTGTAAGGAACATTGTGTATTTAGCACATTTATCTTAACTAGAGGTCCCGCAGTAGTCGAAATTCGACTATAATTAATTGGAATTGTAAGTTTGTACACTATTATGATTGTATTTTATACTTCTATAATCACAAATTTCGCCAAGACTACACTATAAAAAATATTAACAAAGACAAACAATATTTAATCTATTCTTAATTTGACAACAGACGTCAAGAACAAAAGTTTGACAATAAATAGTATGCATGCGTGTGTGCGTCAAATACAGGTTGGCCCATAAGTCCTTTGAAAAGTAAAATTTGAATAAAACGAACAGGGCGCGCGTGAGCGGTGCAGGGGAAGCGGGGGAGTAACTTCGGTTTCTGGGAATTTAGTCGCGATGGAGCGTTTTACCGGAGCGGACCGTGCGTTTTGTGTGCGCGAGTTTTATAAAAACGACAATTCGGCAACCGTTGCGCGGCGTAAATTTCGAGAACACAAAGGTTTACACAACTTTGACGACACTCCAACTCTTCAAACGATTAAGAACTGGGTTGCTAAGTTCGAGGAGACCGGTTCGACGTTAGATAAACCGCGGTTGGGTCGCCCAAGGACGTCACGTACGGAACAAAACATAGACACAGTGACACAGTCTATTCGCGAAAATCCGACACAGTCAACTCGTAAGCGCGCCAGAGCATTAAACGTATCCAGGACATCGTTACAACGGATTTTGAAGAAAGATTTACATATGCACCCTTACAAAATTCAGTTGGTTCAAGAATTAAAGGAAACTGACGGTATTCAAAGACAAAATTATGCGAATGAAATGTTGAATCGGTTTACTTCCTTCAATAACATAATGTTCTCTGACGAGGCTCATTTCCATCTTAACGGGCATGTTAGTAAACAAAATTGCCGCTATTGGAGCCCCATCAATCCAAAACTTAAGCATCAGAAGCCCTTACATAGTCCGAAAGTGACTGTTTGGGCCGCTATGTCAGCCCATGGTATCCTAGGGCCTTACTTCTTTGAGGATGGCAGAGGGCGCGCAGTTACTGTTACGTCGGAGCGATATGTGGCTATGATCGAAGAGTTTTTCATACCAGAATTGCAAAACTTTTCAGGCTTTAATGCCAGGACGAGGTTTCAACAGGATGGGGCCACTTCTCACACCTCTAACACTGCTATGCCCGTTATCCGTCAACTTTTTCCTGGCAAAGTTATCTCTAAGAGAGGAGACATTTCCTGGCCTCCACGTAGTCCAGATCTGACCCCGATGGATTTTTTTTTGTGGGGCTACCTTAAGGCTAAAGTATACGACACAAACCCGCGGTCAATTGAGGCCCTAAAAGAAAACATCCGCAGAGAAATGACAAGCATTTCAGCAGTGACGTGCCGCGCAGTCATCGACAATTTTAGACGTCGTTTGCAAGAGTGCCGTGATCGCAACGGATTACATTTAGGGAGATGTTATTTTCAAAAAATAATTCCAGTTTTTTAAGCTTTTTATGTAAATAAAAATTTAATTCATAATGTAATTAGTTATATTTTAATAAATTTTTTTTCCTATCAAAGGACTTATGGGCCACCCTGTACATGGTATGTAGTGTGTGTAATGTTTTCTTTATTGATTTAATGTATCTTTCATGCATTATTTTAAAAAAATATTAGCATTGTGCACTTCTCTATATTTTCTCTATGTGTGGAAAATTTCATACTCCTCCGACCGCGCAATTTTCGTAAAAAGGGATACAAAGTTTTTGCTTCACGTATTAATATATAGATTAGTCCTGCGCACATGGCCTAAGTTACAAGTAAGATATTTTTGAATTGTTGTTCTTTATTATCTGTCTTTTTTATCTTGTAATGTGCATTGTTTGCCTAATAAATAAATAAATAAAATGAAATAAAAATCGAGGTATCGAGTACCCGATATTGTTGCTCCATCGTGCTAGTCGCTTTGAACACAAGCGAGATATCTAATAGCTGTAAAATATTGGTACCTTATTAGGGTTTGTACCTTGGACAATTAGACAAGTATTTAACATAATTCTGGATCTTTCTTTCTTTTAATAAATTCTACAAACATTTCTAAGTTTTTATGACTATGAAGTTAAAATTACTAGCTGACCCGGCAGACTTCGTAGTGCCTCAATCGATAAATAAAAGACCTAAACTATTGTACAAAATAAACTTAAAACAAACAAAAGGAATCCGTCCGACGGGGGACACATCAAAGGAAAAACAAAATTGTTATTTTTATTTAATTCCGTGCATTTTCATATTTATCTACCTTTTAAACCTTCTCTGGACTTCCACAAATAATTCAAGACCAAAATTAGCCAAATCGGTCCAGCCGTTCTCGAGTTTTAGCGAGACTAACGAACAGCAATTCATTTATATATACCTATATAGATTTTATACTTAATATAATTGTAATAGAAAACTTACCACTATGAATTTCATGATGTGTTGAGGGGTTCTTACAATTCTGTTATTAATCGAATGAATGACAAAAAGCGCTTTTATTCTAAAACGTTATCAATTTTTAGAATTAAATGTAGCATTTAAACAAACAATACATATTCAAAAGATGATTAGAAACGAGAAACAGTTTAATTTATAATTTAGTTTTTTGATAAGCTAAAATTTATGCAATTAGGAATATGATAGAGAAGTATTTTTGTAGTACAAGAAAATAATTGTACCTACTATAAAAATAGAAAAATACTATTATTCGAGCGCCTCTTTCGTCAAGTGGTTAATGTAGATTGGATTCGTGGTTCGTAAGGAACGTCGACCTCAATGACGACATGGAATTAAAGTCCATCAGTAAGTATCTGCAGTTGGCGTCGATGCGCCACTTCGATAAAGCGGCACGACATGAGAACCCTCTCATCGTGGCCGCCGGTAACTACATTCCCGATCCTGCGGACAGAATGGAAAGCAGTCGCCCCAAACACGTCATTTCGGATCCTCCCGATCCACTAACGGTGCTATTTGGTACCTCAAGCACTGGTCATCGTTCTCGTCGAACCCGTCGATTGCGACGAAGGGCTCGACGAGTAAATTAACCCTCAGACACAGCCCACTGAGTTTCTCGCCGGATATTTTCAGTGAGTCGCGTTTCCGATCCGGTGGTAGATTCTGCGAAGCACGGCTCTTGTTAGGGTTCGTGATAGCTACGTCGCGGCGTCGTCAGGTTTGAGCCCCGTGAGCTCACCTACTAAGTAGTTAAGGTTCCGCTGATATAGCCTCTCAGGGCTATCAGCTTAGGTAGGATAAACAAAACAAAAAAAGTAGATTGGACCACACTGCTCCTAAGGGCTAAGGGATCGCCCAGGGTCGGCATCTAAAGAAGAAGACATGATATGTGCCTGTCGGAGAATATGTTTATTTTTTATTGCTTAGATGGGTAGACGAGCTGACAGCCCATCTGGTGCTAAGTGGATACTGGAGCCCATAGACATTCTACAACGTAAATGCGCCACCCACCTTGAGATATAAGTTCTAAGGTCTCAGTATAGTTACAACGACTTCCCCACCATTCAAACCGCAACGCATTACTGCATCACGGCAGATATAGGTGGGGTGAGGACTCACAAGAGGTCCTACCACAGCTTTCTCGTATTTTATTTCATTAGTAATTTGTACTTTGGTGGTAATATGACAGAGCCCGGAGTCTTATCCGATCGCGACGGGGCAACCCAATGCCGTCATCGCCCGAAACATGTCTTGTCGGATCCCCCGGATTCATTCTGGTCTCTCAAGCACCGTTCACCGTCCTCGTCAACTACGACGAAGAGTTCGACGATCGAACCAACCCATAGACACAGCCCAATGAGTTTCTCGCCGGATCCTCTCAGTGGGTCGCGATCCGGTGGTAGATTCTGAGAAGCACTGCTCTTGCTAGGGCTAATGTTAGCAAATTCTCTCAGGTTGAGCCGGTGAGCTCACCTACCCGTCCGTTCATAGCTGAAATAGCCCTTAGGCTACCAGCGAATAGGTTGGTATAACGCGCCGGGACTCTTCAGAACGCGCCCTTTATTCTCATCAGTGCCTTCCTCGCAACGCGCCTCAACCGGCTGTGATTGGTCCGCGACCGCGCCGCCATTGCAAGCCACCACTGCACTTTGGCGAATAATCGGACGCCCGGCGCGTTCTCCATTTTTGTTCTTTTGTTACATGCTTTATATAAGCTTCACTCGTATGTATGTTTGTAACTGACTCCTTTAGACGCCATTTTGACCCGCTTTAAACGGCCAGATTTCATTCAAACTTTGTAGATTTATCGAGGGCCGATGACAATTCAATAATAAGAAAAAAAATTAAAAAATTGAAATTCAACTAAAAAATAGAAAATAAATTTTAATACATTTAAATTTAAAATTAGTGTAAAAAAAATATTGTAAAAGAACGTGGGGTGCATGGTATTTTTATTTTTATTTTTTTTATTTATAACTTCTTATACTAGAAAGTATAAAGGCGGCCTTAATGCCATAGGCATTCTCTAACAGTCTACCTTAGGGGAGTGCAGAAATGAAGCTTGGTAGGTGTAGTGTGAAGGTGATACTACTTAAACATATGTGTATATATAACATACATAATATATAGTACATACATAGTACTTAAATAAATACATATACATAAATATATACATGTAAAACGTATATAAACAAAAATAATCAATTAGATGACTCTGCTAACTCTCTGAGAAACAGTTCTCGAACCTTCGTCTTAAACGCTTCACGTGTAGTGGTATTATTAGTTTTATAAATATTTTTCTGACAGATATGAGTAGAAGGATTATTATTTCAATAATATCTTAAAAAGCACCTCACGCTTTTTTTTTACAATAAAAAATATATTTCTTTACACTATTTTCAATTTAAATTTATAAAAAAATATTTTCTATTTTTTAGTAGAATTTTATATAAAGCGCGTTTTTTTTTTGTTTTTTTAAACTATTATTTATTGAGTACCGGGTTGCGACTTATGTGTGCACGTGCGCTTGTAGTGTAATTTTACTGTGTTTGTCTTAATGTTAACAATAACTATTAAACTTCTCGAAAGATTATTCGACGCTTTATTCCAAAGAAACACACGAAACAACCTAAACTACTAACACGTGAACATAAAAAATTGGAAAAAAAAAATGTTATTGTTGTTTGACAATATATAATTTAGTATTCAGTGTTAACAAACAGTAGGTACATATCACAATGGATAAATAATTAACAACAAGTGCTTTAAGAGTTGTATGGCGGTATTGTTTGAAACTTGACCTTGCGATGTAGCAAGTTAACACTTTTTTTTTATGCTTGAAGGATTACTGGTGTCCCGGAGGCCTTTCCAGTTTCACCAGGACAGGTGGACGAGCAAAGGCTCAGCCAGGAGGGGTGGGATTTGCTAACAGCTACCCGAGCGCCTCCGAAGGAGATCTAACAGCTCAAGAGTAGCTGCTTCGCGAATGAATCTACTACCGGATCGGAATCGTGACCCGCTGAGAAGATCCGGCGAGAAACTCAGCGGGCTGATTCATGGGTTAGGTTGCACGGCGAACTCTTTGTCGAGTTCGACGAGTACGGTTACCGGGGTCCCTAAGCCTGCTCCTAGTGTTAGAGCTGAAGGCGTCTAATGCAAAGGTTATTGGATCTAATGGATCCGTAAGGACGTGTCTAGGGCGTCGACGGTGACTGGCTCCTGCGTGATCAGGATTCGGGGAGGCAAGTGAACTGCGAATAATGCGGCCATTAATATTTTCTGTAACTAGTTATTGCTCGTGGCTTTGTTCACCGTAAATCGGGTTTGAAATAACGTGGTACCAGCTGGTATCCTAAGACGACTCGGGTGCGGACTACTACGTGTATGGTGAAAGAAACTACCCATGCATTTTTGTGGTTAACGAAATTCGTATCTATGAAGCTCACGCAGTCTTCGTCAAGTCGTGGATTTTCCCACAATGCTGTATCTAGCCAGCTTGTTCCTGTTTCAACCTTTATGCATCGGTGGCTTATGACTTCAAGACTGATCCATCGATGGTATCTTCTCCCACGTACACGGAAAAAACTACTTTTTACGCTCTACCTAATCCCTATTACTATTTTTTTATAGCTTTAATGAGTCGACGAGCTTACGGCCCACCTGGTGTTAAGTGGTTACCGGAGCCATAGATATCTACAACGTATATGCCGCCACCCACCTTGAGACATGAGTGCTAAGGTCTCACTTTTAACAGTACAACGGCTGCCTTTTTTTCCGACCTATGCTGATAGCCTTGAGCTTTGAGAGGCTATTTCAGCTGCGCCCTAACGTGTAGGTGAGGTCACGGGGCTCAAGCCGGAGTGTTGCTAACACTGGCCCTAGCAAGAGCAGTGCTTCGCAGAATCTACCACCGGGTCGGAAACGCGACCCACTGAGAAGATCCGGCGAGAAACTCAGTGGGCTGTGTCTGTGGGTTAATTCGCTCGTCGAGCCCTTCGTCGCTAGCGAATTTACTTCAGTGTTGCAGATTGCCATTAAAAAAAAAAAAAACTTCAGTGTTTAATTAATATTACACTATTTTTTAATATTAGCACATAAACTGAAATATAAATGATAAGTACTGAAAGTAATTGATCTGTTTGACTGAACATATCATAAAAATCATTGATATGATTATGAAGGATTTTATGGTTAAATAAATCTAAAACTTCTATTCTATCCTTATGATCGCGCTATGAAAGTAACTGTAAAAAGTAAGCACAGCTCTTTTTTTCATCATGTTTATTATCCCTTGTTAATTTAGTTTATTTTTTAGAACATAGAACACACTGACATTAAAGTAAATAGTAATATTTACTAAGTGCCTTATTATCATAGAACACAATTCTTAAAAATTCCTCATACAAGGAAGAACCGATTGAAATTGAAATATTCACGGTAACGAGAAATTTTATTTTAGGTTGGACAGGGGTAGCAGCTCGCTCGACGAGGACGGTGACCGGTGCTTGTGGTAATGACATTAGGAGCCGTAATACGTGTTTTGGGCGATGTCGACTATTTGTCATTCGGTCTACAGAATTTGGTATGTGATTCCCAGCGGTCAAGACAAAAGGGTTCTCATGTCGTGCCTTCTCAAAGTGGCGCAATGATGAAGACTGTAGATATTTACTGACTGAGTCAAGCTTCAGGTCATCGTGGAGATCCACGTTCCTTAGGAGCCATGGTGCTCCGACGGCTATCGTGCAAAATCGGGATTGAATAATCTGAAGGGCATTCAAGTTGGTGCGGGCCGCGTGAGCGAACACTACGCTTGCATGCGTCATGACGAGGCGTATGCAAGTTTTGTAGAGTGGCATCTTATGTCGAAGGGAAAATTAGCAAAAAAAAATTCAATTTGAAAAATAAGGTACCACCACCCTGCCTACTTCTACCGTGGGGCAGTAACGCGTTTTGGCAGCCGTTGTATAGTAAAAAAAATCTGAGACTCTACAACTCATGTCTCAAGATGGGTGGCGGTTAGGTATTTAGGTTATAGTTGTCTACGGGCTCCGGTAACCACTTAACGCCAGGTGACCGTGAGCTCGTTCATCCATCAAAGCAATAAAAAAATATACATAGACATCCCAATCATTTACGGCTATTGTTTTATCTCTAATTATTACAATTGCTAAATCAAAATTCAGCTGCGTTGTTCAAACACAGATATTAATATTGTTGACATTACGAACGACATTGCTCTATGACTCTATGCGTTCTTGGTATATAAGCAGGACGTCCTTTATTTTTTTAAACATTTAATCGAAGTTGAAGCCAAAGAAATATGAGAGTATTTTTGGTGCGTATTTATTTTCATTATTTAAATTCGGGATGTCGATAGAGTCAGTGTCATCGCTCGTCGCCTGCCCCGCATGGGAGGGGTGGCGCCGTGTCCTCGTCGCAAAAATAGGAAACGACTTGTCGTTGCCGAGTGTTGTGGCATTGATGCTTGACAACGACGAGTCGTGGAAGGCGATGCTCGACTTCTGCGAGTGCACCATCTCGCAGAAGGCGGCGGGGCGCGTGAGAGACGCACAGGCCCCGCCGCCGTCGAGCGGGGGTCAGGGAGGCGGATCTCGCCCAAGCCCTGGCCCTCTAAGTGTTTCGGGTCCCCCTCATATGTCGGTCTGGGACCCGGCGAAGGGGCCTAAGAAGACGACGTGCAAACTACTCTGCATGCGTTTTACGCAAGAGCATCCGGGTGATGGAAGGCCGGCTATCCTCGACCCACGCTGGTTCTGACCCAATGGGATATTTCGTAGGATAACCCATTCAAACCGGCGCCATCTAGGCGGGCTTCGGACAGCCTGCCGACCGAGAGGGCTGGTGGTCGTGGCGCCGACGATCGCTGGCCCGGCGTCCCGAGGGGGAGGGTGATGGGAGAGATGTCCTCCGCACTAAACGCTTCACTCTCCCCCTTTTGCCTATTCATGAGTTCTGTCTCATGCGAGGCTCGGACGTGGGTTGTTGAGCGACAGGAGGTTTTAGTCGGTTCGACTCCGACATACCCTACCCTCCATCCCCTGCGGAGGGTGGGAGTCCGGCGATTTACTCCTGACCAAAAAAAAAACCCTCCGTATCGTCTCTTAAGGAACTTCGTTCCTAAAAAAAGTATCTGCGCTAATATTAATATGATTAATCTTGTTATTGCTCAGGTCCTAGTGTTGGTATCGGCCCTGGCGGCTGCTGCTTACGCTGTTCCAGTACTGGACGACCTCACCATTACCGCCTCTAGGTCCATAGCCGCGGCGTTGTAACCGCGAAAACCACGTCGACAACATATCAGCAACAAGTTTTTATTCACAATTCGGATATACTACAAATGGTATAAAACAAAAAAACTAAGAATTATTTTGGCATCAATATGGTGCAGAATAAATGATAAAACGCAAAAGTCATGTAATTATTTAATTTTGATATTATACCTGGTAAAACCTAATGTTTTAAAATTTTGCGTAAAACGAAACGTATCCGCTGGCCAAGTTCTTCTTTTTATTATTTTTTAAGTATGGCAATTATTATTGGCTTCTTGCAACGCTATTTTTTTTAATATTATTTGTATTAACTATGACGCTATTGTTGTCAATGTAGAGTTTAACAAAATATTAGAGTAAATTTAATTTTTATTTATATATTACTAGCTGACCCGGCAGACTTCGTAGTGCCTCAATCGATAAATAAAAGACCCTAAACTTTTGTATAAAATAAACTTAAAACAAACAAAAAGAATCCGTCCGACGGGGGACACGCCAAAGGAAAAACAAAATTTTTAATTTTTGTTTAATTCCGGGCATTCTCATATTTATAATATTCAAGACCAAAATTAGCCAAATCGGTCCAGCCGTTCTCGAGTTTTAGCGAGACTAACGAACAGCAATTCATTTTTATATATACCTAGAGATTAGGTACTTAAATGAAAAATAAGATGGAGCGAAATGACATATCAAGTTGATTCATTTAGATTTTAATCAATTGAGATTCAATTAAATGAAACTCGGTGAAATGAGATGAAATAAAGCAAAGTCTCAGTAAAATGGTAGTTAGTTACAGAGACTTTTTTAAGTGGATTTATTGTACTAACTCAAGAAGCCACGTCTAGCCGCTTTGTTTCATTTTCCCACTTTTGTACACTGTCTAAGATGCTAAGCTATGCATAAACCATCGTTATTACACGTATAAAGTTGAAGAAACACCCGACTGCGCGTAGTTCAAATAGCCCCATAAGATACCAATGATTAGGTAAAAAAAAAGCCAAAACAACAAAATAAAACAATTCACACAACGCTCCTCGCTTTCCCGCCTCTGGCTGTCTTGTTGTGAAATTAAATTGGTTATATTTTTTTCTATTTCTACCGTGAAGGGGCAGCCGTTGTACTGTTGAAAGTGAGACATTAGAACTCAATGAACTTACGTCATAAGGTGGGTGGCGGCATTTACTTTGTAAATGTCTATGGCCTCCGGTAATCACTCATCATCAGGTAGGCCGTATGCTCGTCTGCCTACAAGGACAATAAATAATAATAATAATAATAATAACGCACCTGATTTCCTAAATTTACCTTCTACCGGTTTTTAAAGAACGTTTTAGTATTTTAGGTCTCTTAGAAATAGATTCGTTTTTAGTATCATCTGATTCGTCTTTCCCAGACTCTACTAGACACTGCGGCGCCTTAGCAACAGAAATCGACGTAATTACTTCAATGCGCCAGGCAGAGCACCGGTGACCTACACGGCAGTCGAAGGGCTAACAAATGTTTACGAATGTTACCCACGATTAAGGAATATTCGAGCCTGTAACAGCTTAAAGACTGAGTCATCCGATAACACACAATTGAGACTAAAATATCGTGTATTAAGCGGGGCTTGGCATTAGAACTATCATATTTTTTTATGTTTTTTATTGCACAGATGGGTGGACGAGCTCACAGCCCACCTGGTGTTAAGGGGTTACGGTAGCCCTTAAACATCGACAACGTAAATGCGCCACCCACCTCGAGATATAAGTTCTAAGGTCTCAGTATAGTAACAACGGCTGCCCCACCCTTCGAACCGAAACGCATTACTGCTTCACGGCGGAAATAGGCGGGGTGGTGGTACCTACCCGCGCGGACTCCCAAGAGGTCCTACCACCAGTGATTACGCAAATTATAATTTTGCGGGTTTGATTTTTATTACACGATGTTATTCCTTCACCGTGGAAGTCAATCGTGAACATTTGTTGAGTACGTGTTTCATTAGAAAAATTGGTACCCGCTGCGGGATTCGAACACCGGTGCATCGCTTCATACGAATGCACCGGACGTCTTATCCTTTAGGCCACGACGACTTCTAATTGGGGGTGTGAGATTCCTCCTCCTAATCCGGGAGGAAATTCGTGTGGAGCTTCCCCTCTGAAATAGCACCGCGGTACTTTTCGCTGGGTTGATGTCTATGCGCCATTTTCGGAACCACTGTCCTAGGGCTAGGGCTGCGCTCTGAAGCTTCTTCGTGATTAGGGACTTGTTTCTACTGGAATAGTAAACAGTCATATCGTCGGCGAATAAAGCTAACTGGGTCGGCGGCGACCGGGGAATATCGTTGACGAATAAGCTAAACAGGAGGGGTGAGAGAACAGAGCCCTGCGGGACTCCAGCTGTAAGAGGTCGTGGGGAGGAGCGGGTTCCCTCAACTCGATATCGAAAAGAGCGGTTCGACAAGAAGTCCCGTATGATGAGCACGAGACTATCCGGCACGCCCATGTTGAATAGTTTGAAAATCAAACCGTTGTGCCAGACTTTGTCGAACGCTTTTGCGACGTCGAAGAAGAGAGCTCCCGTGTATAATGGTTTTGGATGAATTTTTGGTTTACCGGGTTTATGTATGCCGATAACGTCCGCTTCTTTCCACACCGCTGGAAAGATACAGTTCGCCATAGCGGCATTGAAAATAGATGCCAACATCACGATGAGTTGCGACGGGTAGAAGTTTAATAACGCGGTTGGATATACCGACGGAACCGGGAGCCTTGTGAGGACGTAGGTCTTTGATCAAGTCTTTAACTTCCATCGGGGTGACGGGTGGTAATGCATCCGAGGGTGGCAAGGAGGCTCTGCGTTCTACCTCACTGTCTACTAATTCTACCTGAACAGGGTCCACGGATTGAGTGCTGGGCGTGCACTGGGTTTACAATGTATCGGCCAGCAGCTCTGCTTTTTCGTCATCATCGAACGCCGCGAGTCGGCCTGAGGGGCCTACGAGGGGGGGCATAGTTACTACCGTATCCGATTTGAGGGTACGAGCTAAGCGGTAGTAAGACCTTTGGGAGGGCGCGAGTCCTTCTAAGAAATCAGACCATCTGGCATCTCGGACTTCGGCGATGCGAGACTTTACGTCGCGTTGTAGGGCACGCATTCGAATACGATTATCCACGGTAGGATACCTGTCGTAGGCGTGTATCGAGGCGTTCTTAGCTCTAAGGAGTTCCCTAATATCGTCGGACAATTTAAAGCGGTGAAGAAAGTCCTCCGCTACAACTTGTTTCGATGACCCATCTAATGTCGAGGTGATGTGTGACGTTAAGATGTCTATGGCTTCAGCGGTATCTCTCTAGCGGTAGCTCTTCTATAGTAAATGACGGTACCACCACCACGAGCAGAGAGCCTGTCGTTCCTGACCATAGTATAGTTCGCGATTTTAGGGTCAAGGCGCGCGGGCTTAAGTAGGGTCTCCTGCACTAAAAAGATATCAATTTGATGGTCACGCAAAAAGTCAGAAACCTGATCACGTTGATTTGCGAGACCGTAAGCGTTAAAAAATCCTATCGTTACGGATAGGGGCTTTATTCTACTTATATACGCCATTGATTACCGGCGGAGTGAGGGGAGGACGTACGTATTTAATGACGCGTATACGTCGGCGTATTCTTGCACAACGGCGATAAAGTGTTGTGCAGTGGAGGCAGCGCGAATGGCGTCGCTCAAAGCGTTAACGCGCTCAAAGTTGATCGACTGAAAGAAGTCGATCGCTAAAGCGAGATTGTCGGACGCGGTCGGAGGGCAAGTCGCGGGAGAGGAACGAGTCGCGGGAGAGGAACGAGTCGCGGGGGCGGGACGAGTCGCGGGGGCGGGACGAATCGCGGAGGAGGGAGTTGTAGCCGTGTTCGTGTACGGCAGCGATTTCGCCCAGGCCGTGATACTGGGCACCGGCGCCGGAACGAACGCTGGCTTAGCCTGCGACACAGAGGGTGCCGAGGCTTTGATGTCTGGGCCGAAAGCTCGGAGGCGGTTTTGGCGGGCGACGCGGCGATTTATTTTAGGGGCTCGGGGGCAACCACGGTAATTCGTGGGGTGACCCTGTGTTCGACACAGGACGCAGCTAGGCGGTTCCGTCGCGGTTTTTTGGTCGCGAGCGCAGAGGGCCGTGACGTGATCGCCCAAACACTTAACACATCGGGGGCGCGCGTGACAGTTACGGGAAGAGTGCCCGTACAGTTGACAGTTGCACTGGCTAGGAGTGCCTTTTTTATGGGGGGCTTCGACGGCGATACCGGAGAGCCTACAGACGGTCTGTGTGTTGAAGATTTTCTTACCCTCGGGGGTAGGCTGGAAGGGCGACTAGAACCATATTATATGGCTCCCTACCGCGACCGGTGTGCATACGGTGCACAGAATTCACTGGTAAGCCCTGTTTTAACAGATCGGCCTTGACGAGCTCTACATCTAACTCTTTAGGGATTCCGCGTATTACAACGCGGAGTTCGCGCTCCTCCTGGAGCGTATACGTATGGAAACTTATACGCTCCTTACAGAGGTAAGAAGAGAAGGCCCTATGGTCGTCGGGTGTTTGAACCTTAATTTGAATGCCGTTCGCGAGGTTACGGGCATTCGTGAAATTGATATTTTTGGCCTTAAGGGCCAGGCAAACTCGATCCCAAGTTGCCTTCTCCTGAAGGATAACCGGGGGAGCGGTTTTATTTTGTGCCACCGGACGCGGCGACGGAGTGGCACGGGCTGGGGGCGCAACGGGAGTCTGAAGGCGGGGGCGCGACGCGTTCGCGGTTTTGCTAATTTTAGCGGCCGCGGGAGCTCGGGACTCCGCGGCACGCTTCTTACCCTTCTGTACCAGGGTGAATCCATCCGTCGATGAGGCGGGGGCGAGGTCGACCTCCATGTCCGAGTCAGAGTCGGAGCACGAGGAGGAGGGCGCAGGCGACCTACGAGCAAGTGTAGGTGTTTTAGAGGGCACGACGGAGGCCGCGGATGATCGCTCAGCTGAAACGGTGGTCACGGCGGACGACGCAGCAGCTTTACTCGCCAGTATAGGCGACACGGGAACGGCAGGCACGACGGTGGCTGCGGTGCTCAATGCAGAAGCTTTGCACGCAGGTACAGGCGACGCAGGAGCAGCGAGCGCGGCGGGGTCCTCGAGAGGGCTCGCAGTGTGATTGGCCTTGAAGGCCAGAAACTCTGAGGCGAGCTGTGGGTGGCGAAGTCGGAGGATTTCCTCGAATACAGCGTCCATGATCGCTGAGTGCCCAGGTGGGGCGGCCCCGGGTCTTGAAAACACTCGCCTTGCGGCGAGGCCCCAACTTCTCGGACCTGAGCGGTTCTATTGAGCACAGGTGGCGATGCGGCGCGATTACTACAGGACAAAGAAAAAAACACAACAAAACAGAAATAACAAAAAGAAACAAAACAAATAAATACTTGCAGGAAAACACTTTGTCGGCAGATGTACCACGAACACAAAAATAACTAAAACAAAACAAATAAAAACTTCCAGGAAAAACACTTGGTCGGCAGATGTACCACGAACACAGGCCGTGCGAACAATGGCCGGGCTAACAAAAGCCGGGCGAACAAAGACCGGGCGATCGAGTGGTCGATGAGCACGTCCGCACGTGTCGGGTGCTTCTATCGGAATGTAGATAGATGTCTATGGGCTCCAGTAACCAGGTGGGCTGTGAGCTCGTTCACTCATCAAAGCAATAAAAAGAAGAAAACAACATATATTACATTGACATCACAATCATTTACGCCTATTGTTTTATCTCTTATTATTACAATTGCTAAATCAAAATTCAACTACGTTGTTCAAACACAGTTATTATTATTGTTGACATTACGAAGGGCATTGCTCTAAGCGTTCTTGGTATATAAGCAGGATGTCCTTTGTATTTTCAACATTTAATTGAAGTTAAAAGCCAAAGAAATATGAGAGTATTTTTGGTGCGTATTTATTTTCATTATTTAAATACGGGATGTCGATAGAGTCTGTGTTATACAAAATAATAATGAATAAAAAGATCATCTTAAATACAACCGTTCTGATAGTCTTCGTATAAAGCGCTTATAAAGTTTCGATAACTCAATAAAAAAAACGCGCTTAGGTTTTTTGGTATGTGACAATCAAAATACACTTTTCTTGTTAAATCGCGCTCTGCCTTGTATTAATAGTCTATGAAATCGTCGCGGCCTGCGGGATAAGACTCCTGGTACATTCGTATCGAGCGATGCGACAGTGCCGGTGTTCGAATCCCGCAGGCAGGTACCAATTTTTGTAATGCACGTACTTAAGAAATCTTCACGATTGATTTTCATGTCGAAGGAATAACATCGTGTAATAAAAATCAAATCCGCGAAAATAATTTGCGTAATTACTGTTGGTAGGACATCTTGTGAGTCCGCACGGGTAGGTAGGTACCACTACCCTGCCTAATTGCTGCCGTGAAGCAGTAATGCGTTTCGGTTTGACGGGCGGGGCAGCCGTTATATCTTAAGGTGGACGGTATTTATGTTGTTGATGTCTAAAGGCTCCGGTGACCACTTAACACCAGGTGGGCCATGAGCTCATCTTATAGCAATAAATATAGGTAAATAGGCAAAGCGAAAAAAAAAAACTTATTGTTTGAGAATTTTTATTACGATTTTTAGCAAAGTCAGAAATTGTTAATTTTTAGTTATGTGAAATTAAAAAATGTCGCTAATGACAACTTTATAATCGTCTTGTTTGGACATTATGCCTGATTGCAGGAGACATTCATACCTGATAAATCTACTAACTCACTAACGGGGCAACCGTAACTATACTTGAGACCTTTGAACTTATATCTCAAGGTGGGTGGCGCATTTACGTTGCAGATGTCCATGGGCTCCAGTAACCGCTTAACACCAGGTGCGCTGTGAGCTCGTCCATCTATCTAAGCAATAAAGAAAATAAAAATAAAGTATCTTCGCTAATATTGATATGATTAATCTGGTTATTGCTCAGGTCCTAGTTATGGTTGCGGCCTTGGCGGCTGCTGCTTACGCCGTGTCAGTTCTAGACGGCGTCACCAAGACCGTCTCCGGCGTCGTACCCGTGAAGCTGTAACCGACCGAAAACCACGTCGACAACATACCAGCAACTTGTTTTTATTCACAATTCGGATATACTACAAATCGTATAAAACATAAAAACTAAGAATTAGTTTTGGCATCAATACGGTACAGAATAAACGTTAAAACGCAAATGTCATGTAATTATTTCATTTTGATATAAAAAAAAAAATTCCTGGCCGTGGGCCGAACCTCCTACGAGGTCCCCGCGCATAAGGGGCGCGCGGGGTATGTGAGACTCAACGATCTGCATGGTGTTGCGAGCAGACCGCGGAGCCAAGGATTTTAGGGCCCACCCACTAAACGACTTGCCTGTACTCTTACACCCGACGTCCGATCCCCTCCGAAGTCAGAACCCAGATGAGGTAGGGGGGCTACCGCGGTCAACACTACAACCAGACGGCGCGGCTCACCCCAAGGTCGCCCAGCCGACGGAGCCTTCGAGGCGAATCGAAGGCTCTGAAACGTCGGCCGTCTCAGTACGGCAGCCCGTCAGGCCGCTCAGCCGGTGCCGCTGGTGTCCCGGAATACCCCGCTGGACCAGAACCAGCCTGCCGTGTCGGGACGTGATACACCGCCAACCGGTCGCTCTTTCGTATCTTCTTGGCAGCGCGCTAGAGTGCTGGTAGCGCGCCGCGCGGCCTCTACCCCCCCCAGGTCGCCAGTTGACCTACACATCGGTGCGGAAAGGGAAGAGCTCTCCCTCTCTCGTTCCGCTACCTCCTTCTGCGAGATGGTGGACTCGCAGAAGGCGAGCATCGCCTTCCAGGCCGCGTCCTGTGACATCAGCATTGCTGACGTCACAGTTATTAATTTTTTGACGATGACTCATGTTTGGGCTTCCGAAACAAAACTTCACGAGAACTTGGTGAGCTGTGTATATTTCACAAGGAGCATAACAACGTTCCAGAGAGATCCGTACAGTACTACGGCTCAGGCACGAATAACAAAGCGCTTTTTTTTTTCCTAACTAAGCTGATAGCCTTGAGAGGCTATTTCAGCGGAACCTTAACTAGTAGGTGAGCTCACGGGGCTCAAACCTGACGACGTTGCTAACACGAACCCTAGCAACAGCCGTGCTTCGCAGAATCTACCAACGGATCGAAAACGCGAGCCATTGAGAAGACCCGGCGAGAAACTCAGTGGGCTGTGTCTGAGGGTTAATTTACTCGTCGAGCCCTTCGTCGCAAGCGACGGTTTCGACGAGAACGATGACTGGTGCTTGAGGTACCTAAAAGCACCGTTAGTGGATCGGGAGGATCCGAAATAACGTGTTTGGGGCGACGTCGACTGCTTTCCATTCTTTCCGCAGGATCAGGAATGTACCTAGTCTTGCCATAAATACTGAGACAAAGTAAAAAATAAATCTATTGCAAATAACATTTATTACTTTTACAGTGTGTTAGTTTACTACATAAATATAAAACAATTTAAAGTATAAAAAGCTTATTCGAAGTCTCCATTGGCTGCAATACAGTCCTTTAAACGTTGAGGCCAGCTATCAATAGAAGCACGCACTCTTTCCATGGGAAAATTTTTCACTGCCAATCGTACGGATTGTTTTAGGGACTCCAAATCATGGCGTTTCGAGCAAGCCGTACTCTCTAAAACTGACCATAAATCATAATCCAGCGGATTAAGATCGGGATTAGACGACGGCCAGTCTTCAGCTCTGATGAAGTCCGAAACGTTCGTTTCCAACCAAGACTGCGTAGACCGAGCTTTATGATCTGGCGCCGAGTCTTGCTGGAAGGACCATTCTTGATTATTGAACATGGTGTTGTTAAGGGGCTTCACTACCTTCCCAAGAATGGTATCTTAATACACTTGTGCCGATGTTTTGATACCTTTTTCACAAAAGTATGGCTCAGTTACTTCTTCATAGCTAATACCCCACCAAACCATCACTGAAGTCGGATAGTGCCCACGTTGCACTCTGTCGACTAATTGGGAAGATTCCTTAAAGCTTTGAGCATTAATACGGTCATTTTGTTTGTTAAAATGTTGCTCAATTGTAAAAAAAATCTCATCCGTAAACAAAAATTTTCTATGACCTCCCTTTGCGTACCGCTTCAGTAGTTGTTTCGATTTTACCACTCTATTCTCTTTTAAATTATCAGTTAAGAAATGACCAGTACGTCTCTTATAGGCTGCAAAATACGCGACATGGTTCTAGGTGCTATCTTCATCTCCCGAGATAAAATCTTTTGTTTTCGGACAGGATTTCTTCGAATCCTTTCCCTTACTGCTTTGACCACCTTTTTCGTACGAGCACTACGTGGACGGCCAGATCTTTTTCTGTCACAAACAGAGAAGGTCTCATTGCACCTATTAATAGCCCGGTACACAAACATTTTACTAATACAAAGCGTATAGAGAGTTTTAAAAATTGCATTTGGCTCCATACCTACTTTGTGTAATGCAATCACAGCGATTCGGTTCTCTTTATCACCCCACTCCATTTTAATATCGCAAAATATTGTACAATGTATTCATATAAAAATGACAGATTCCAAATTCAAATGTAATATTTTGTTTATTTTTAATTATAACAGTATTTATGGCCAGCAATACCAGAGTAACCTGGCACCCAGCAAAATTCAATAAATATATTTCTGATATACAAAAAACTCAAACAACTTCTTAACTTATAAATTAAATAATTTACAGATCCACTAATACATTTATTATTAAGAGCTGTTAATATTGTAACAAAATGTAAATTATTACTAGCGCCATCTGTCATCATCTGTCTGTATATAACTTTGACAATAAATAGTTAGTCTATCCTCAACCGCCATTTTATTAGGTTACGGACCCAGAAAATCGCAGAAAATCAAAAAAATCCCAGTATTGAGTCGTTTTAACAAGATTTTGCAGTAAAGCAAGTGTTAAAAGACAGTATTCAGTGAGATTTAGTTGTGAACTGGACTGATCGTATTGATTATCGCAGTGTATTTGTGTAAAAACTATTCGTCAAAATGGCTACCAACTACCTTATCAATGTGCCGAAACTAAAAGGACGCGATAATTATTCAGAGTGGTGTTTCGCTGCAGAAAATTTTTTAGTACTCGAAGGCATGAAGCATTGCATCAAGCCAGAACCGGGGAAAGAAATAGCAAGCGCGGATGACGAAAAAACTAAAGCCAAATTGATCATGACCATCGACCCGTCGTTGTATGTACATGTCAAAACTGTTAAATCGTCGAAGGAATTGTGGGATAAACTAAGGAAATTATTCGATGATAGTGGCTTTTCACGAAGAATTAGTCTATTGAGAAATTTAATTTCAATCCGGCGAGATAATTGCAGTTCGATGACGTCATACGTGACGCAGATAATCGATACAGCGCAGAAATTAAGTGGAACGGGATTTGAAATAAACGAGGAATGGGTGGGATCATTGCTGTTGGCGGGGCTGCCAGAAAAGTTTGCCCCAATGATCATGGCAATTGAACATTCCGGGATTGCCATAAACTCTGATGTAATTAAAACAAAATTACTTGATATGAGTTCCGAGATCGGTGACCATGATCCGGAAGTTGCACTATGGTCGAAACCAAAAACGAGGGTAGATCAAAATTTCAATACAAAAGGCGAGAAACGAACATCAAATTATACGTCAAATGTAAAAAAAAAGGTTATAAAATGCTATAAATGTAAGCAAAGTGGTCATTATAAAAATCAGTGTCCAAGTTTAGAAGCCGAAAAAAGAAAACAATCCAACGCCTTTAGTGCTATTTTCTTAAGTGGAAATTTCAACTGCGATAGTTGGTACATAGATAGCGGGGCCAGCAAACACATGACAGCAAAGAAAGAATACGTTGAGAGTCCATCATTTGAACATGAAATTAAAGAAATAATTGTGGCGAACAAAACATCCGTCCCGGTAGTGTGTTCTGGTGATGTAAACATAATCACAGTTGTGAATGGTGTAGAATATGACATCACAGTTTCAAATGTATTGTGCATACCGAGTTTAACAACAAACTTGCTTTCAGTGAGTCAGTTGATTGAGAATGGCAATAAGGTAATCTTTAAAGAGAAATTTTGCTATATTTACAATCAACAGAGAACTCTAGTTGGAAAGGCAGAATTAGTAGATGGTGTGTACAGATTATATACTAAGAAATCAGAACAGTTATTCGCAGCCACAGCTAAGGTATCGAGTGAAACTTGGCACCGACGATTAGGGCATATCAACAGTACCAGCTTGAACAAAATGAAGAATGGAGCTACGACAGGTATTTCATACACAAATAAAGCTGATGTTGACAAATCTAAGTGTACTGTTTGCTGTAAGGGGAAGCAGTCTAGACTACCTTTTCAGCCTAGTTCAACTAACACCCAAGATATTTTAGAATTAATACACTCAGATGTGTGTGGTCCGATGGAAAAAGTGTCTATTGGAGGATCCAGATACTATGTCTTATTTGTGGATGACTACAGCAGAATGGTTTTTGTATACTTCATGAAAACAAAGTCAGAGGTATTTAAGTTTTTCAAAGAATTCCAGTCACTTGTAGAAAAACAGACAGATCGGAAAATTAAAATTCTAAGAACAGACAATGGCGGTGAGTACTGCAGTCAAGACTTTGAAAGATATCTAAAACAACACGGAATAATTCACCAGAAAAGTAATGCTTACACACCACAGCAAAATGGTGTGTGTGAAAGGATGAATAGGTCATTAGTTGAAAAGGCTAGATGTCTAATTTTTGATGCTGGTTTACATAAAAAGTTTTGGGCAGAAGCCATAAATACCTCTGTATACTTAAGGAATCGATCAGTTGTTACTGGATTAAACAACATGACTCCATATGAAGCCTGGACAAAGAAAAAACCTGACTTAAGTCATGTACGTATTTTTGGAAGTAAGGTTATGATGCACATACCAAAAGAAAAGCGCTTAAAATGGGATATGAAGGCTAAAGAACTTATTTTGGTAGGCTATGCAGACAATGTAAAAGGCTATAGGGTTTATAACCCAGAAAATAACTCTGTCACAACTAGCAGAGACATTATAATAATGGAGAAAACCGAAAATACAATTGAAATCCCTATTGAGTGCAAGGCTCCAGCGGAGGAACAGAGAGAAGGAGACGAAAGTAGAACTACAGAAAGTACAGACACTGAATGTGATGATAATGATATCACATATATTCCAGAAGCTTCTTCAGTAAGTGACTCATATGACAGTTTTTCTGAAACAGCATCAGAACCAGAACCTTCATTATTAGAATTGAATCAGGATATTCCAAACAAGCGAGTGAGAAAAATACCTGATAGATTTAGCTATAGTCACTTATGTATTGCAGAATCAGATGATCAAAATATAATGGATATTTCACTCAAGGAAGCTTTAAATGGACCTGAAAGTAAATTTTGGAGATCAAGCATGGAGGAGGAATTAGAATCATTTAAGAAAAATGATGCATGGGAACTTGTGGATAAGCCTCGTGACTCTACAGTAGTGCAGTGCAAATGGGTATTTAAAAAGAAGTATGATAGTGTCGGTAATGTGCGTTATCGTGCTAGATTAGTGGCAAAAGGCTTTTCACAGAAAGCTGGCATAGACTATCATGAAACTTTTTCACCTGTGCTACGTTATACTACTTTAAGATTGTTATTTTCTATAGCAGTAAAACTAGGTTTAGATATACGTCATCTTGATGTCACTACAGCCTTTCTAAATGGTTTTTTGAATGAATCTGTGTATATGCAAAAACCTGTCCTTTATAGAGATTGTAATGATAATGATAACAAAGTATTAAAGCTTAAACGTGCCATATATGGACTTAAGCAATCATCTCGTGCTTGGTATCAGAGAGTTAATGATTACTTAGAGTCTTTAGGATATTTAAAATCTAAGTATGAACCGTGTTTGTTTACGAAGTCTGAAGGAAATGCTAAAGTTATAATAGCATTGTTTGTTGATGATTTTTTTGTTTTTTCTAACTGTAAAATGGCAACTAATCAGTTAATACAAGATTTGAGTAGTAAATTTAAAATTAAAGATTTGGGTCAAATAAAGCAATGTTTAGGCTTAAGAGTGAATATGTATAAAAATGCTATAACTGTTGATCAAGAACAGTATATAGAAAGCTTGTTAAAAAAGTTTAACATGTCACATTGTAAAACTATAGAAACTCCTATGGAGATTAACTTAAGATTGGAAAAATCTGAGAATAGTTTATGTAATAAAAATATTCCATATAGACAATTAATAGGTAACTTAATGTATTTAGCTGTGTTAACCAGACCAGACATAGCTTACAGTGTATGTTATTTGAGCCAGTTTAATAATTCATATGATGAAACTCATTGGAAACATTTAAAAAGAATTTTAAAGTATTTAAAAGGTACTAAAAATTATGGTCTTGTTTTTTCTAAGGATAATTCTTATATAGAAGGATATGTTGATGCAGATTGGGGTTCAGATTCAAATGATAGAAAATCTTTTTCTGGTTTTTGTTTTAAATTGTCTGGTACAGTTATTTCTTTTGAATGTAGGAAACAAAGAAATGTAGCTCTGTCCTCAACAGAAGCAGAGTATATTTCCATGTCAGAAGCCAGTAAAGAGGCTATCTATTTAAAAAGATTATTGTTTGAAATTTTAGGCAATTCAGAAACAATTACATTATATAATGATTGCCAAAGCGCACAAAAACTTATTTTGAACCCAGTATACCATAGAAGGTCTAAACATATAGACATAAGATATCATTTTCTGAGAGAAGCAGTTGCAAACAAGTTTGTTAAAGTTGATTATTTAGAAACTGCTGAAATGCCAGCAGATATTTTTACAAAAAGTTTAGGGTCTTTAAAGCATAAATATTTCACAAAAAAGCTTGGTATATTACCTGTTACGAAGTATTTATGATTTTGTTAAGCGGAGGTGTTAATATTGTAACAAAATGTAAATTATTACTAGCGCCATCTGTCATCATCTGTCTGTATATAACTTTGACAATAAATAGTTAGTCTATCCTCAACCGCCATTTTATTAAGAGCATAGATTATACACTTAATATATTTAATTAAGAGCTGATTAAGAGCTTGTAAGGCGCTCATTGAATCAGATAGAATTAAAAATTTGTCCCCTGCAGAGTAATTTACTCGAATGTGCTCTAAAGCATATATAATACCTAGTACTTCAGCCGAAAAAACAGAGAAAAAATTCCTACATTTATAAACTGACCCTATGTTCATGGACGAATCAAAAGATGCCAAACTAGTTCTATCTTTAGTTTTAGAGCCATCTGTATACACTTTAACAAAATCAGTCTTATCTTCAAGGAACTCCAGAAAATCATTTTTAGATTTAAACTTGATTAGATCAACAGCCACATCTCTCAACATGTCACTCAGAAACATATTATAATCTTCAAGAGGGTTATCAGCGAAGCTAAAACTTGAAAACTCACTTTCACATGACTTATTAAATTTGGACCAGTCAATCTTATTAAAATTTATGTTAGCTAAAGAGGTATTATCTAGTGTATCAACTTGATTTATTGAAAAGGTGGTCGGGCCAAAGGAAGAAAGAAAAGTATCATTAAAGACTTCAATAAGTAGAAAGAAATGATTACTACTGAGCAAATCATCAAGGACAGAAACTGTGCAACTAGAGCTAAGAGCGGGGGATGCGAATATTAGATCCAATACATTACCTGACCAAATGGAGCAAAGGTCGTGATTGTGTCATCATTTAAACAAACTAACTCAGAACTTTCCACATAATCATGAAGGGCTTTACCTCTTCTATCATTGACTCTTGAACTCCAGGAAGCATAATGTGCATTGAAGTCACCAATTATTAAATAATTATTTGAAACAAATTTAGAACATGAATCTTTCAATAAATTAATAGTGGAATTACCATTTGGTGGTGGAGGAATTTAAACACATAAAATGTAAAAAGAAAATATATTAATTTAAACTGTAATTAAGATATTTTGAAAATAATATTGAGTAATTGTGTCTATTATTTTAAATTTATACTTAGAGCGTAATGCAATAGTAACCCCACCATGTGGGTGGTTGGAATCTCTTCTTATAACATTAAATCCAGGTAATTTGATGATTTTACGTGAAGTTAACCAGGTTTCATTGAATAAAATCATATCAACACACCTGTCAAGTTTACTGAGGAAATCTATAAGTTGATCTAATTTAGGAAATAAACTTCTAGAGTACCAATGAATGATATTAAACTGACCAACAGAATTATGCATATAAGATTGAGTAGAACTAACCATAATTTATGATGTAAAATTTGTTACTAGCATTTCTTTAATTAATTGAGTAGATATAGGTCCAGAAGGGGATTTAGAATCCTTTTTCTTTAACAATTCTATTAAAGTTTTTGTAATGGTATGTAATGGTTGTAATGTAATGGTTCTGATGACAATTTCTGAATTGATAATGTCTGAAATTAAAGCCCTACCTTGAGGGGTCGCAGATATAGGTATGTTTTTTTTTTATGATTGAAAGTTTACTGGTGGCCCGAAGGCCTTTCCAGTTTCACCAGGACAGGTGGGCGAGCAAACGCTCAGCCAAGAGGGGTGGGATTTGCTAACAACTGCCCGAGCGCCTCCGAAGGAGACCTAACAACTCAAGAGCAATTGTTTCGCGAATGAATCTACTACCGGATCGGAATCGCGACCCGCTGAGAAGATCCGGCGAGAAACTCAGCGGGCTGATGGTTACCGTATATAGGTATGTCAGAAAATGTCACAGGGTTCTTAATAACAGGATTCTTTAATATGGCTGCATAATATGATGTTTGCTTGCCGATGATCTTATTTTTTACTTCAGCAACCTTGGCTGCCTTTACTGAGCAAGAGTAAGAAACTGCAGAATGTGGCCCACTGCAGTTGGAGCACTTGAAGATGTTGGGAGTGCTGCACTCCCTATAAAAATGATTGCCTGAACAAATAGAGCAAACTTGAGTGGCTTTACAGGCGCCACTTCCATGTCCGAATTTGTAGCATTTGAAGCACTGTAACACAGGTCTAATATAATCCGAAAAAGGCATCCAAATATGCTCGTATGTCACATGATCAGGATGGCTAGACGCCAAAAATGTAACCAGCTCAGTTTGCAGTGGCTTGAGACTTCCATTTTCTTGTTTTTTGAAAAATCTTTTTACTCCGAGTATTGTGCATGAAGCTTTTAAATTTACTAAAAGAGATTTTTCGTTCAATTCCACAGAAGCTCGAATAATTCCTTGACTCTCAATGCTATCGTAAGGTATTTTTGCTGTCCAATTGTTTAACTCCATAAAACTTACATCTAATAAAAAAGCGTTGGCATCCCGAGCACAGCCAAAGTAAATTTTAGCAAAAAAGTTCCCAGCAGCTTTTACATACCCCCCTTGAATATTTTTTAATGCTTTGTTTATTCTTAACAGGTCCATTGGGACTCTGTTAATTGGTTGTAAGGCTTGATTGAAGAAGCACTGGGTATTCTTTTTTTGTAAGGTCTTCGTAAAGAGCATGGTGGTCTTTAAAAAGATCGCGCTTATTTTTAATGAAAGTCATTTTTATTTTGCGGCTTTCGTCGTATTCAGATGAGGTCAACCTTCTTTTACCCATTAATATGGGAGCGGACACAGGGGCGGAGCCCTCACTCCCGTCGTCATCGTCCATTATTAAGGAACACACTTATGGAATATAATTTTAAACTCAAACACAGTGAAAAATTAGGAAACAATGTCGTAAAAAAGGGCTAAAACCAAATAAGTTAAAATTAACTTGAAAAAAGCGCCTATTTATTTTCAGTATTCGCCAAAAATATAACGTAGTGAGTGGCCAAAAATGCATTAATAATCTTTTTTTTTAAGAGATTTTATGACCTGGTAACTAGACCTTTAGGTCAAGTCTTGTTTTAATTTTTAATCTTATCTTTATAAAAAATGATATAGTAATCGGCAAACTTCTTGAGCAAATGACCTTGGCTGCGCAGAACCGAATTTTAGGTCACTTTGGTGGTGAGGGTGAGGAGCGACGGCAGGGGAAATCGTATCGAGCGCGTTATTGGTAGATCAGTCGAACCTTGCGTCCCGCACCGCGCCCTCATTCCGCTTGCTCCCAAAAGTACGCTTGCGTACAGTGGAAAGTCTATCGTTATTAATCGTTAAGTTATTTGTTATAATTGCTTGTGGACTTTGTTGCCATTGCTATTTGTTGAGTGTTTGTTGATTTTTTATAAAACATACACTATGCCGTGACAAACTGGTGTAGTACTTAAAAGAAAGGGTAGAAAATTTGTGTACGACGTATATTGCTTCATTATAAAACAGGGGAAGAATGATATGGAAAAATTAAAACAGACTTCGGAAGCAACAAAAACATCAGTGAGTACTGTTAGGTGCATTATTAACGAAGCTAAAGGCTCTGGCTTGCTCGCAGTGTTTCGGACTCCGGGTAAGAAAAGATCAGGGAAGAAGAAAGTTACCGGAATGGATAGTTTCGTTCAATCTGTAATAAAAAGATGTAATCATAATAACTACATAACAAGCAGCGAAACTCCGTACCGTAGAAAGGCTTCGAAGAATTTAAAGAGGATATAAATTTTAATGGCTCGGAATGAAGCTTACGACGAATTATGAAAGAGCTAGGCTTCAGATGGAAAAAAAGAACAGAAAATAATCGGAAGCTGGTAAATGAAAAAAGTAACATTCGATTACTACGAATCGAATATCTTCAAAAAATAATTAATTATAGACAAAAAAGAAGACTGAATCGACAGAGTTGTAAACTACGCCGATGAGCCCTATGTCGACTCATCACGATGATAGCGACTCGGGTGATGAAAACAGTGATGATGATGATGGTCAAGATTATGATAACGAAAAAAAAATTACAAATACCAGCTTCGCTTTAACTGAACCAAGACCTGGCAACAGCTCTAGTTTTGACTTAATAGAAGGAATATCTATTTTACCCCAAGATTAAATTATTACAATTATTAACCTATATGTTTTGTTGATGTTCTAATAAATATATAAATAAATACATATGTTGATTTTAATAATTTAATAGCATTATGACGCAGAGTAAATAATGGTTTTGCACGTGAGTGTACCATGCGCAAACTTACCCCCACTACGTCAACAAATGCTCAAGAAGTTTGCCGGTTATTATAACATGGAGTGAAATGAAATAAAATAAAATGATGATGATTAATTTGAGACATTAATCAACTGGGATGAAATTAACAGAAATGAGATGAGATGAGATGATATGGGATGATATATAATCTTAGTAAAATGATGGTCCTTTACTGAGATTTTTTCAGTGGACTTTTTGGAGGAACCCGAGAAGTTACGTCCAGCAGCTTTGTTTCATTTTCCCAATTTGTGCACTTTCACAGATATTAAACAGTTAATAAACCACCATTATTACACATTTAAGCCCGAAGAAACACTAAATAGACAAGATAAAACAAATCACACAACTTCATTCCTCGCGTTCCCGCCAAAACGTCCATAATGACGTATTAATATTAAAAATATATAGATAATAATAAAAAAATGCGTTGTAAGAAGCCAATTGCCATACTTAAAAAATAATAAAAGGAAGATCTTGGCCAGCGAATACGTTTCGTTTTACGCAAAACTTTAAAACATTAGATTTTACTATAATATCAAAATTAAATATTTACATGACATTTGCGTTTTAACGTTTATTCTGTACCATATTGATTCCAAAACGAATTTTTAGTTTTTATGTTTTATACAATTTTAAGTATATCCGAATTGTGAATAAAAACTTGTTGCTGGTATGTTGTCGACGTGGTTTTCGGTCGATCAAAGCTTAAACGGGTACGACGCCGGAGACGGTCTTGGTGACGCCGTCTAGAACTGGCACGGCGTAAGCAGCAGCCGCCAAGGCCGCAACCATAACTAGGACCTGAGCAATAACCAGATTAATCATATCAATATTAGCGAAGATACTTTATTTTTTATTCTTTAGATGAATGGACGAGCTCACAGCGCACCTGGTGTTAAGTGGTTACTGCAGCCCATAGACATCTGCAACGTAAATGCGCCACCCACCTTGAGATATAAGTTCAAAGGTCTCCAGTATAGTTACGGTTGCCCCATTAGTGAGTTAGTAGATTTATCAGGTATGAATGTCTCCTGCACTCAGGCATAATGTCCAAACAAGACGATTATAAAGTTGTCATTAGCGACATTTTTTAATTTCACATAACTAAAAATTAACAATTTCTGACTTTGCTAAAAATCGTAATTAAAATTCTCAAACAATAAGTTTTTTGTTTTCGCTTTGTCTATTTACCTATATTTATTGCTATAAGATGAGCTCATGGCCCACCTGGTGTTAAGTGGTCACCGGAGCCTTTAGACATCAACAACATAAATACCGTCCACCTTAAGATATAACGGCTGCCCCGCCCGTCAAACCGAAACGCATTACTGCTTCACGGCAGCAATTAGGCAGGGTAGTGGTACCTACCCGTGCGGACTCACAAGATGTCCTACCAACAGTAATTACGCAAATTATTTTCGCGGATTTGATTTTTATTACACGATGTTATTCCTTCGACATGAAAATCAATCGTGAAGATTTCTTAAGTACGTGCATTACAAACATTGGTACCTGCCTGCGGGATTCGAACACCGGCACTGTCGCATCGCTCGATACGAAGGTACCGGGCGTCTTATCCGTTAGGCCACGACGATTTCATAGACTAATAAAACAAGGCAGAGCGCGATATAACAAGAAAAGTGTGTTTTTATTGTCACATACCAAAAAACCTTTAAGCGCTTTTTTGATATTGAGTTATCGAAACTTTGTAAGCGCGTTAAACAAAGACTGTCAGAACAGTTGTTTTTAATATGGTCCTGTTAATTTTTATTTTGTATAACACAGACTCTATCGACATCCCGTATTTAAATAATGAAAATAAATACGCACCAACAATACTCTCATATTCCTTTGGCTTTTAACTTCGGTTAAATGTTGAAAATATAAAGGACGTCCTGCTTATATACCAAGAACGCTTAGAGCAATGTCCTTCGTAATGTCAACAATAATAATAACTGTGTTTGAACAACGCAGCTGAATTATTTAGCAACTGTAATAATAAGAGATAAAACAATAACCGTAAATGATTGTGATGTCAATATAATATATATTTTTTCTTTTTTTTATTGCTTTGATGGGTGAACGAGCTCACAGCCCACCTGGTTCATCCTGGACATCTATCTACAAGGCAAATGCCGCCACCCACCTTGAGATATGAGCGCTAAGGTCTAAGAAAGTATACTTAGTTCAAACCGAAACGCATTACTGCTTCACGGCAGAAATAGGCGAGGTGGGTGGTACCTACCCGTGCAGACTCACAAGAGGTCCTACCACCACGTCCTTTTACCATCCACGTTATAGTCCGCACCGGAGTCGTTTTAGGATACCAGCTGGTATCCCATTATTTTGGACTGGATCTATGGTAAACAAAATCACGAGCAATAACTAGTTGTATAAAATATTAATGCCCGTGCTATTCGCAATTCACTTGCTACATCGCAAGGGCAAGTTTCAAACAATACCGCCACAGAACTCGTAAAGCACTTGTTGTTAATTATTTATCTGTTGTGGCATGTACTGTTTTGTTAACATTGAATATTGAATAATATTTTGCCGAACAACAATAACCTTGCCGCCTGATATTAAGTGGTTGCAGAAACCCATATATGAGTCGTCTATTATCAAAGGTGGCAATCTGTGCATTTGGACAAAAAAATGTTATTGATATGTCAATACAGATTGATTTGAATATAATCGTCTCCTTCAAAGAATACGGTTCAAAACCTGCTTTAAATAAAGGTTAATAGTTAACCTGTTATTTATCTAAGATGTCGTTCCGAAGAGTTTTGTGACTGCCAATGGAATACAAAGTCAATAATTCGTTTTTCTGATTTACCAATAATTCTCCAAAAGTCAGATTGCCGGCTTTGATAATAGTCGACTCATATATGATATTTACTGGTAGTAGGACCTCTCGTGAGTTCGCACGGGTAGGTACCACCGCTCGCTTATTTCTGCCGTGAAGCAGTAATGCGTTTCGGTTTGAAGGGTGGGGCAGCCGTTTTAACTATACTTTAGACCTTAGAACTTATATCTCAAGGTGGGTGGCGCATTTACGTTGTAGATGTCTATGGGCTCCAGTAACCACTTAACACCAGGTGGGCTGTGAGCTCGTCCTTCCACCTAAGCATTAAAAAAAAGGGAAAAAAAAACATTATTGTCACTACCCTCAGCAGCGAGGAAACGATGCGAGGATGAGGAGATTACTAATATTAATAATTATTAATAAATTGGGGATTAATAATTATTAATTAATTAAAGGAGTTTAATAATTATTAATAAATTGTAAAACATCGATTAACAAAGTTCTTTTCTTTATATTCTGGTTTTAAAACCTTATTTGTTTTAGTATCATAATGAATTGTGGTCATTGTCGCGCCAATCTATTGTTACAGCGCAATAAATACAACCTGGCACTATACAACATTCATGTCACTGTTATTATCATATTTGGATTGGTATTATAAATAATAGATTTCTGAACAACAGTATTCTGCCAACTGTTTGTATATAAAGATCATTTTGATTTTCATTAATGTATTATTATTGTTTGAAGACTAAAGAAAAATGAGGGTATTTTTGGTACGTACAAACTATTTTATTGATTATTTTCTATTTGTTTTCTTGTAATTAATACGTACAATAAAACAGTGAGATCCGGTGTGTTTATATGTTGAGGAAATAGGTACATATAAATATAGAGGTTTTACTAAAGACGGGTAATATATCTAATGCAAAGCGGAGATTTTTAGAATTCATTAGCCGTACTAGCCCGCTTCGCTGGGCCTTTAAAATTAACATTTTTTTAATTTTTTTTATTGCTTTGATGGGTGGACGAGCTCACAGCCCACCTGGTGTTAAGTGGTTACTGGAGCCCATCGACATCTACAACGTAAATAAATAAATAAATAAAATAAAATTCATTTAATTCAGACCCTCTTAAGTCCATATGTTGTAAGTTGAATAATACTTAGAACTATGTTAGTAAAATTAAAATTAAAATTAGCAATTAATACATTTAAACATTTAATTCATAAATCTGCGCTGCTTTGAGGCACCTGGTATATGGGTATGTATATGAACCCAGTGTCTCAAAACAGCACATTCGGGTTTATTACCTATAACTATCAGGATATTATTAGTACTCGCACGAACCCCACGCATCAGTGAGGCCGTTCGTTTGCGGATGATTGATGAAAAATCATCCACGTGAGCATCCGCAAACATACCTGATGCGCTACAGTACCGCGGGAGCCCCAACAACATCCTGAAAGCATTATTATATTGCACTCGGAGAGCATTGTATGCCCGCCGCGCATATCGAACCCACAGGGTACAGGTATATAAGGACTGGCAAAACGCCTTGAACAAGGTTACCTTAACCTGTGCGGTACAACGGTAGAACCTGCGGGCCAGCATACTGCAGCGGACAGCCAACGCTCTCCGTTCCCTTTCAATATCTGCATCATCTTTAAGGTGCTCAGTTACAATATGGCCAAGGTATTTGAACTCAGTAACCCTCTTCAGTGGAGTACCTCCGAGCGTCACTGGTGGCACATAACTCGGTTTTGTCTTTGCTGCCTTAAAGACGAGCAGTTCACTTTTTTTAACATTATAGCGGAGCCCGTGAGATTCCGCGTACCTCTCACAGATGGACAACAACCGCCGGAGAGCACCGATCGATGGGCTCAACAGCACCATGTCGTCAGCGTAACTGATGCTGTTCACACAGTGACCATCAATCGAGCAGCCGACACGTGCCTCACCGAGTGCCTCGATCAACTCATTAATATACAGGTTGAAAAGCGCCGGTGAGGTTAAGCCCCCCTGCCTCACCCCGCATTCCAACCTGTACTCCTCCGAAAGTGTGTTTGACCATCTTACCTGATTGGTCTGATACTCGTACCAATGGGAGAACAAGTCCACGTAAGGTCCCGGTACGCCCGTCTGCCTCAACTTACCCCACAACAAGTCGTACCTGACTAGGTCGAAAGCCTTCGAAAGATCGAGAAACACTGCATAAACAGGCGTATTCTTCTCCGTGTAGTATCGCACCACATGCTTTAGCGACAGGATTGCACACTCGGTAGATAACATCGGTCTAAAACCGAACTGAGCATCACTTAATTTAAGATGATCACTCACCTGCCGCTCGAGCACTGCATCGAGTACCTTAGCAGTTATGGTTGCCAGGGAGATCGGCCGATAGTTGTTACGATCCGATACGTCGCCTGTTTTATTTTTTAAAATCGGGACAACGACCGTTCTCATTAACGCCCCGGGCAGATACGAATGTCTGATACAGAAGGTATATAAGAGCGCTAGCAATCTAGGTAAATGCGGACCGGCGTGTTGAAAGTGCTCAATGCTGAGGTGGTCATGACCGGGAGACTTACCCTTAGTCATATTCATTATAATTTTAGTTATTTCCTTCGTTGTTATCCGAGGTGGTACTTGCGAGGGTCGACTCGGGTCCACCACCCCAGCATCAGCACCTCTACTTAACTGACCGGGTGATTGTACCCTGAAATGGTAAATGCGCCACCCACCTCGAGATATAAGTTCTACGGTCTCAGTATAGTTACAACGGCTACCCCACCCTTCGAACCGAAACGCATTACTGCTTCACGGCGAAAAGAGGCGGGGTGGTGGTACCTACTCGTGCGGACTCCCAAGAGGTGCTACCACCAGTTAGATGTTATGCAAATAGTGTTGTTAATACTAAAGTAGCTTTGTTGGCGTTGGTTGGGACTTGGGAATAATTGCGTTTGCATCGCGTCCATGATCAAGATGTTAATATAAATATTTTTCAGGTCTTAATGTTTGTGGCAACGTTCTGGGCGGCTGTCCGTGCGATTCCAATGATTCCAGAGGCCCGGCCGGAATTACCGCTATAACCGCGATAATAATGAAAATCAGTGTGGCAGCAATTAAATAATAATAATAAATTAAATACATAATATCTGCCCATTTTTGATAAATTAAATTTATAAAATTATTCCCATAGATAATACACTGATTAAATAATTGATTTGAGATAACTTTTATTCAGACACTGGACTCATACGTGTAAAATCAGGATATTCATTGCACTAAATTAACCTTTTTAATAACATTAATGATTATGTACTTACAAAAAGTAGGTATACAAGATTATTTTTTTCTGTATAAGATGATGATAGCCAAATAAAATAAACTAGAGGTCCCGCAGTAGTCGAAATTCGACTATAATTGTTGAATTGTAAGTTTGTACACTATTATGATTGTATTTTATACTTCTATAATCACAAATTTCACCAAGACTACACTATAAAAATATTAACAAAGACAAACAATATATAATGTATTCTCAATTTGAAAACAGACGTCAAGAACAAAAGTTTGACAATAAATAGTATGCATGCGTGTGTGCGTCAAATACATGGTATGTAGTGTGTGTAATGTTTTCTTTATTGATTTAATGTATCTTTTATGCATTATTTAAAAAAAATATTAGCATTGTGCACTTCTTCTCTATAATCTCTATAAGTGTGGAAAATTTCATACTCCTCCGTCCGCGCAATTTTCGTAAAAAGGGATACAAAGTTTTTGCTTCACGTATTAATATATAGATTACTTCATTTTCGTTTTATTTCTTGATGATTGATGTTTTGGGTGTCAGCGCGGTCTGAAGTTTTCAGTGGCTATTTGGATAGTCATCCGTTTGTTGTCGTAGCGAAATAAATGACTATATTGTGGTTTCCGGGCCAATTTCCTCCTCTTTTTATTGTTATTTATTGTCTTCGTAGGCAGACGAGCATACGGCCCATCTGATGGTAAGAAGTTATCGTTGCTCATGGATGTCAGCAATGCGGGGACGAGAACCCCTGCACGCAACATCCCGAGTAAGTGGAAATACACTCCTACGAAGTTTGAATATGACATGATAACAACTGGATTTTTTTTTATTGACCTTGTACGCAGACGAGCATACGGCCCACCTGATGGTGAGTGGTTACTGTAGCTCATGGACTTCAGTAATGCCATGGACAGAGCCAAGCCGCTGCCTACCGCTTAATAATCTCCACAAGCCTCGTTTGACGAAGGGCATGTCATAGCGCTCGGGAAACGCCGTGGAGGGGAGCTCATTCCAAAGCCGAATGGTACGTGGCAAAAAAGATCTCTGGAAACGCACTGTGGACGAACGCATCATATCTCTCTCTTCCAATCAATCGCCCATTGCTGAGGATGGAGCCCACTTTTGTGGGTGTGGGTCCGAATCCCACTTCTGACACCATATGAAGTCGTGGGATGGCCGCGTTGTAGCGTATAGATATGTTTTAGAGTATAAAGACAAGAGCTCAGTGTGACTTGTTTAATAGCGGATGCACAGACCGGCAGTGTTGCCAATATAAATACATTTTTTACCTAACATTGATTCAACAACATTTCATTCATATCATGATTCAATGAACATTCTGATTTTAAATACAAGGTCAAACAATTCCATCTCTCAACAACCGAATGATCATTGTTCTATACGCTTCGTATATACTGTGTTACTTATAATATTTTGTATTCAAGTTTAACAATATTTGCTATGTGTATGTGCATTACTATAATTCTCATGTTGTATTTGTTATTTTAGCTGTTCTACACACACTCATCACTTTTAATTATTATTCTCATAACAGCAGTGCCTTTGTACATAATTTTCCTATTACTCTATACTGTCTTCTTTTGGTGTGTACATAAATAAATAAAAAATGTGTGCGTGTACTAGTGTACACACGTAAGAAGTGAAACTTCTTTATGGCCTTATTTTTCGAAAAATGATCTACATGCAACTTTCTAGAAATTGGTTAAATAAAGTTAAATTAGATAAAGTTTAAACAAAAGGATTTTATTATCATAGACATGAATACAAAAAAGTTAAATTAGATAAAGTTTAAACAAAAGGATTTTATTATCATAGACATGAATACAAAAAAGATGGCGCGTAACGGAAAAATGTGACGCGTAACCGAAAAATGTGACGGTAAATTTTTTTCCAACGCCGATAAAGAAGTTTCACTTCAATAAATTGACGCGCTCGCCTGAGATATTTTCGTTTGATCTGTAGCTCATTCTTGTATCCAGGTCCTCAGACGCTTGATCACTCCACATTTTCTTACTCCCGCCCTTTTACTCGTCACCATGAGCCTCTCCACGACTCAGGTTTATTTAACTAGTTTCAAAAATGTAAAGTAAAAAAAAAGAACAACGATTTGGACTAAAGATCGAACCCGCAAAATAAATAAAAAAGTCTAGTCTCTATAAGCTCTATTATGACAGGTGTTTATATAATCGCTGTCAGTTCTGTCTTGTGTCATTTAGCGGAATGAAACTCACCGACCAACACGGGAGGAAAGCCCTCCTTATTTATTTAGGTAAGTGAGATATCTAGCCGAGATATTTGCACCGTCTACTATAGACAGTTTTACATAAATATCATTATCATCAGCCTAGTCGTCCACTGCTGGACATATGCCTCACCCAATCCTATATAAATTCTACATATATGCCCTATATTAATCTATAGCATTTTTCTTACATAAACAGATACTCTAGTTTTGCATTTAGCTTCTAGTCCTATGCTATAGACCAAGTTTTCCCCAACTTATTTTGTGTACAGCCCACTTTAAGAATAAATTAATTTTTAGCGCACCTATTTTTTCACCTACCTAAAAACCACTATAGCGAGGGTTCAGTCGGTGTCTAAGAGTCCATCTAGATGAAATTGCAAATCGCCTCCCAATCCTCTACACAACGCCCCATTTTTTCTCTGGGTCTCTTACCTCCCCCCTTTACGTCTGCATCGCCCACAAGGGGGCGTTATCGCTCACTCTGGGAAACGCTGCTATAGACATAGTCTGTAGGTACTGATTAAGGGCTGTTCCCGTGAATGCTCGAACTGTAGCCAGCGGAAAGTCTTAAGCTACTGGTGGTAGGACCTCTTGTGAGTCCGCACGTGTAGGTACCATTACCCCGCCTATTTCTGCCGTGGAGCAGTAATGCGTTTAGGTTTGAAGGGTGGGGCAGCCGCTGTAACTATACTTGAGACCTTAGAACTTATATCTCAAGGTGGGTGGCGTTGTAGATGTCTATGGGCTCCAGTAACCGCTTAACACCAATTGGGCTGTGAGCTCGTCCACCCATCTAAGCAATAAAAAAATCTATTGTTTCGCTTTAGCTATCCATAAGTAATGGCATCGTCGGGCTCATGGCGTGGAGGGGCGCAGCCCAACATCATAGACCTAGACAGGTACATGCGAGCCGGGGTCCGACCTGCAGATGATGTGTCTGACGCACAAGAAAGGTCAGTTACTCTGAATCTTCTTGTTGTCCTTATCACACATTTCGTGAGGTCGACGCAAGATGTCTTAAGCTTTGTTCGGACTAGGCGAGTATTTTAGTCGAGTACCGAGTAATTTAGTAGCTAAATGTGTCTGAACACCAAAAATTTAGTCGAGTAGGTTAGTAAATAATGTAGTCAAGTCAATCCATTTTGTTCTATTTTTTCGGGCGAGTAGCGCCTCCCACCACGCGTCCTAGCTCACTGGCTCACTGACTAAACAAGTCCGAACCTGTTGATTAGTCGAGTTCATTAGTGGCACTTCTCAAATGGATATCTTTGCGCTGAATTTGAGAGTGTATTATCAGAAAATTCACACAACTTTCGGACATTCTCAAACTATCGAAGTATTCTTTGGGATCTCTTCCAATGCTAATTCCTTCAGAAGACATTTAGTAGGTCTTAGTTTATCTCTTCTATCGATCCATTTTCGTACCCGTAACTTATTTTTCTTAATTACAGAAATTTCCTCATTCACCTCTTCTAAAATAGCCATTACGATTAGCTTAATCAGTTTATTCACTCTATTGCGTTGCAGCCTGTTCATCTCGCAAAACACCACTCACTTGTGTACTCTACTGGACCGTAATGCGAACGATTTCTGTGCAGTAGCAAATAGTTTAGCCACTAAATTACTCGATACTCGATTAAAATACTCGCCTAGTACGAACAAGGCTTTATCGTGCTTAGAAACCTGGGATAATTATTAAAACCGCCAGCCTGACGTCATCCCTCTTTCGGAATGCTATCGTTGGCATTAGATGTTAGCCAAAAGAGGTTCCGCTTTTTTCGCTTTTTCGCTTTTTACGACATCTGAGGGTCGTTCAAATTCTAATTCGGGAACCGCAACTATTTCTGTATCTATGATTTATGAAATGTTTGTTAATGGTACTTTAATAATTGCAATTTAATTCAATGAATAGGCAAAAAATAATCGCAGTGTGGCTGGGCGGCGATTGTGCGAAGATTTTCCACTGACCGAGTGATGTAGGCTGGTGTGTGCAAATTCATCTTGTTAATATCGTTGGATTACCCTCTATTATATTATTATTACTAAGATTATCATTTAGTGTTGGTGTACAATAGATTTTTTAAGGGATTTTATGACCTGGTAACTAAGACCTTTAAGTCATGTCTTATTTTAATTTATATTCTTATTTTTATGAAAAATGATAATATGGAATGAAATGAAATGAAGTTGATTAATTTGAAACATATAATCAACTGGGATGTAATTAAATGAGATGATATGGTATGGGATGAATCATCTCAGTAAAATGGTGGACATTTACTGAGATTTTTTCAGTGGACTTTTTAGAGGATTCCGAGAAGTTACGTCCAGCGGCTTTGTTTCGTTTTCCCACATTTGTGCACTTTCACAGATATTAAACAGTTAATAAACCACCCTTACTACACATTTAAACCTGAAGAAACACTAAATAGACAAAATAAAACAAATCACACAACCTCACTCCTCGCGTTCCCGCCAAAAAGTCCTGTGTAATAGAGTTTGCTCTACTAATGTTCTTGTTACCTTTTAAGCTTCGTATACCTTGCGACTTATAAGATCTTGAGAATACAAGTGGTTTATGATTTGTTAATGCAGACGTAATTAGCTTATACAAATTGAAAATCAACTGTAATTAGTTTTCATAATTTAAATCACGTCTTTTTGACAAATTTCGTATTATAGAAAATTCGAAGTCTTCCGCATACTTCTGTGACTTTCAGATGACCAAAAACAGATTATATGTCGTGGAACAAAGTAACAGGAGATAATAGGACAATTTTAGATGTTAACTTTTACCTCATCTAACATACCTACATATTATTATTTTTTGTATTAAGCCATATTACAATATATTACATACAAGCCGTATTAAGGCGATACCGCGAATGGATCAATATTTTTTTTTATTGCTTAGATGGGTGGGCGAGCTCACAGCCCACCTGGTGTTAAGTGGTTACTGGAGCCCATAGACATCTACAACGTAAATGCGCCACCCACCCTGAGATATAAGTTCTAAGGTCTCAAGTATAGTTAAAACGGCTGCCCCACCCTTCAAACCGAAATACATTACTGCTTCACGGCAGAAATAGGCAGGGTGGTGGTACCCACCAGCGCGGACTCACAAGAGGTCCTACCACCAGTAAAGTCAGTTTTGGTTCCTTAGACCTTACTCAGTTACCTGGATAGCTGTGGTAGTTCTAGAGCTAATACATGCAATCAGAACTGACCAGTGATGGGATGAGTGCTTTTATTAGATCAATACCAATCGACGGAGGGCCTCGCGTTCGAAGTCGTTAATTATGAATCTGGATAACTTTTGCGACTCTGTTTCTATAATCTGACGAAGCATGTTGCGGATAATAATATCGACGCTTGAAATTGACAATAACTGCTTTGTACATAAATGATAGGCAATAACCATATTCGATGCGCAAAAAATATATATTTCTAGGTCTATTAAAATCATTTCAATCCTACAGCTACTAGCTAGATTCTACTACAGCTAGATTCGTTAAAATAGAATTTTTTTCAGGTATTTCAACTTTAAATTAGTCTACTGTAAAGTTCACGCATTGTCGCTTAGTCACGTTTGCCTTTCAAGCGTCGATATGTACTTTTAGGTTATTAAACTGCCTTGCATTTTTTTGCTAGCGATCGACTGATCGTGGACGCCGGCGGTCTGAGCAGAGAACTAAGGCGGTCCAGCAGTGACAGTTCAAGGGAGCATACCGCACGCACCCAGTGCAAGAGGTACTCGCATGACTCCGGACTCTCTGACGGCAGCTACGTCAAGAGAAGACACAGAGCACACAGGTACAGAATAAATTTGACGGAATGGCCAAGTAACTTGTCTGATAGCACGTTTGAACTAATTTTTTTTTTTGCCGTATAGCCAAACGAGCATACGGCCCACCTGATGGTGAGTGGTTACCGTCGCTCATGGACGTCAGCAATGCCAGGGGCAGAGCCAAGCCGCTGCCTACCGTTTAATACTCTCCACAAGCCTCGTTTGAAGAAGGACATGTCATAGCGCTCGGGTAACACCGTGGAGGGGAGCTCATTCCATATCCGGATGGTACGTGGCAAAAAAGATTTCTGGAAACGCACTGTGGATGAACGTAGTGGCTCCGGGTAGTATGGATGAACTCTACTCCGATGGCGGGCGGTGCGATGTTAAAAACGAGAAGATGTCGGTATTATCTCGAGCTCATGTTTAAATAGATGTTTTTTCCTTCGATCAATAGTAGTATTATTGATCGAAGGTTTTTTCTAATTGTCTCGCAACTTACAGGAAAAATCTGTCGCGGATCATTTCCCAATTAAATATAAATTAATCTTAAGCTATCAATCAAATGTAATCAAACCTTAGATGTATAATTTTTTTATTATTTTTGTTATTAATGCACTGTCGATTGCACCTATAATTGAGGTGACATCTGCCATGTACTTTTGTCAATTGTTCAATGTTTTGTATCGATGATCACTTTGTTGGTGCAACTTAATAAATAAATAAATGGAATAGCCAAGTACCTCGTCTGAAAACACGTTTCATTGCACCTATAATTGAGGTGACATCTGCCATGTACTTTTGTCAATTGTTCAATGTTTTGTATCGATGATCACTTTGTTGGTGCAACTTAATAAATAAATAAATGGAATAGCCAAGTACCTCGTCTGAAAACACGTTTCAAATTTCTATTTTAATAAGCAGTGTTACTGCTAGTTTTTTTTCCCCTACCTATGCTGATAGCCATGAGAGGATATTTCAGCTTCGCCCTAACGTGTGTAGGTGAGCTCACGGGGCTCAAACCGGAGTGTGGCTAACACTGACCCTAACAAGAGCGGTGCTTCGCAGAATCTACCACTGGATCGGAAACGCGACCCACTGAGAAGATCCGGCGAGAAACTCAGTGGGCGGTTAGTTCGCTCGTCGAGCCCTATACCCGTCGAGCGACGGGCTCGACGAGAACGGTGACCGGTGCTTGTGTTGCCTAAAAGCACCGTTAATGGATCAGGAGGATCCGTAATGACGTGCTTTGGGTGGTGCTAGTAAGGTTCGGTATAAGAAGAAGCAGTTGTGGGTTTTGTCTAAAACTGGGATATTTTGTTGTGGAATTACGACTGCAGACTCGTGTTGACAGACGTCATCCCGCCTCGGACGTGTTGATGAAGAGGCAGCAGCAGCCGTTGAAAGAAGACAGCTCGATCCGTGACTTCAGGGTCGTCTGCGAGAAAGCGCTACTAGAGCAGCAGAAGCAATTGGCGCGCGTCACTCAGCTGTGCGAGAAACTGACCGAGAGACAGGCGACCGAAATAAAGTGTGACAGGACGGTCGTCAGGGAGTCTTCGGACAGCAGCGAGCTGTCTTCGACCAGTCGCAGTACCGGGGATGAGAGGCGGAAGGATCATAACCGCGTGAGTGGCATTTAGTGTTTAGGTTATTATTATGACTAGTGGGACCGCGGTAGTCGAAATTCGACTATAATTAATTGAAATTTTATTCATAAACATTATTATGGTTCTATTGTCAAATAGACTTCTTTAATATAATCACGGATTTCGCCAAAACTACACTATAGATAAATAGTATCAAAGACAAAGAATATTAATTTATTCTCAATTTGACCACAGACTTTCAACGATAACAAAAGTTTGAAAATAAACGCAAAGTATATGTGTGTGTGTATATGTGTTGTGCCAAATACGTGGTAAAGTGTGTATGTTTTCTTTAATCATTTAATGATTTTTTATGCATAATTAAAAAAAATATTAACATTCTGCACTCCTTCTCTCTATTGTCTATAAGTGTGGGAAATTTCAAACTCCTCCGTCCGCGCAATTTTCGTAAAAAGGGGTACAAAGTTTTTGCGTCAAGTATTAATATATAGATTATTAAAGGGGTCTTGTCTTGGCTACTGCCAACCAATTTAAACAAGTCTTGAGATCTTTAGAGGAGACAAGGAGAGAAGGGGTAAGAAGAGAAAACGAATTCCACGGTAAAAGAATAACATCGTGTAAAATCAAACCGGAAAAAATTATAATTTGCGTAATTACTGGTGTTAAGACGTGTTGTGAACTCAATTGTGAGTACCGCTACCCTGTTTATTTCTAGCACGAGGCAGTAATGCGTTTCGGTTTCGCGGCATTGTAAACGCTTATAGCTAAAACTGTTTGGAAAGCGGATGGTGGAGGGTAGTATCACGCATCCGTTTGGACTATTCTCGAAGGCTATCGAAGGCTCTTTCAACTTTAAACATTAAAGAAATCAAGTGAACTTCATTCAATTACAGACGCAGAAATGCAAGACCTACAAAATTATAATGAACAAACTGGACGAGTTGAATCGAGTCTTCGTTCAAAGAGGACGCTCGCCTCCCGCGCGCCCTCCCCTCTGCCCTGTCAACTTCACAGACAAGGTGGTCACCACTGACGTTGACAGGTCTGAAGGCTTGCAGGTTCGTGACATTACTCATAGGTTGCGAGTATTGAGAGCAGAAGTAAGGAGAATCATCTCAGTGTATTAAAATGTGTCCGATAAAAGGGAGCCAATTAAGATGGCGCCACAGTAGCAAGAGGAAAGGTTCAAAAAATAACGCAACATAAACTAGCACAATTCACTCTGCTTAAAACTGCTATATTCATACCATTTTCACTTCCTACACTAGCGTTATTTCGGTGAGTCTTCCATCAATAGCTTGCTGTTTACAAGTTACATAGTTGGGAGGTATTATCACCTTCCAGGATATTAACATTGTATTAGCACTTAGAAAACTTAAAACACTTTAAAATTCTCAATTCGCTTCTTCCGCTTCGCTTCAGGTGATCCGTTCGCTGTTTCGCTTCAAGTAGTTCCGATTACTGACTGACTGCGTGCCATCTCTGCAACGCTTTTATAACCGATACCACATCCCTAGAATTATCGAGAATATTCCACACATTTCGAGTATCGTGTTTCCGCTATCTGGCAATAGATGGCGTTGTACTTCTCGAGCGTCCTAGGCGCTACTAGATCCTTCGATATTCGATCGACTATTCGGCGTATATATAGCTAACGTTACGTTATATATGCTTTACTTGTTCTGAAATTAGTTTGTATTTCCAGAAACCGCAAATAATGAACCAGACCATTTTGAATAAAACCGGGCGGTGTTCTCCGTACGGGCGGGAACACATCGTGATGCGTTCAATGACACAAGCGTACGCTGTGGACATAGCGCCAAAAGAAGTTTCCAAATTCAACGGAGAAAGTCCTAACGTATTAATTGAAAGGTTATAATAATCTGCTATATTCTTTTTTTTATTTATTTCTTAGGTGGGTGGACGAGCTCACAGCCCACCTTGTGTTAAGAAATAGGAAGGACAGTGGTACCTCTCCATATGGCCTTACTCGAAAAAATTCTGCTATACAATAAAAGCTCCTTATTGGCGTTCTCCTAAATAGCGTTTTCACTGTTCGCGGCATAAAAAATGCGACCCAATTCCTATATTCGCGGCTAAAGCTTTCTTTATTCGCCGATCTAATCTGTACATCGGTACATTTTATTGATGTGTGTGTACGCTGTAGATGTCTATGGGCTCCAATAATCACTTAACACCAGGTGGGCTGTGAGCTCGTCCACATTTATCTTTAATTTTATTAGTGTTAGCACATTCTATGAATGTTGTGTTCTCCTGTAATTAAGGGAGTACATATAAAAGTAATTTTATTGTGTACATATCTTTGTTGAAAAACATAGTCATTAATATAATATTCATAATTTCTAGTGTGGTTAAATCTGGACAGAGTTCTCTTGGATCAAGAAACGGTAACTGCGACCCGCGATGCGGTTTCGATCTCAACGACCCAGTGCATGTTAGTGAACAAAACTATACAGACTAGTTATTCGTTAGGATCCCGCCAAGGGAAGATATTTGTATGATAAATATAAATGTCTTTTCCAGGGTTATGGATGTACATTAAATATATGTATGTGTATAATAAAAAACTTACATTTATTTCCGTTATCCGGTACCTGTAACACAAGTTCTTTACGAACTTATCACGGGACCAGTTAACGTGGCGTGATTGTTAGTAAATATTTCTTATTTATTTATTTATTTATTTATTTATTGAGTTATTTATCTGTCAATTCAGATAGACATTCGTGTATAGAGGGTAGAAGCAAGAAGCGCCATCTTGTATAGGGGACAAGTTGAAAAAGTATCCGCCTGTAAACAGTAAGTTATTGTTGGACGACTCACCGAAATAGCGCTAGTGTAGGAAGTGGAAATGATATGAATATAGTAATTTTATACAGAGCGAAGTGTGCTGGGTTGAAAAATATAATATTCTTCGTGCCTTGTGTAGTTAAAAAATATGCAGCATTTAAGATCTTAACTATTGTTACGCGCTGGGGTTCGGGATAAATAAAAAAACTACCGAAGTACAAGTTAGCACTGTATTAGCACTTAGAACAATTAAAACACTTCACAAATACTTTAAAATTATCAATTCGCTTCTTCCGCTTCGCTTCATGTGATCCGTTCGCTGTTTCGCTTCGAGTAGTCCGATTACTGACTAACTGCGTGCCATCCCTGCAACGCTTTTATAGCCGATACCACATCTCTAGAATTATCGAGAATATTCTACACATTTCGAGTATTGTGTTTCGCTATCTGACAATAGATGGTGTTGTATTTCTCGAGCGTTCTAGATGCTACTAGATCCTTCGATATTCGTTCGACTATTCAGCGATAGATGGCATTGTAACACTATTTATTTTTATTACTAATTGCGTAGGAAGTGCCTTCTTAATTTAATATCCTACTCTTATCGTTTATGGCGCTAGTTTTTTAAACCTTTCCACTTGCTGCTACGGCGCCACCTTAATTGGCTTCCTTTTAGCGGATACTTTGTAACACACTGAGCGGATGCTCCTTACTTCTACCCTCCATGCTGTTGTGCCATTGAAGTTTCGTCAGTACATTTTTTTACTGGTGGTAGGACCTCTTGTGAGTCCGCGCGGGTGGGTAACACTATTTCTGCCGTGAAGCAGTAATGCGTTTCGGTTTGAAGGGTGGGGCAGCCGTTGTAACTATACTTGAGACCTTAGAACTTATATCTCAAGGTGGGTGGCGCATTTATGTTGTAGATGTCTATGGGCTCCAGTAACCACTTAACATCAGGTGGGCTGTGAGCACGTCCAACCATCTAAGCAATAAAAAAAAAAAAAAAAAAAAAAAAAAAAAAAAAAAAAAAAAAAAAAAAAAAAAAAAAAAAAAAAAAAAAAAAAAAAAAAAAAAAAAAACATGACATCTATGATTGGGCTACGTTGTATTCGTATTACCACACGAAAATAACATTTTGCCGAGAAGGCGAGGTTCTGTGAATTATTTAATTTTGTTAATTTAGTATTTCTTCAGGCTGAGCTTAGGAAGCTCGCCCGCCAAACTCGACGAAACTTACCATTCGATGCGCTTGACAGAGAGATAGGAGAAAAAAGTTGACAGATCATTTGTAACGTTCAAAGACAGATATAAATTTCTCGGCAGAACATAATATCAATTATTATTATTAATACCTAGTTGATATGACGAGCGTAGTATTTGTGTTTTGACATTCTTATAAATCGATGAATACCGGCTGCACGCACGAAAAAGTGTCACGTTCCGCCTAAGCCTGAACGTGCAAGCGAGAGCGCGGAAAAAGCGATAGAGAGGCACGATCGGCCCAAGCGTTGGCTTGTGACACATTTATCTCACGTCTCGCGTGACGTCAGAGCTGACAGTTCGAATAGTTCTGCTACTGACGTTGTCACGTAAAACTATCTTTTTTTTATATTGCCCTTGTAGTCAGACTGCCCACCTGATGGTGAGTGGTTACCGTCGCCCATGGACTTCAGCAATGCCAGGGGCAGAGCCTAGCCGCTGCCTACTGTTAAGTACTCTCCACAAGCCTCGTTTGAAGAAGGACATGTCATAGCGCTCGGGAAACACCGTGGAGGGGAGCTCATTCCATAGCCGGATGGTACGTGGCAAAAAAGACCTCTGGAAACGCACTGTTGATGAAAGCAGCTGTTCCAGATGATATGGATGAACTCTGCTCCGATGGTGGGAGGTGCGATGATAAAAAGGAGATCCGTATCGTCCGTAAACCGATTTTACAGACCACCTGTATTATTATTTTTCAGTTATATTCACAAGCCAAGAGTCTTGGAACGAAATACACCCACACAGTACCCGGAAGCGGCGTTCGTTGCGAGAATCCTGCTGATGTGAGCTCGCGTAGCATATCCCTGTGCGCCGTCTGCCGAGGATACTGGAAATCGTTCTGGAAATACTTCTCTACACAACTAAACGAGGGGCATTGTAAAAGTTTTTAAGTTTTGGCATAAAAAAAGATATATTAAATTGTTTTGTGAAATTATTTTTGTGGTTTCTGTGTACTGAGCTTAAAAAACTATATTCTAGTTGTTTGATATAAGTCAAACCTTGTTGTAAGTAACCGGGTGTTGCCTGGGTACCACGTGGATTGAATTGATTCTGAGTTAATCAAAATGATGAGATTTTGAGTTCGCTCTAACATTGAAGCCGTCGTGGCCTAACGGCACAGATAACCCCCAACTGTGCCTAACGGATAAGACGTCCGGTGCATTCGTGTTGAGCGATGTACCGGTGTTCGAATCCCGCAGGCGGGTACCAATTTTTCTAATGAAATACGTACTCAACAAATGTTCACGATTGATTTCCACGGTGAAGGAATAACATCGTGTAATAAAAATTAAAGATGTGGTGTCGTGGGACACCAGGTAGGAACGAAGTTCCTTCGGCTAATGTAGAATCGACACAATTTGCAAAAAAGAAATGGTGCTCAATTTTATGTAGGTTTTCTTGGTTTTTCTCTTAAATTTTGCTGATTAGTTTTTATTTAAGTACGGGAAAGTATTTAGGAAATTCAGTATTTTAGGAAATAATAAATTACGTAAAATAAAATAAATAGTAATTCAATTTATCAATTAAAATAACAAAATATATCTCTTTATTTTTGGTTGACAACATAAAATTACATAGAAATAGAAATAATTACTAAATAGAGAGAGAAGGGATTAGAGAACGAAAAGAAAGAAGGAGAAAGAGAAAGGTATTATACACTACTCGCTTGTGTATGCGACTGTCGCGCCTGCGCACGTCTCATTTAACGGTTTTATTCCACGCACTTTTTTCCACGGATTTTTTCTTACGGTTTTACTATCACATTTTTTTCAGTTCGGTCGCGCAGCAAAACCCTATCCCCTCCAAGCCTGCCGTAAGGAACTTCTTTCCAAAAATGAAACCCCCAAATTATAATTTGCGTAATACTGGTGGTAGGACCTCTTGTGAGGCCGCGCGGGTGGGTATCACCGCCTTGCCTATTTCTGCCGTGAAGCATTAATGCGTTTCGGTTTGAAGGGTAGGGCAGCCATTGTAACTATACTTGAGGCTTTAGAATTTATGTCTCAAGGTGGGTGGCGCATTTACGTCGTAGATGTCTATGGGCTCCAGTAACCACTTAACACCAGGTGGGCTGTGAGCTCGTCTATCCACATAAGCAATAAAAAAAAGTAGCATCGATGTTGTGATGTGTATGACCTTTGTTTACAACTTATCAGCAGTTGGGTGAAAGACGTTCTGCTTAATTAAAAAAAAAAACTGCCAGAGTCAAGTAGTACACCCCATGTAGAGTGAAAATTACAACGTCGTTTGCAAAATTCTAAATCTAAACTTCTTTCATTGTCACAAAACTTCTAGCAGAAAAAAAAACAATGACATCGGAACAAAACACTTTCAAAAACCAAACGTCAAATCACAATGGAAATTCAAAGTGGTAAAAAACCCATCAAAATGTAGTTAATTTTACTGGAACAATAAAATCATAGTTTGCCAAAAATTTCCGTTTAATCATGAAGAAAAACAATCGTTTGTGGATTTTGCTTTGCCTGTTACTACAAGTTGCCAGCGCCCTAGCTTGTAAAAAAAAGTCGTCGTGTCGGCCTCCGCGTTGTCCCGGGGGTTGCAAGCCGAAATATTGGTGATTATAAACGAAAAATTTATTTACGAGATAATAAATAGTGAGTATAGTAACAGTTGACAGTAACTGATATTAGTTAGTGGAAGCGCCTCATGGAGTTATTTAGCATGATGGAGACAAGCTATGAACAGCTTTCGGACAGGCGTTAATTTGGCGGTGAAATTGTTGAAATACTTTATAATATGAACGCAATATCTGTCTACTACAATTTATATGATTTTACATTTTCCGAAATGTTTCAAGAATAAAAATCACAAATAAGATCCACACACTGAATGCTTAATTGAATAATGTAGCATTTGGATCTTAACTGGTTCTGAGATAAATAGATTTAATCAGTAATGTCACAATGTAAAATTTTTAATAATTATAAAATAAAAAAGATTGAAAAAGTTAGTATTGAGAATAATTTAATTTAATGAATAAAAATTACATAATATTAATGAAATTAAATAATAAAATAGCAGTCCGAAAACTCAGTCCCTTTTTTTTCCTACCTAAGCTGATAGCCTTGAGAGGCTATTTCAGCGGAACCTTAACTAGTAGGTGAGCTCACGGGGCTCAAACCTGACGACGTTGCTAACACGAGCTCTAGCAAGAGCCGTGCTTCGCAGAATCTACCACCGGATCGGAAACGCGACCCACTGAGAAGATCCGGCGAGAAACTCAGTGGGCTGTGTCTGAGGGTTAATTTACTCGTCGAGCCCTTCGTCGCAAGTGACGGGTTCGACGAGAACGGTGACCGGACTCAAAAGCCGCAGTCGATAATTATGTAAGAAATAATTAAAAAACTCAAAATTAATGGAACAATCTGGCTCGGTCAAACCCGGTCCACGGTCAACCCAAATTCATGACAATGTTATAAATGAGGTGAGATAAAATGAAACAACCTATTACAGATGGCGTCCTCCACTCTTAATCTGTGGTGGTGGTTGGCGTGGCTGTTGTTGAGAACAATTGAAGTGAGCTGCTGTAAAAAGAAGACAATATGTCGTCCGCCTCCTGGTGGTAAAGCCGGTTGTGGAGGACGGGGCAAATAATGACTACACTAAACTCTACGCGGTAGGACTGTAAGAACACTAATAGTTGTTAAATGAGTTTATTTTAAGAGACAAAACGAGAGGTCTAAACCCAATCGTTCGCATGTACCTACGTAAAAATATACACTGTTATGAGGAAATGTGAATTCCGAGAAATTTGAAGTTGCTTACGACATTTGACGTCTACGACGCCGTCGTGCGTCATTACGTTTTTTATGCGGATTTCATGCGGTTTTTATTAGGATAAATGGATTAAAAAAAACCACATTAACTTGTTTAGCATTTTCAATTAATTTATTTCACGGTTATAATTTTTGTTTTTCCAGATGTTAGCATTATATGGTCACCGATTATACACATATGAAACCGCTACATAACAATTTCAATTATAATTATGTAATTTAAATTTAAAAATATTTAATACATTTTTACTGGTGGTACGACCTCTTGTGAGTCCGCGCGGATGGGTACCACCACCCTGCCTATTTCTGCCGTGAAGCACTAATGCGTTTCGGTTTGAAGGGTGGTGCAGCCGTTGTAACTATACTTGAGACCTTAAAACTTATATCTCAAGGTGGGTCGCGCATTTACGTTGTAGATGCCTATGGGCTCCAGTAACCACTTAACACCAGGTGGGCTGTGAGCTCGTCCACCCATCTAAAGCAATAAATCTCAGTGGGTCGCGTTTTCGATCCGGTGGTAGATTCTACGAAGTACTGCCAGTAGTAGGGCCAGTGTTAGCAACACTCCGGTTTGAGCCCCGTGAGCTCACCTACATGTTAGGGCGAAGCTGCAATAGCCTCTCAAGGCTATCAGCATAGATAGGGAGAAAAAAAAAACCTCTCTTATATTATAACAAAGACAAGTTTCAAAGGCATCAGCTGAATGGTTTAGGCATTGAAAGCAGATTGTTTTTTTTAGATTTATAAACAGTGATAAATAGCTCGACGCAACACGTTTTCTGCAGTGGGGTCTAAATTCAGATACAGGAAATGAGGAGTAAAGGTCAAGATTCATCTTGACAGTCTGTAAAATTTGAGCCCTTGTGAACGCCCCGGCCCCTTTAATGTTTTTTTTTCGAAGACGACCATACGGCCCACGTGATGTTAACTGGTTACCGTCCCTCATGGCAGAGCCAAGTCGCTGCCTACCATTAAATAAATTTGAATGCCTGATTATATGACAGCTGCAATAGAGGTTGGCACTATATTGCACACCACCGGCACACATATCATTAATGTTATTCTTGTATTTACAGATATCATTACATAAAATGAAGATTTTTTTAAAGCATTTAAAGTGATGAAATAATATTTGTAAAATGTATTAAATGAAACAAAGAGATGTATTTTTTGTTTTTTATTTTATCTTATAAAATAGTTGTTTGACGAACGAGATGTTAATAGTTTCTGAAACAAAAAAAGTGTCAAATTAATTCAATGCATCTTAAGGTTTATGTTAACGATCCCTACATAGCACACATTATTGTATTTAATTATTTATATTGAATATATAAGTATTAAAAAGGTGATTTTAAAAAATGGGCTAGTAAATTAGGTCACTTGGATATAAAAGGAACATAATGCTGCAAAGTGGCAGAATATTCCATTTGATGATGATAATTGTTTGTAGAATTTTGAATAATCCCTACTGAGGGTCCAGAATTGGAATTGACATAAGCTTTTGTAAATACATAATTTTATGAAAAAAAAAAACCTTTTCTTGGCTAATGCTAAGACATTATCTACAGAAATGTCCACAGAGTTTGATGAGGACAGTGACCAGTGTTTGAAGGGCCTAAAAGCACTGAAAGTGGGAGATCCGACAAACACGTTTGGAGCGATGGCAGCTTTGCATTGCCCCAATGTGGTTGGATAAAACCACAGTGATCAGTCTTTGCTTAATCATAATAAAGAAAAATAGAATTCCATTCATTTGAAACTTTAAGCACTTCAAAAATAATTAAAATACTCACTTAGCCAGTATACCATCTTTCTTTGTTAACCTCACGATGCAATCATCAGACTCTCCCATCCTTCGGATAGCCCCACAGACAACATACATTTTAGATGTGTCAGCAGCACGACCTGTGGCGGGGTCTACGTCAGCAATCACTAGCTGTACTGAAGCATGGTCCTTAGCGTGGATGAGGCGGTTGCTGGCCGAGCTGTAGTTTAAAGTAGACATTTAGCTTCTGCATTACGTGTTAAGTGTAAATAGATTTTTTATTTCTAATGTCTTGTTTAAAGTTTTTGTATTACATGGGTTTACTCCTATTGCAAAATTTTTTTGTTTTGTTTTTTTTTGTGCAATTGTATATACTAGTGGTCCCACAGTAGTCGAAATTCGACTATAATTAATTGAAATTATAACTTTCAACATTATTACGGTCCTATTGTTACAGATTTCGCCAAGACTACACTATATACAAATACTTGTAATATTAAAGATCAACAATACTAACCTATTCTCAATTTGACTACAGACTTTAAGCAATAACAAAAGTTTGACAATAAACAAAGAGTATATTATGTGTGTGTGTCAAATACATGGTAGTGTGTGTAATGTTTTCTTTATTGATTTAATGTATCTTTTATGCATTATTTTAAAAAAATATTAGCATTGTGCACTTCTTCTCTATACTCTGTAAGTGTGGAAAATTTCATACTCCTCCGTCTGCGCAATTTTTGTAAAAAGGGATACAAAGTTTTTGCTCCACGTATTAATAATATAGATGATTCCCTAGTGAACTGTTGAATTAAGTACTTATTTTTTTTATAAATATTAAAAGATTACGGTAAAAGATCAGTGGCTATAATTTGTCAAGAATATTAGCAGTGTCAGGGTGACAGCCAAGTGGCTATCAACAACTACAATGATCTTGTCACGCGAAAAGCACACTTATCACTGATGCCTATGAATTTATGCTCGTCTGGTAGTAAAGTATATATAAATATGTATATAAATATGTAATAAACAAACTCAATTCCGTGTTTATAATGTTAGTATAAAACCCATATTTTGGATATATACTGTATACATACCTATTACGTTCGATACAATACTAAATTTATATGAAGGACTGGACTGGGGCTCCAAGTTGGAGCTCACTGCGATTGTTAGACTTAGGATGTTCCTTAGTTTACATATTATGTGATATGAGATGTTATTAGGGTAACTAATATTAGTTAGGGATTCTACATGATCACGATGACTACATAATTCCTTTTTTAGAAATCAGAATCGTGGTTTTGAATTCATAAAAATGTGGTTAAGTTTAACATAACCTCTGTCGCTTACCATTTCCTCGGGCAGTACAAGTCAACGAATTCACCGGCGTCGTTCTGCATTTTATATGTCTGCAATGGAAAGTTTTTAAGTAATTTCACGGTTAAAACTCGTCGAAATGTTGATAATATGTCAATAAAACATGAAAAACCTACACGTCCACACGGTACACGGAATTGACAGATGCGAAAGAAAGATGGCGTTTCTGCTGTGTAGGATAGGAATGCCTCTTTACCATAGAATAATAGAGAAATCGATTTTTTGACATATATGATCGATTTGTTTTTCAAAATAAAGGAATCGATTCAGAGCGTCGAATCAACGGTTAAAGACTGTAAAATCAACATCCGATCTTACCGTTAGATGTAAAATTTATAAAAGTACACAATATTTTCGATTAATTTAACAGAGCCAAACAAACATGCGAGTCATTTACACGCAGTAAAATTTAAGCTTTCCGAAGTATCATTCTCATCACTACCTAGTCAAGTCATAAATTCTGTCACAAGTTTAATGTAAAATAATTGAAACAAGTTTATTCATTATGTAACCATTCATATACCAAAATGAAATTAACAAAACATAGATTCTTATGACACTAAAGTTTATTCAAAATGACCTCCGTGATTTTGAATACAGGCCTTCAATCTGCGCGGCCAGTCGTCTATCGCAGCACGAACGAGGTCCATGTCAATATCGGCGGCTGCCTTAATCAAGGATGTCTTGAGTGACTCCAAATTGGGATAAGGCTTTGAGCACGCCTTTTCCTCCAAGTGTTGCCATATCTTGTAATCTAACGGATTCAAATCTGGACTGGAGGAGGGCCAGTCTTCGTGCCGGATGAAGTCGATTTCACGCGCCGCCAGCCAGTCTTGTGTGCTCTTCGCTCTATGAGCTGGCGCCGAATCTTATTGAAATACCCAGTGCCTGTTATTGAACATGGTATGAGAAACAGGTTCCACAAGGTTCGTCAGGACTGTATTTTGATACACAACTGTATTCGTTTTTACACGTTTCTCACAAAAATGTACCTCTGTTAAGCCCCAATAAGAAACTCCCAACCATACCATGAGCGAGGATGGAAAATTACCTCGTTGGACACGCGGAATACAGCTGCTCGCTTCTTCACTACTGTGTGCGTATACCTTATCATTTTGTTTGTTGTAGCTCTCTTCTACGGTAAAAATTTTTTCATCCGAAAAAAGAATTTCCCGATATTTTTTTCCCGCGTACCGCTTCAACAAAGCGCGGCATCTCTTCAGTCTCAGGTCCATTAGACGAGCATTCAAACGATGTCCTGTTTTTCTTCGATATGCCCGAAGCCCTAAGTCTTCATTTAACACCCTTTTCACCGTGGTTCTGCTTAACCCCATCTGAAGGGCCAACAGTTTCTGCTTACGTTTGGGATTTCTTTGAATTCGCGCCTTCACAGCTTTTATCACTGCTGGAGTCCTAACAGACCGAGGGCGACCACTTCTTGACCTGTCATCTACACTAGAGTCTTCATTGTATCGTTTGATGGTACGATAAACGAATCTTTTGGTTATATTCAAATTTTTCAGTATGTTAAAAATTTGAATTGGCGCGTAACCCCAACGATGCAACGCAATAACTGCAACACGGTCTTCTTTAAGCGTCCACTCCATATTTAAAAATGAGTAAAAATTCTAAAAGTATACATTTTTATTTTCGTGAACAATTCGAAATTCGAATTCAATAAACTTTTTTGTGGCAAGCATTCTAAAAGAAAAGTTTTTACTGTGTGACAATACTTATGACCTGACTTGGTACTTATTATAAAACAAAGTCGCTTCTCGGTCTCTGTATCTGTCCCTGTGTATGCTTAAATCTTTAAAACTACGCAACAGATTTTATTGCGGTTTTTTTTAATAGATAGAGTAATTAAAGAGGAAGGTTCATATGTATAATAACACCCATTAAATAGTAGAGAATCAATAATAAATTACAGTTTCCGAAGCAAAGCGAGGGCGGGTCGCTAGTGTAGGATAAATCCCATAGATCCCAGGATGGATGAATCCCATATTATATTTGTGGTTATGTCTGTCTTTCTTTAGTGTTTTTTTTGTCGATTATCAAATAATAACATCGATTCTCGTTATATTGTCTCAATAGAAGAAAATATGTACTGTTAAAGATTTAAACTTTAATAAATTTAGGTTCATAGTAGTTCATACGCGGGACAGTGACGTTGACGTAGAAAAATGACATCCCTAGGGTAAGGGGTGTGGCAATAAACGTATTTTATGGCCTTTACTTTCGCAATTTCATCTAAAATTTGAATTAGCGTCCGAGTGGGTACACATACGTTGTCGAAAAAATATACGAAACTTAATGCTGGTGGCATGAAGTTTCGTAAGGGGCGAGTAAATTAACCCTAAGTACAGCCGACTGAGTTTCTCGTCGGATCTACTCAGTAGGTAGCGTTTCCGATACCTACGGTGGTAAATTCGGCGAAGCACTGCTCTTGCTAGGGCCAATGTTAGCAACACCCTCGGTTTGAGGTCCGAGAGCTCACCTACACGCTAGAGCAACGCTGATATGGCCTCCCAAGGCTATCAGCAAAGGTAGGAAAAGAAACAGGCTTATGACCAGCATTGGAAAGCTGTTGCCTGATGATGAAGGAATGATGATGAATCCAGAATCATCGGTCATAATAAGAATTTAGTGTGAGCCTTCACTTGGTACTGCAATTTGCGAAGGCACACGTGTAAGTGTTGCCTTGGCACTGGTCCAATCAGCATGCGCTGTGAGGAAAAAGGAGAAACTCCATGGTCACACGGAGAAGTCACAATAGTTCCACATGGGTCAAAATTACGATAGGTTTATGGTCTTACCACATCCCTACCCTACCCTACTAGTGGTAATAAATAATATGCAATAGCATAAAAACAAATAGGCCTTTTTAACGGCAAGCTGAATTGAAAACTAAAAATAAATAAATTCTGGTCCTGGTTTTAGGGCGAAGTAGAACAATGTTTGGTTAAAGCTGATAGCATCACTTACGGGCATGTTTATACCTGAAGCATTGAAGATTGTCGAAGATAGAGACACGCGAAGATGAATAATATAACGGGTGGTGAGTGAACAGTCGTCAAACTAGACACGACTTTTAGAAAATGAAGATGCCGACTCAGAATAAGAAGAATTTTTAAGTTTATCGGATGTCTTGAATTTGGAAAATATTGCCTTGAAAGATTCCGTTACATAGAAAGCGCGGTAAAAAATAGTAATAAATCTAAAGTTAGGACGTTTCTTTGAATAGGAAAGATTGCTGGTAGCCCGAAGGCCTTTCCAAATTCACCAATATGGGCGAGCGCCATCTAAATCTATGAGCACTGCCAGAGCGCTGAAGGAAGCCTAACACTTCCAGGATACCTGCCTCGTGAATCCATCTATCTAAGCGTATCAGAATTGCGACTCGCTGAGAACATCCGGCGAGAAAGTCAGCGGGCTGATGCCGGGTTAAATTTCTGTATCTATCTAATATATCTTTCGGCCCATAAACTTTTTTTTTGTCCTTGTAGGCAGACGAGCATACGGCCCACCTGATCGTGAGTGGTTACCGTCGCTTATGGATCTCAGTCAGCAATGCCAGGGGCACAGCCAAGTCGTAGCCTACTGTTTAATTAATACTCTCCACCTCTTTTTTTTATTTTTTTTTTATTGCTTTGATGGATGGACGAGCTCACAGCCCACCTGGTGTTCAGTGGTTACTGGAGCCCATAGACATCTACAACGTAAATATGCCATTCACCTCGAGATATAAGTTCTAAGGTCTCAGTATAGCTACAACGGCTACCCCCACCCTTCGAACCGAAACGCATTCTTTGTTTTGGATCGGTTAATGGCAAAGCCAAATTCAAGGATAATTGCTTCAAGCTTGCTCATGAGAGCAGCCGTCTCGCTTTCATTAGCCACGAGAAGAGTGGTGTCGTCGGCGTATCAGAGTTTGGTCAATTTTACGCCACAAATGGTAACACGGGTTAAATTAAGACTCCCATAATTGGTATTTACGATAGACCCAATAAAAAATAACAATGATTTGCTTTTGTTGTATATAAGAGCGAAGAACTTGTTATGAGTTTCTTCGGACACATCCTGTGATCTCCCAGATATGAATTAGAGAAGCTCATAATTTTGGGTCGCATTGAGGGTAGGCGCGCCGTGGGCAGAACACTAGCCAGATGGTCAGATCTGGTTAAGAAAGCGGTTGGTGGAAGTCTATACCAGACGGTCCATGCCACCCATGACCGAACAATGTAGAGGAAAGCCACATGTGGTCGCGATCCTCAGCAGTAAGGGAACGATGAAGAAGAGAGATTTATGAATGGGTGGCCCATCTGATCGGCGCTAACAAGCATGAGAATATGAGTGTCGCGACCACATTGAGACTGGTTGTCCCACCTTTAAAAGCGAAAAAACTTGGCGTTAGAAAGAGACATGACGATGTCTGTCTTTGTGGGTTCACCAGATCCCGTGTTAGGTTCTCGTTCTGGATGACAGGCGATAGGTACATTTTAGTATTAGCACTATATTTTTAGGTAATGACAATTTTTAATGACAGTTATGACAAATTTAAGTTATTTATAGCGTATTTTCCATTGCAACGACTCCCCCTCGTGTAATTTATGGAATAATAAGAACACTTGAACACACAACTGCATTGTACTTATTATTTTTCACACACAAACGCGTTGATTTGACGTGTCATTGTGAAGAAGCATTACAAGGCTGCGATTGTTACTACACTTGTTTTTTTATTTAATATTTCCATAAATTATAATAATATTAGCGTATTTTGAAAAAAAAAAAAACAGCTAAGAGCGCACAAAGGTACCACGATTAGAATTAAAAGAAAGTTCTAGATAAAAATTAAATTTGGTAGGCAGCGGCTTGGCTCTGCCCCTGGCATTGCTGAAGTCCATGGGCGACGGTAACCACTCACCATCAGGTGGGCCGTATGCTCGTCTGCCTACAAGGGCAATAAAAAAATAAAAATACTAAAAAAAAAATAAAAAAAAAAATACAATTTAAATAAGTTTGGATAGCTGCTTACTATTTTGTGTTATTTGTTCCCTTCAATATATTAAAACTCATAATTTGGGACTTAGCGGTATTTAGATCCAAACACGCAGCGCCCTACCATTAAATCTTTTCTTTAATGTTTAAGCAAAGGGCTTAAGCGATGTACGAACTCACAGTCCGGCCTGTTTGAGTGGTTACCGGAGAGAATAGACCTTATCAACGTAAATTACTTTTGTACGTGTAGATGAGCTCTCGGGGCTCAAACCGGAGTGTTGCTAACACTGACCTCCATGACGACCTGGACTTAGAGTTCACCAGTAAGTATATGCAGTCGGCGTCGATGCGCCACTTCGATAAAGCGGCACGACACGAGAACCCTCTCATCGTGGCCGCCGGTAACTACATTCCCGATCCTGCGGACAGAATGGAAAGCAGTCGACGTCGCCCAAAACACGTCATCTCGGATCCTCCCGATCCACTAACGGTGCTTCTAGGTACTTCAAGCACCGGTCACCGTTCTCGTCGAACCCGTCGCTTGCGACGAAGGGCTCGACGAGTAAATTAACTCTCAGACACAGCCCACTGAGTTTCTCGCCGGATCTTCTCAGTGGGTCGCGTTTCCGATCCGGTGGTAGATTCTGCGAAGCACGGCTCTTGCTAGGGTTCGTGTTAGCAACGCCATCAAACGCAACCCACTGAGAAGATCCGGCGAGAAACTCAGTGGGCTGTGCTAATGGGTTAATTTACTCGTCGAGCCCTTCGTCGCAAGCGATGGGTTCGACGAGGACGGCGACCGGTGCTAGCGGTACCTAAAAGCACCGTTAATGGATCGGGAGGATCCATAATGACGCGTTTAAGGCAACGTCGACTATTTACCATTCGGTCCACAGGATCGGGTATGAAATTACCGGCGGCCACGACAAGAGGGTTTTCATGTCGTGCCGTCTTCTCTAAGTGGCGCAATGATGCCGACTGTAGATACTTACTGACTGAGTCAAGCTCCAGGTCATCATGGAGATCCATGTTCCTTAGGAACGCCGCCCATTTTGGGATATGAGCTCTATAATACAATGGCTACCTCAAAGCTGCTTGGATGGCTGCTTAAAAGCGAAACGCATTGCTTCGCGGCAGAAATAGGTACCTACCCGTATGTGCTCACAAGACGTCCTACCTGATCAGACTCATAAAGAAAAAAAGTGATATATATTGATATATAGAACGGACAACAAGAAAATATTCATTCGTATGTATAGAGTTTTATGCAATGAAAATAACAAATAAAAATGATACATTCATTATGATTCTATTGTTGAACTGCATAATAAATTATATGACATGCATTTCGACAGATATCATATTTTCTAAGGCACACCCGTTTTGTGCTAAAGGTAAACACAATCCAACTATTTATTCAAGAAGTATATAAAATACAAAAAACTTATAGTTTTGCCATTAGTTTCGAAAAAAATATCGGCGAATATGAAGTCAAAATGGGTAAATATTAATTTATAACCTGTATTAATTAGATAAATTTAATTAGCTGTATGATCGTGTCCAATACCTTTTTGTTTTATTCATTTATTTATTACACCTCATGTAAAATTTACATTGGGAGACTTAATGCCTAAGGCGCTTTCTACCAGTCAACCAAAGGCAGTGCAGAGTAAATAATAGTATCTTTTAAGGTTTTTTCAGTCGCTATTATTGTCAATGATCCTAATGTACCGCGGAATTTGAGGTCGATTCGCATTTGTACTCCCTTTTAATTAAGTTATTTGCCACTTGAAGCGTAGCTCTGGTTATTTACGTCTTGACAATATTTGTTGCCAACACAAGTTAGTTTCCTAAGGCTATCCTAGCATTGATCTGGACGTATACTATTATATAATTTTCTGGAGGTGTTAAATTTAATCTAGAAAACTATGTAGCGATTTAAAATTGCTTTAATGAAAATAATTCACAGCTTTTTTTTCAACTTTGAGATCCACCAACTATATAGAACGAACTATACAGGGCGTCTCCAAAGGATACAGCGAGCCAAAAACATGGTGCTCTATTAAAATAATCGACTCGACGAATTAAGAAATGTTCTTAACCAGTTTAGAATTATATCCTCTTCTGCAAGCCCTTGAATTATGTTTTAGGTAATGTAGTAAAAAATTAGACTGGCCACTCTCTTCAACTCGCAACGCATTACTGCTTCACGGCAGAAATAGGCAGGGTGGTGGTACCTACTCGTGCGGACTCACAAGAGGTCCTACCGCCATTCGGTATCACCACGAATTAGTAAATGTATTAATAGTGGTCGTTCGAATAGTTATAGTCCCCGTGCTATTGCTATTTAATACGTTTTTATTAACTTCAGACGTATGCTTAGTATGTAACGGAATCTTTGAACATGATTTTGAATCCCTTTAAAACGTCGGATTAACTCGAAATTTGGCATACTTATTTAAGGACCGATAACAATTCAATGTTTTAAGCAGTTTGATCCGTTATCCTTACTAGGATAATCAGGATTAGCGACTTTTTGTATTGCTGATACCCAAAGTGTATGCGTTAAGACCAAGAAGGGAAACTACCAGGCGCGCCGATCACCTATTTCTCGGATAAGCTACCGACTGATTCAGATGAAATTTTATAAAAATAAAAAAAAAGAATCGAAAAAATTAAAATTAAACTAAAAAATGAAAAATAAGTAATAGTTTAAAAAAAAACAAAAAAAAAAACGCTCTTATAGAAAATACAACTAAAAAATAGAAAATAAATTTTAATAAATTTGAATTAAAAATACTGTAAGAAAACATTGAATTTTATTGTTGTCACCGCTCCACATGGACAGTGACAGGGGCAAAGCGAGAAGCCGATTGTAATAGGTAGCCCGTAAATACATATAGCACTGCCGTTAATCTCTGTTTTATTTCCAGTTGTTGCTGTTGGTCGTGGTGGCCGTGACGTATGTCGAAGCTGCTCCTGCTCCTTTGACACTTGACCCAGTTCTAAATACATTAGGCCTTGGTGGTGGTGGTTGTGATGGCGGCCACGGTGGGGGTGGAGATGGAGATAATGGGAACGGTGACGAAGGGGAAGGGGGAGACGATAGAGGCACTGGAGTAGACAACCCTGGTGATGATGGTGATGATGGTGGAGATGGCGGTGGTGACGATGGAAACGATGGTGGAGATGGAGGAGACGGTGGAGATGATGGTGGAGACGAAGGAGAAGGAGGAGACGGCGGTGACGATGGAGGAGATGATGGCGGAGACGAAGGAGATGGAGGAGATGGTGGTGACGAAGGAGAAGGCGGAGATGGTGGAGACAATGGAGAAGGCGGGGATGATGGTGGTGAAGGCGGGGATGATGGTGGTGAAGGGGGAGATGGAGGAGATCGGGATGGAGAAGGCGGAGATGGTGATTGTGAAGGGGGAAATGGCGGAGATGATGGAGACGGAGGAAATGATGGTGGAGACGGCGGAGATGACGGAGGTGACCAAAGAGAAGGTGGAGCAAATGGGGGAGATGGAAATTGCAGCAACTGCCAAAAAGGCAGGCCAGCTGCAGCCGCAGCAGCGGCAGCTGGCGGCGGTGCGGCCGTAGCAGCTGCCGGCGGTAGTGCGGCAGCCGCGGCGGCAGGCAGTGCTTAGCACTGAACCAAGTTTGATTTTTTAAGTGATAAAATCTAAAAAAATACAGTACACCGTTTTGCTTATTTCATTAAATTATATACGTCGATGTTGCACGAACAAATCTAGTTTAAATTTAGCACAATGTCATTTAATTTTTCCCTATGCTTTTATATTTGATTAAACAAAGCCATTTGAACGGTATACACTTGTAATGTTAACTACCCGTGTTTTTGTTTTAATTCTGTATTTTACTTTCCAATAAAAAAATGTGTTGCTGTGATTTGTGGATCATTTAATAAAAGAGAATAAAAGAGTAAAGAACTAGAGTAGACATTTGTTTGTCATCACTTATTCGGGTCATCTAAAACCGTTACTCATGTTGCACTGGTTTTTCATTTTAAAAAGTTTGGCTGCTCCCTGAGTCGCTGTCTGAAACGGACGAATCTTGGCTTTACGCATCCTAAGCTGAAGAGTCTTGTTAGTCTATATTTTGTCTGTTGTCTTCATCATATCCGGTTGCTTTAGATCGATGCGTAGCAGAGTTTGTCGTCTAACGCATGGTACTTTCCTCAAAACTCTCTTCAAAATTGATCTCATCATCATCACTATCATAACTATATCTTTCATCGTCCATTGCGTTCGAACGTTCTCGGCCTTTGTTTGTTAGTTTTTCTTTCAAGATTCAGGGAGCGTTCGTCTGTGTTGATTGACGAAGAGGCGGATTCTACCCCAACTACATTTACTAGGAGACAGAATATCTGCGGAGAAAAATCACGTTTGATTCGTTAAGTGTGCTTAGTGCGAGTATTTTAATACGCTTATAATAGCTGCATACGTATATTAGTATGTAACGGAATCTTTGAACATGATTTTGACCCCCTTCAAAACGTCGGATTAACTCGAAATTTGGCATAGGTATAAATGACCAATGACAATTCAATCTTTTAAACAGTTTGATCCGTTATCCTTACTAAGATAATCAGGATTAGCGATTTTTTGATTTCTTTAGACCCGAAGTGACTGCGTTAAGATCAAGAAGGGAAACTACCAGGCTAACTAATATACTAATATACTATATTTCTTCTACTAGCTATATCGAGTATATATTCTCAAAGCAGCCAATATATACTTAAACTCAGTTTAGTTGAAATAGCTGTAATGAAAAACACATAATAGTTTGAAAAAAAAAAACAAAAAAATACGCTTTTATAGAAAATTCAACTTTTACACTATTATTTGGTAACGTTCTTGATAGCGTAAAAGTTAACTCAACAGTCAACAGTTAGAACAGCGCCCCTAACGGCAAACGCAAAAGCTCCAACTCCATACAAATCTTTTTTTTTTTTTTTTTTTTTTCGGGCCGGGGGCCGAACCTCCTACGAGGTCCCCGCGCCTAGGGGGCGCGCGGGGCATGTGAGACTCAACGATCTGCAGGTGTTGAGAGCAGATCGCGGGCCCAAGGATTTTAGGGCCCACCCACTAAACGACTTCCCTGCACTCTTACACCCGACGTCCGAGCTCCGTCCGGGGTCAGAACCCGTTCAGAGTAGGGGGGTTCCCGCGGTCAACACTACAACCAGACACGCGGCGCCACCCGGAGGACGCCCGACCGACGGGTCATCGAGGCGATAGTCGACGACCAACGACGTCGGTCTCCGCAGTACGGCGGCCCTACCAGGCCACCCGGGCGGTGCCGCTGGTGTTCCGGGATACCCCGCTGGGCCAGAACCAGCCTGCCGGGTCGGAACGCGATACACCGCCGACCGGGTTGCTCTTCGACAGTATGTTCGGCGACGACAGCGACGACGAAAATGCGGACCGCATCGCAGTCCGCAGCCGCCGACGCGCCGTCCCGTCCTCCTGGTGCCAGCGCGCTAGAGTGACGGTAGCGTGCGGCGCAGCCTCAACCCCCTTAGGTCGCCCCGTGACCATCACCGGGAGGAGACTGCCTCCTCATAGGGGCTGGAGCTGGACAAACGCCTTCCTCCGACCCCCGGCCCGACGGCGGCGGCACGGCGCCGAGAGGGAAGAAGAGCTCTCCCTCTCCCGTTCCGCCGCCTCCTTCTGCGAGATGGTGGACTCGCAGAAGTCGAGCATCGCCTGCCAGAACTCGTTGCTGCCGAGCATCGTAGCCACGACGGTCGGAAGCGACAAGTCCGGTCCTATTTTTGCAACGAGGACGCGGCGCTGCTCCGCGAAAGCGGAGCAGTACGCGAGCGTGTGCTCCGCCGTGTCCTCGTTGCAGCCACTGCAGTGGTGGCACTTCGACGCCGGCTCCCTCCGGGCGACAAGGTGCAGGTAGCGACCGAAGCAGCCGTGTCCCGTGAGCACCTGCGTCGCTCGGAAGGTGAGACGTCCTCGGTCGCGATTCACCCAGTCCGAGAGGACCGGGCGGATCGCCTCGACGGTCCGTCGCCCGTAGGCGGGGTCTGCCAGGCGGCGAGACCACGCCTCGAGCACGGCACGCCGAGATTGAAGCTTCCGCGCTCGAACTTCCGCCGCGCCAGGACGCGGCTCCCCCCTGGAGCGAAGATCGCATCGCCACGCGTAATCCGCAGCGAGCGCCTCCGCCTACAGGTCCCAGGGGGGCGTCCCGGCGAGCACGCACGCCGCCTCGAACGAGACGGTGCGGTACCCGCGAACCGCCCTGACCGCAATCGCTCGCTGTGGCCGTCGCAACGCCGCGACGTTGTCGCGGGTCAGGGCGTGGCACCATACGGGAGCCCCGTACAGTGCCATCGACCGCACCACCCCCGTGTAGAGGCGGCGCACCACCGCGTCAGGCCCCCCGACGTTCGGCAACAGCCGACTCAGCGAGCCGGCGGCTGCCATCAGTCGGGGACCTAATCTTTCAAAGTGAGCGCGGAAGCTCCAACGACCGTCCAGTACGAGACCGAGGTACCCCAACCCGGTCGCCTCAATCTCGACGCGAACGCCTCCGATCACGAGGTGGGCCCCCTGAGGCGGCGCTCTCCGGGCCCCGTGAAACAACAGGGCCTGGGATTTATCGAGCGCCACCTCCAGACCCAGCATTCGGATCCTGCCGACGACAAAGGCCACACCCGCACAGGAAAGACGGGCAGACTCGCGTAAATCCTTCCCCCGGGCCACGACCAAAGTGTCGTCAGCGTAGCAAACTACACTCAGACCCGGGAGAGGAGCGCTAAGGGCGCCCCGCAGGACCCAGTCATAGCTGATGTTCCACAAGAGAGGGCCAAGGACCGACCCCTGTGGAACACCGCGCTCGACGGGGAAGCGGAGCACCGTCCGGTAGGACCCGACTAGCCGACGGAGATACGCAGGGACGCCGTGATACTCCAGCGCCCCCGCGATCACCGACCAGGGCAGGGTGTTGAACGCGTTGGCGATGTCCAAGGACACCGCCAGTGCAACCCCGCCCCGGCCGACAGCCTCATCAGAGAGGGCGCGCACGCGCATCACCGCGTCGATGGTCCAGCGGCCCTCCCTGAATCCGAACTGCTCCGCTGACAGATCGGGACCCACCCCCGTCAGGTGCTGGACGATGCGGGCAGCCACCACCCGCTCGAGCAGTTTTCCCGCCTCGTCCAGCAACACGATGGGACGATACCCTGCAGGTGAGTCCGCAGGGCGTCCCTCCTTCCTTAGTAGAACAAGTCTGCCCGTCTTCCACTGCTTCGGAAACCGTCCCGACTCAAGGCAGGCTTCAAAGAGCCGCACGAGCCGGTCCCCAAGGGCACCGAAGGCCAAATCCCAGACCCGGCCGTGAACACCGTCAGGGCCGGGGGCCGCGTCCTTCCTCCGCATCCTCGACACGGCCGCACGAATCTCCTCCTCCGATATGCTCAGAGGGACCACCTCAGCAGGGGCATCACTGTTCACGCTATCGCGTGGTGGCGTGCCCATGGAAGGGGGCTCAAAGCCCCTCTCCATCCGCGGGAACAGCCCGGAGACAATCTCCCGCAGCTGCTGAGGCTGGAGACGCTCCGTCACCGGAAGCGCCCACGGCCGCAATTTCTTGCGGACCGTTTGGTACGGGCGCCCCCCAGGATCTTGGTCAAGCGTCTCCAGGAGCGTCTTCATACTCTGAGACTTGGCCTCGCCGATGGCCCGCCGCAGTGCCTCCTGATTCTGACAGCAGTCGGCATGCAGGCGGGTCGCCACCTCCGCGAAGTCCGCATCGCGAAGGCGGCGACGGCGGTGGCGGGCGCTTCGGCGCACGCATTCCTCTCGGAGGAGCGCGATCTCGGGCGTCCACCAATACGCACCGCCACGCGGAGCGCGACCGTTGACCCGGGGCATCGCAGCATCGCAGACGCGACGCATCGTGCCCCGGAACCATTCGGCCTCCACCTCCACGTACACTAGACGCGCGGGCATCGGCGCCCATGCGGCCACTGTGGCCGCCTCCACCGCAAGCACCTTATTCAGGCGCTTCAGTGCCCATCGCGGGAATGATCGGGGAGCACTACGCGGGAGCTCCTCCTCACCGCGGGCGTCTTCGGCCGGCGCGTTCAACAAGGTGGAAACGGAGAGCTCAAATCGGACGAACCGATGGTCCGAGAGCGTCTCCGCCCCCTCGAGAACACGCCAGCCACGGACACGGCGTGCGGCGGACGGAGACGCGAACGACACGTCCACGTGTGATTCCCCGTTCCACCGCACGCAGGTCGCGACCGAACCTTTGTTCAGAAGACAGAGGCCGGTCGCGAAAGCCCATTCCGACAGGAACTCGTCGCGCGAGTCCGTGCGGGGAGAACCCCACGCCGTACATTTAGCGTTGAGGTCCCCCGCCAGTATCACCGGGCGAGACTCGAAGCGATGAACCAACGCCTCGAGCCCACCCAGCAACCGCTCGAACTCAGCGAGACTCCTGTTCGGAGAGAAGTACACCCCGATCACGACGGTTTCGTCGACCCTAACTACGACGTACCCGGAACCCCTGGCCACCATTCCAAGGGGGGGTAACGCCGCCGACTGTCGCATCACGATCGCCACGGAGCCATCAACATCTCCGGCCCAGGAATCTTCCCGGTCGGGAGGTACGAAGTATGGCTCCGCAACAATCGCGATGTCGATGAACCACTCTGCCATGGTGTGGACGAGGAGATCCTGCGCCCTGGCGGAACTCCATACAAATCTGAGCTAACTTTTACGCTATCGACAACGTTAAAAAACTCTCACTAAGCACAAAGATTGCAAGTAAATCACCAGTCCACGTTAAGCCGTCCCAAAATACGATTTTTACGCAGTTGACGCCCGAAATACATGAAAAAATATAAAAAAGTCTTACCAACAAAAACAGCATGATTTTTTAATGAAATTTTAAAGCAACTATGAAAATAAGTTATCAAAATTTCCATATTTATAGATGAGTATTGACCTACATTATGTATTTAGACAAAAGATTTAGAAAAAAGTGATATATAGTGATATATAGAACGGACAACAAGAAAATATTTATTCGTATGTACAGAGTTTTATGCAATGAAAATAACAAATAAAAATGATACATTCATTATAATTCTATTGTTGAACTGCATAATAAATTATATTAAATGCATTTCGACATATATCATATTTTCTAAGGCACACCCGTTTTGTGCTAAAGGTAAACACAATCCAACTATTTATTCAAGAAGTATATAAAATACAGAAAACTTATAGTTTTGCCATTAGTTTCGAAAAAAATATCGGCGAATATGAAGTTAAAATGGGTAAATATTAATTTATAACCTGTATTAATTAGATAAATTTAATTAGCTGTATGATTGTGTCCAATATCTTTTTGTTTTATTTATTTATTTATTACACCTCATGTAAAATTTACATTGGGGGACTTAATGCCTAAGGCGCTTTCTGCCAGTCAACCAAAGGCAGTGCAAAGTAAATAATAGTATCTTTTAAGGTTTTTTCAGTCGCTATTATTGTCAATGATCCTAATGTACCGCGGAATTTGAGGTCGATTCGCGTTTGAACTCCCTTTTAATTAAGTTATTTGCCACTTGAAGCGTAGCTCTGGTTATTTACGTCTTGACAATATTTGTTGCCAACACAAGTTAGCTTCCTAAGGCTATCCTAGCATTGATCTGGACGTATACTATTATATAATTTTCTGGAGGTGTTAAATTTAATCTAGAAATCTTTGTAACGACTTAAAATTACTTCAATTAAAATAATTCACAGCTTTTGTTTTTCAACTTTGAGATCCACCAACTATATAGAACGAACTATACAGGGCGTCTCCAAAGGATACAGCGAGCCAAAAACATGGTGCTCTATTAAAATAATCGACTCGACGAATTAAGAAATGTTCTTAACCAGTTTAGAATTATATCCTCTTCTGCAAGCCCTTGAATTATGTTTTAGGTAATGTAGTAAAAAATTAGACTGGCCACTCTCCCCCCCGTGAGTCCCCGTGATATCACTATTTAATACGTTTTTATTAACTTCAGACGTATGCTTAGTATGTAACGGAATATTTGAACATGATTTTGAACCCCTTCAAAACGTCGGATTAACTCGAAATTTGGCATACTTATTAAGGACCGATAACAATTCAATGTTTTAAGCAGTTTGATCCGTTATCCTTACTAGGATAATCAGGAATAACGACTTTTTGTTTTGCTGATACCCAAAGTGTATGCGTTAAGACCAAGAAGGGAAACTACCAAGGGCGCCGATCGGATAAGCTACCGACTGATTCAGATGAAATTTTATAAAAATTAAAAAAAAAAGAATCGAAAAAATTAAAATTAAACTAAAAAATGAAAAATAAGTAATAGTTTAAAAAAAACAAAAAAAAAACGCTCTTATAGAAAATACAACTAAAAAATAGAAAATAAATTTTAATAAATTTGAATTAAAAATACTGTAAGAAAACATTGAATTTTATTGTTGTCACCGCTCCACATGGACAGTGACAGGGGCAAAGTGAGAAGCCGATTGTAATAGGTAGCCCGTAAATACATATAGCATTGCCGTTAATCTCTGTTTTATTTCCAGTTGTTGCTGTTGGTCGTGGTGGCCGTGACGTATGTCGAAGCTGCTCCTGCTCCTTCGATACTTAACCCAGTTCTAAATACATTAGGCCTTGGTAGTGGTGGTTGTGGTGATTGTGGTGGCGGCAACGGTGGGGGTGGAGATGGAGATAATGGGAACGGTGACGAAGGGGAAGGGGGAGACGATAGAGGCACTGGAGTAGACAACCCTGGTGATGATGGTGATGATGGTGGAGATGGAGGAGACGGTGGAGATGATGGTGGAGACGAAGGAGAAGGAGGAGACGGCGGCGACGATGGAGGAGATGATGGCGGAGACGAAGGAGATGGAGGAGATGGTGGTGACGAAGGAGAAGGCGGAGATGATGGAGATAATGGAGAAGGCGGGGATGATGGTGGTGAAGGGGGAGATGGAGGAGACGGAAGAAATGATGGTGGAGACGGCGGAGATGACGGAGGTGACGGAAGAGATAATGGAGCAAATGGGGGAGATGGAAATTGCAGCAACTGCCAAAAAGGCAGCCCAGCTGCAGCCGCAGCAGCGGCAGCTGGCGGCGGTGCGGCCGCAGCAGCTGCCGGCCGTAGTGCGGCAGCCGCGGCGGCAGGCGGTGCTTAGCACTGAACCAAGTTTGATTTTTTAAGTGATAAAATCTAAAAAAATACAGTACACCATTTTGCTTATTTCATTAAATTATATACGTCGATGTTGCACGAACAAATCTAGTTTAAATTTAGCACAATGTCATTTAATTTTTCCCTATGCTTTTATATTTGATTAAACAAAGCCATTTGAACGGTATACACTTGTAATGTTAACTACCCGTGTTTTTGTTTTAATTCTGTATTTTACTTTCCAATAAAAAAATGTGTTGCTGTGATTTGTGGATCATTTAATACAAGAGAATAAAAGAGTAAAGAACTAGAGTAGACATTTGTTTGTCATCACTTATTCGGGTCATCTAAAACCGTTACTCATGTTGCACTGGTTTTTCATTTTAAAAAGTTTGGCTGCTCCCTGAGTCGCTGTCTGAAACGGACGAATCTTGGCTTTACGCATCCTAAGCTGAAGAGTCTTGTTAGTCTATATTTTGTCTGTTGTCTTCATCATATCCGGTTGCTTTAGATCGATTCGTAGCAGAGTTTGTCCTCTAACGCATGGTACTTTCTTCAAAACTCTCTTCAAAATTGATCTCATCATTATCACTATCATAACTATATCTTTCATCGTCCATTGCGTTCGAACGTTCTCGGCCTTTGTTTGTTAGTTCTTCTTTCAAGATTCAGGGAGCCTTCGTCTGTGTTGATTGACGAAGAGGCGGATTCTACCCCAACTACATTTACTAGGAGACAGAATATCTGCGGAGAAAAATCACGTTTGATTCGTTAAGTGTGCTTAGTGCGAGTATTTTAATACGCTTATAATAGCTGCATACGTATATTAGTATGTAACGGAATCTTTGAACATGATTTTGACCCCCTTCAAAACGTCGGATTAACTCGAAATTTGGCATAGGTATAAATGACCAATGACAATTCAATCTTTTAAACAGTTTGATCCGTTATCCTTACTAAGATAATCAGGATTAGCGATTTTTTGTTTTCTTTAGACCCGAAGTGACTGCGTCAAGATCAAGAAGGGAAACTACCAGGCTATATAATATACTATATTTCTTCTACTAGCTATATCGAGTATATATTCTAAAAGCAGCCAATATATACTTAAACTCACTTTAGTTGAAATTGATGTAATGAAAAACACATAATAGTTTGAAAAAAAAAACAAAAAAATACGCTTTTATAGAAAGTCAACATTTTTTTATTGCTTAGATGAGTGGACGAGCTCACAGCCCACCTGGTGTTAAGTGGTTAAGTGGTAAAGTGGTCTCAGTATAGTTACAACGGCTGCCCCACCCTTAAAAACCGAAACGCATTACTGCTTCACGGCAGAAATAGGCAGGGTGGTAGTACCCACCCGCGCGGAGTCACAAGAGGTCCTACCACCTGTAAAAAGTGTAAGACAAAGTGTAAGTAAGAGAAGTCGGTCCCCACATTAGCATTAGCGAAAGGCACAGCAAAGTGTGGCCTAATTACACTAATACCTTGTGGGTGACTCACATGTATTCATTTATTTTATAATATTTTATTACATAAATGGATAATCTTTTTCTTAGCGTACTCTATATTTAAAATTGGCGCCAAATTTATTTCTAACAAATATACCACAGCATATATGTACATACAGCCTCGATCTACTGATGGTAGGGTATATTGTGAGCTTGTACGGGTTTGTAACACAGTTCTGCCCATTTATGCCTCGGTGCAATTAGGACGTCCGATTTAAAGTGTCCAATGAAGACAGGAATTCAGGCAACGAGTTCACGTCCAAAGGTGAGCTATGGCTTTTGCTTCGTGATACGAGATATTTTAATATTATATTGAATGTTAAGAAAATTGTCAGTTAAATATAAGCTGCTATATATAATAAAATAAGTAAGTAAGTATAAGTGGCATTGGATTGGTCACACTTTGAGAAAGCCCGATACCCACCTATCAAAGAGAGCACTGACCTGGAAAGTGTCTGGCAAAAGGAAGAGAGGCCGCCCCAGAACAACTTGGCGTCGCTCGGTGGAGCAGGAGCTAGGGGTCTTGGGCATGACGTGGGAGGAACTAGAACAGACTGCCCAAGACCGATATAAATGGAAAAATTTGATTCGAGCCCTACACCCCAGCAGAGGGTAATAGGAAAGAATGATGATGATGATGATGATGATGATGATATATAATAAAATAAATAGTTTATACATGTGAGTCACCCACATACCTAGTTAAATAAAAGTATTTATGGAAAGGATAATGGTTAAATGAAAGTTTCAGATGCTTTGCCTTGTTTATTTCTTAGAATTAGTGTTCAAAAATCGAAGCATTTGTACACAATAACCTTTAGAGGACATAGATTGTGATGCCGGTAGTGCTTGCTATACGTTATCAACACAAATCTCCGTCGCGACATCCTTCATTGTCCTTGCACGGCAATTGGGGTTTCCTTGACTGCTATCCGACTCAATCTTCTCAATCTACGGCCGTTATTGCTTTGACTGTTCGCAGATTAGCGAGGAGTGAGGTGTTAATATAAATTCTTCCTTCTAGTGATTTCCCTCGGATTTAACCTGATCGGTCGGTCTTTATGTGTGGTAGCCGCTGCTGATCCTGGCTACACAAGAGCTACAGTGAAGCCTGTGGTGTGTCAAGCGATCGTCCGTCAGGTAGGAACGTGGGGGGACGCACCGTTTTGCATTTCCTCGAAGGATGGAACACCAGTAGACGTGTTATTCAAAGACTGATTATAAGTGTGAGATTTAAGGTATTAGCAAAGAAGTCTTTTAATTGAGATTAATTAGGTATTTAAATAATTATCAAAATAGATCGAAGGACCATATGATGTTAATTGCGTACTGTTTTCCCCAAGTAAGGTGTGTCGATTGCGCAAACAAAACTACTTCTTATGACAAGAGATGTGACAGATCATTTGTAACGTGTAGCGTGTAACGGCATTTGTTTTTGTGTCATACTTATTTTGTTTCCGTCTCAACAACGTCGGCCGCGCTTTGAGATGCGGCCAGATTCTCGGTAGCGATCGCCCCACTCGAGGCAGATAATATTTTAGTTGGGGTTTCTTTAGTCTGGGATCCTTCTTCCATTTCCTCCATTTCTTCCATTTCCTCCATTTCTTCCATTTCCTTTTTCTCGTTCATTTCGTTGCCTTCTTCAGTCTTGCTGGTGGTGTCCTTTTCTTCAGTGTACGCAGATCGGCCCGTATCGTAACTTGATGCATATCGCTTAGTACGTTTCGGAAGGTTTTTATTGTTCATATTGGAATCGCCTGTCGCCGAACTGGATGCTTCCACCATCAGCATCACGACGAAGCAGGAAACCTGTAGGAGAATCTCGTATTATTCACCTGGACCTTGCTGTGAATGGCTCTAAGGGAAGACAAAAAAAAAACATTCACTGAGTTACGTGAACTAGAAACATTTACGAGACAATTAGGAACTTTATAACGCTGTTTAAGCAGGGAGATTTCCACACGCCTCATCGACGCCTCAGGGGATTCAAGGGCTGGCGCGCATTTCGGACAAATGAGGTCAGCCTGAGTTGAGCCTGGCCATTCAACGGGGAAATGCCGTCAGCCTCTTGTACCCTACCTTGCGAGCGCAGCGATTTGGGGTCGATTTTTTACATTATCTAGTTTTATTTTTAGTTTGGTATAAGTATATATAGGTATCATGTAGCTTGTTGACAATTTTATAATGTTAATTGTGTTTTAGTGTGCAATAAACGTATTTAATTAGACGCTGATAATCGAACCACCGGAGCAATAGACGAACTAGAATTTCAACATGAGCTTAAGCTCTTACGTCACTACGGATCCTCCCGATCCATTAACGGTGCTTTTAAGTACCTCAAGCCCACTGTTAGCCAGTGTTAGCTACACTCCCGGTTTGAGCCCCGTGAGTTCACCATACACGTCAAAGCGAAGCTGAAATAGCCTCTCAAGGCTATTAGCATAGCCAGAGAAGAAAAAATTTGCCCAAGTTAATCATAATATAGACAAGGGTGTCATTGAAGACTGATTTGGAGCCTCTGGGTCTGCGGAGGGACTTCGGTTCCCTCTGTATTTTGTACCGCATGTTCCATGGGGAGTGCTCTAAGGAATTGTTCGAGATGATACCAACGTCTCGTTTTTACCATCGCACCGCCCGCCACCGGAGTAGAGTTCATCCATACTACCTGGAGCCACTGCGGTCATCCACAGTGCGTTTCCAGAGATCTTTTTTGCCACGTACCATCCGGCCATGGAATGAGCTCCCCTCCACGGTGTTTCCCGAGCGCTATGACATGTCCTTCTTCAAACGAGGCTTGTGGAGAGTATTAAGCGGTAGGCAGCGGCTTGGCTCTGCCCTTGGCATTGCTGAAGTCTATGGGCGACGGTAACCACTCACCATCAGGTGGGCCGTATGCTCGTCTGCCTACAAAAGCAATAAAAAAGAAAAATTACTTCAGTTCCCAAGCGTTTGGTTCATAATAGTGCGTATGATATGAAGTCTACAATGTAAGATGATTGAGTAATGTTGAGACGAATTATAGACGGAAACCGAGAATCTGGTAGCGAACGAGGAATTGTTCCAAATGTATTTATCGCATGATGGCGACACACAGACTTGAGCAACAAAAATACACTTACCAACAAAATCTTCATGGTTGTTCGGTCAAAATCAGAACTTGTTATGAATTTAATTCGACAAAGTAACGTATTTATACATTAAATTTTAACCTAGATTAAATGTTTACTCATTTAAGGGCCATCATTTGAATAAAAACAATAGATTCTATTGACAAAACTCTACTATAGATTCGGCTTGATACAATTATTTGTTGTACTGTTCTGACTAGTGTCCTTGACCGAATAAGCACGTGTTATAGGTAACCTTTTGAAGCCTTTTTTTATGATTGAAGGATTACTGGTGGCCCGGAGGCCTTTCCAGTTTCACCAGGACAGGTGGGCGAGCAAAGGCTCAGCCAGGAGGGGTGGGATTTGCTAACAGCTACCCGAGCGCCTCCGAAGGAGACCTAACAGCTCAAGAGTAGCTGCTTCGCGAATGAATCTACCGCCGCGTAGATTCGCCGCGTGAGCGAACACCACACTCGCGTAAGTCATGACGGGACCTTTTGAAGCCGTCGTGGCCTAAAGGATAAGACGCCCGGTGCATTTGTATGTAGAGATGTAACGGTGTTCGAATCCCGCTGTCAGGTACCAACTTTTCTAATAAAATACGCACTTAACAAATGTTCACGATCGACTTCCACGGTGAAAGAATAATATCGTGTGACAAAAATCAAAGTCGCAAAATTATGATTTGCGTAATTACTGGTGGTAGGACGTCTTGTAGGTTTAGGGCACGGGTAGGTATTTTTTTGTTGCTTAGATGGGTGGACGAGCTCACAGCCCATCTGGTGTTAAGTGGTTATTGGAGCCCATAGACATCTACATCGTAAAATGCGCCACCCACCCTGAGATATAAGTTCTAAGGTCTCAGTATAGTTACAACGGCTGCTCCACCCTTCAAACCGAAATGCATTACTTTTTTTTTTTATGATTGATTGATTACTGGTGGCCCGGAGGCCTTTCCAGTTTCACCAGGACAGGGAAATGCATTACTGCTTCACGGCAGAAATAAGCAGGACGGTGGTACCTACCCGTGCGGACTCACAAGAGGTCCTACCACCAGTAATTACGCAAATTATAATATTTGCGGGTTTGATTTTTATTACACGATGTTATTCCTTCACCGTGGAAGTCAATCGCGAACATTTGTTAAGTACGTATTTCATTAAAAAAATCGGCTACCCGCCTGCGGGATTCGAACACCGGTGCATCGCTACATACGAATGTACCGGACTTCTTATCCTTTAGCCCACGACGAACCACTATACAACTACCCTGCCTCTCAAATATATTAAGTGTAATAATCTATGGCCCTGCCTATTTCTGCCGTGAAGCAGTAATGCGTTTCGGTTTGAAAGGCAGGGCAGCCGTTGTACTGTAAAAACTGAGATACTACTAAACTAAGATTTTATGTCTTGTTCGTCTTGACCAGCTTCGAGTTGAAATTAGAATAGTGTTATGAGATTATCAATAAGATCAAAACTAAACTGACAATTGAGTTGCGCACGGAGTAAAAAATGTAGACTAAGGGATCTGTTTGAATTGAGCCAATGATGATGTCGTTTGAGGACAAACAGAGGTCAAATGCATTTGATTAATATACCCAACAACAACAAAAAACCAAAACTAATGGTTTTTCTAAGTCTCATTTTAATTTAAGTACCTACTCCCATATTTTGAAATAGGTTAAGATTTCAAAATAATTCACAGACTCAGCACAAACTTAGCCCTTTCAACTGAGCAAATAGAAATTGTTCAGAGTAATTGGGTTATGTTTGAAAATTGCGTAATACGTATATAATGCGTGTTTATATCATTATGTAGAACCTTATTTATTGTTTGCACACGTATTTTGTAATATTACATACATACTTAAATAGTACCGGTCCATATATTTAGTACCACCAGGTGGTGTAATGCATAAGAGGCCGGGTCAACTAGTGTGGATCTCCGTATAATGACCTTATTCTGACCTTTTTTTACTGGTGGTGGGACCTCTTGTGAGTCCGCACGGGTAGGTACCACCACCCTGCCTATTTCTGCCGTGAAGTAGTAATGCTTTTCGCCCGGTCATCATTCTCGTCGAACCCGTCGCTTGCGTCGAAGGGCTAAAAAATAGTAAAAAATCTTCAAACAAGGTGCGAAAACAGTCTTCACATTAAAACCTTGAAATACATCAACAAAATCTGTTTCTGTGTTTAACAAAATACTCTTAGTTTGATAAGACTTTGACGATATGAGACTACGTCGCATTGTAAAGCCCGCATGCATACCCGGTTTGCCTCAGTGGGGTACCTATCGTAAGCCCGGATCGTAGGGTTTTGTGGCTCCTAATAGTTCCTTGACATCGCCAAGCAATTTGAAGGGCTTTTTTTCTACCTAAGCTGATAGCCTTGTTACCTTGAGAGGCTATTTCAACGTAGCCTTAACTAGTAGGTGAGCTCACGGGCTCAAACCGAAGTGATGCTAATACTGACCCTAGCAAGAGCAGTGCTTCGCAGAATCTACCGCCGGATCGGAAACGCGACCCGCTGAGAAGATCCGGCGAGAAACTCAGTGGGCTGTGTCTATGGGTTAATTTACTCGCCGAGCCCTTCGTCGCAAGCGACGGGTTCGACGAGGACGGTGACCAGGAAGGGGTTAAAAAGCATTAAATTATTGAGAATCTATGTCAATTTAAATTTCATGTCAATTCGTTTATGTAAAGCACTCACATCTATGCGGATCCTTCCGATCTGCTAGCTGTTACTTGACGCCTTCAGTTCTATTACTGGGAGTAGGCACAGAGGCCCTGGTTGTTGCACTCGTCAGACTCGTCGAGGAGTACGACGTGAAACCTAACCGATACACTGCTGGGTTTCTCGCCGGATCTTCTCAGCGCATCGCGGTTCCGATAGTAGACGCATTCGCGATGCAGCTGCTCTTGAGTTATTAGGTCTCCTCCGGAGGCAAGCGGGTCTTCTTCTTGCTTCGGTTTCCTCAATACTGAGGGTCGTGACCACCTCCTCGCAACAAGAGTTTATTACGGATCATTCTACGCCATTTGCCTCTATCTGAAGCCGAGTGTGGAGCAATCGGGTTAGCAAATCCCATCTCTCCTGGCTGAGCTCGTGCTCGCCCACCTGTCCTGGTGAAACTAAAAAGGCCACCAGTAAACATTCCTAAAAAGTAGGTGTAACAGTTTAATAGTGTTTTATACCGGACTAGAGGCTAGATGTTGGTCGGATCTGTTTCTTTTTGTACACTAGAAGATTCGATTTTAGTATAGAACTACAGAAGACTGTCTGTGTTAGTATAGGAGGTTATTTATAGAAGTCTGATCTATGAGCGGTTAGTAAAATTAATGCAGTAATATCAGTCAGCACTGCAAATTGTTCAGCGTTGTTTACAGAGCGCGTCATATATTGTTTCTTCATGAGTCAGAGACGTCTGCACAGCTGCTAACAAACAATCAGAGAACAAAGTTTTTTTTATTGTTACCAACTAAAGCCTGCTACTGCATTCGCGTGGAAATAGACGTGAATAATAATAATAATAATATAATAATGATTATTTATTTCTCTCTTAAGGGTAATGTACAAAAATAAATAGAAATTAACCTTATAAGTTATTTTGTAAGCTTTTGAAAGAGCTGAAGTCTGCACTAGGTTCAAAGACCTGTATTACTGATCTCCAGGCTCCCTCCTTCTTATAATAGATTAGGTTAGCTTTTGGGATGATAATTCTCTGATGATTAAACAAAATAATTTCGATATTATTACAGATAATCTTTCTATAACGCGGTATTTTACAACACTGTTTCATACTAACACGAAAATAAAAACTCCCAAAAACCCCTTTGTTTTAAGTTTATTTTATACAAAAGTTGAGGTCTTTTATTTCTCGATTGAGGCACTACGAAGTCTGCCGGGTCAGCTAGTCAGTCTATAGATATCAGAACGCCAATTCCTGCACCCACCTTGAGATATGAGGTCAGAGACTCAATTAAGTATAACGGATATCTTAACCTATAAATATTAGGACCGCACCCGTGTCAGCTAAGTAATAAAAAATAATGTCGAGAAGCCGCCCAATGCTCTCCAAGGTCAATTGTCCGCTGATCGATTCCATGTCCGAGGAAACATCCACTGCAGTCGAGTCGTAGGAAGTAAAACTGGTGGTAGGACCTCTTGTGAGTCCGCGCGGTTAGGTACCACCGCCCTGCCTATTTCTGCCGTGAAGCAGTAATGTGTTTCGGTTCGAAGGGTGGGGCAGCCGTTGTAACTATACTGAGACCTTAGAACTTATATTTCAAGGCGGGTGGCGCATTTACGTTGTGGATATCTATGGGCTCCGGTAACCACTTAACACCAGGTGGGCTGTGAGGTCGTCTACTCATCTAAGAAATAAATAAAAAAATGTTACAGATCTATTCCCCTTGATACTTAGCAGGCCGCGTGATTTTTTGGCGGGAACGCAAGGAGTGAAGTTGTGTGATTTGTTTTATTTTGTCTATTTAGTGTTTCTTCAGGTTTAAATGTGTAATAATAGTGGTTTATTATCTGTTTAATATCTGTGAAAGTGCACAAATGTGGGAAAATGAAACAAAGCCGCTGGACGTAACTTCTCGGGATCCTTCAAGAAGTCCACTGAAAAAATCTCAGTAAATGACCACCATTTTACTAAGAATATGTTTCATCCCATATCATCTCATCTCATTTCATTTCATTTCATCCCAGTTGATTAGTGTCTCAAATTAATCATCTTCATTTCATTTCATTTCATAATATCATTTTTCATAAAAATAAGAATATAAATTAAAATAAGACATGGTTTAGTTACAAGGTAAAAAAATCCCTAATAAATAATATGTAGCAGGCCGCGTAATGGATAATGCATTTGGCGATGTTCTCAAAATTCGTACGCAAGATTTAAAAGATAATTATTTCTTGATTTTCGGAACATTACCGACGCCGGTATAATAAAATTTGATCACAGTAGATCTTTGGCTGATCGAAGCCAGTCAGTGCGAATGATTAATAACTTATTGAACAAAACAGCAATAAATTACTTCAGTGTCACCACGCTCTGTATGAAAAGCAACGGATTCTGTTATTTCTGTTTCAAATAAAATATATTACAATGAAATACTTGTTGGTGAGTTTATTGTTAATGCATTTGTATAGCTCTGCACATTTATTTTATTTTATTTATTAGGCACACAATACACATCACAAGCTAAAAAGATACATAATGGGATGTTACCACAGTAATTCATTGTGATGTAAATATAACTACTAACATAGGTCCAAGTCTTATTAACAATTTATATGAGTCATGGTTACTTGAAATAAAAACATTATTATTATTATTATAAAAACACAAGTAAAAAGAAACAAAATCTGGCTTGCAACAATAAGCCATGTGCGCACGACCAAACAAGACAGTGCTGAATTTGTACACAATGTTCCTTACAACTATGCGACAAAACAACGCGATAAAGAAAACTAATCTTACTTATAATGTAAGGAAATAATTCTATTCACAATATACAATTAAACAATTACACTACTTAACCTATTATTAATGTGGGGGGTGCCCTTGAACATTTTTACACGCTTTATATAAGCTTCACCTGTATGTTTTTTTTTTTTTTTTATGATTGAGAGATTACTGGTGGCCCGAAGGCCTTTCCAGTTTCACCAGGACAGGTGGGCGAGCAAAGGCTCAGCCAGGAGGGGTGGGATTTGCTAACAGCTGCCCGAGCGCCTCCGAAGGAGACCTAACAACTCAAGAGCAATTGCTTCGCGAATGAATCTACTACCGGATCGGAATCGCGACCCGCTGAGAAGATCCGGCGAGAAACTCAGCGGGCTGATGCATGGGCTAGGTTGCACGTCGACCTCTTTGTCGAGTTCGACGAGTACGGTTACCGAGGTCCCTAAGCCTGCTCCTAGTGTTAGAGCTGAAGGCATCTAATGCAAAGGTTATTGGATCTGATGGATCCGTAAGGACGTGTCTAGGGCGTCGACGGTGACTGGCTCCTGCATGATCAGGATTCGGTGCGTAGTCAGCGGCGGCAACGATAAGGCGATTATCATGACGCATAGCCTTATCGAAGTATCGTTCCGACGCTGACTTCATGTATTTCTGGATTGATTCAAGGCCCAGGTCGTCGTGTAGGTCAACGTTCCTCACGAACCACGGAGCCCCGACGGCTAACCTGCAAAAGCGAGATTGTAGGGATTGGAGGGTGTCTATGTGTGTGCGGGCCGCGTGAGCGAACACCACACTCGCGTAAGTCATGATGGGCCTTATGCAAGTTTTGTAAAGTGTCACCTTGTTCCGAAGGGACATTTTACTCCGCTTACAGATCATGGGATAGAGTCTGCCGAGAATGAATGCGGCACGGTCGCGGACTGTTTTTATGTGTGGGCGGAATGTCATGGATGCATCCAGGGTGACTCCCAGGTACTTAACCTTCCTGACCCAGGGTATAGGTTGGCCGAAGAGGGTGATCGGGGGAGTGATATTTCTCCTCCTAATGCGGGAGGAAATAAGCGGTGAGTTTCCCCTTTGAAATAACACTGCTGTGCTTTTCGCCGGGTTGATGTCTATGCGCCATTTTCGGAACCACTGTCCGAGGGCTAACGCTGCGCTCTGGAGTTTACTCGCGATTAGGGACTTGTTTCTACTTGAGTAGTAAACGGTTGTGTCGTCAGCGAATAAGGCTAGCTGAGTCGACGGCGACCGGGGAATATCATTAATAAATAAACTAAATAAGAGCGGTGAGAGAACGGAGCCTTGCGGCACTCCAGCCGTGAGTGGTCGCGGGGAGGAGCGGGTTCCCTCTACTCGATATCGAAAAGAGCGGTTCGACAAGAAGTCCCGTATGATGAGCACGAGACTATCCGGCACGCCCATGTTGAATAGTTTGAAAATCAAACCGTTGTGCCAGACTTTGTCGAACGCTTTTGCGACGTCGAAGAAGAGAGCTCCCGTGTATAACGGTTTTGGTCGATTAAGTCCCACAAGAATGTGCTCCGTGAGGCGGTACACCTGTTGTACGCATGAGTGATTTGCACGGAATCCGAATTGTTCATCGATGAGAATGCCCTTGGATGAGACGAAGTCTCTGAGGCGTTTGTAGAGCAGACGCTCATACAGTTTGCCTAGAGACATGAGGAGGCTAATCGGGCGATAACTCGTCGGATTATTTTTTGGTTTACCAGGTTTGTGTATGCCGATAACGTCCGCTTCTTTCCACACCGTGGGAAAGATACAGTTAGCCATAGCGGCATTGAAAATAGATGCCAACATCACGATGAGTTGGACGGGTAAAAGTTTAATAACGCGATTAGATATACCGTCGGAACCGGGAGCCTTGCGAGGACGTAGGTCTTTGATCAGGTCTTTAACTTCCATTGAGGTGACGGGCGGTAACGCGTCCAAGGGTGGCAAGGAGGCTCTGCGTTCTACCTCACTGTCTACTAATTCTACATGAACAGGGTCCGCGGATTGAATGCTGGGCATGCACTGGGCTTGCAATGTATCGGCCAGCAGCTCTGCTTTTTCGTCATCATCGAACGCCGCGAGTCGGCCTGAGGGGCCTACGAGGGGGGGCATAGTTACTACCGTATCCGATTTGAGAGTACGAGCTAAGCGGTAGTAAGACCTTTGAGAGGGCGCGAGTCCTTCTAAGAAATCAGACCATCTGGCATCTCGGACTTCGGTGATGCGAGACTTTACGTCGCGTTGTAGGGCACGCATTCGTATACGATTTTCCGCGGTAGGATACCTATCGTACGCACGGATCGAGGCGTTCTTAGCTCTAAGGAGTTCCCTAATATCGTCGGGCAATTTGAAGCGGTGAAGGAAGTCCTCCGCTACAACTTGCTTCGATGACCTATCTAATGTCGAGGTGATGTGTGACGTTACGATGTCCATGGCTTCAGCGGTATCCTGAGGAGACGGGATAGAGTCCGGACTAAACGGAAGCGATGGTGGATCAGATTCAGCCAGGCTGATGCCCAGCGTGTGCCAATCCACCACACCACCACCTCGTGACGGGAACGGAATCGGGAGCGCGACCGAGCTTCATAATGACGGGACGATGGTCTGAATCTAACTCTGAAACTACTTCAATCGAATGTAAGCGCAGAGTTACGTTTTTTAATAACGCTATGTCGAGTATATCCGGGCGATGCGCGATATTTAGCGGGTAGTGAGTCGGGGTCAGCGGAGCGACGATATCGAAGGCGAGATCATCGACTAACGCGTCGAGGCGCCTGCCATTAGGGGTTGAGGTGTGAGAGTTCCACCTGACGTGTTTACAATTTAGGTCACCCGCCAGAATGACAGAGCTTCCCATTCCGAGCAGTGCCTCAATATCACCACTTAGAACAATTTTATCCGGTGGAAGATAAACGGACGCGATAACGATCGGCGCGTGTCCAGTCAGTGAGATTCGGCATACTGATGCTTCGATGTTAGAAAGCGCGGGGGGGTCGAGTGGGACGCAATGCAGGGCTCTTCTATAGTAAATGACGGTACCACCACCACGAGCAGTGAGCCTGTCGTTCCTAACCATGTTGTAGTTCGCGATTTTAGGGTCGCGGCGCGCGGGCTTAAGCAGGGTCTCCTGCACCAAAAAGATGTCAATTTGATGGTCACGCAAAAAATCACAAATCTGATCACGTTGATTTGCGAGACCGTAAGCGTTAAAAAATCCTATCGTTACGGCTAGGGGCTTGATTCTACTTATATACGCCATTGATTACCGGCGGAGTGAGGGGAGGACGTACGTATTTAACGACGCGTATACGTCAGCGTATTCTTGCACAACGGCGATAAAGTGTTGTGCAGTGGAGGCGGCGCGGATGGCGTCGCCCAAAGCATTAACGCGATCAAAGTTGATCGACTGAAAAAAGTCGATCGCTAGAGCGAGATTGTCGGACGCGGTCGGAGGGCAGGCCGCGGGAGAGGGACGAGTCGCGGGGGAGGGACGTATCGCGGGGGTGGGATGAGTCGCGGGGGAGGGAGTTGTAGCCGTGTTCGTGTACGGCAACGGTTTAGCCCAGGCCGAGACGCTGGGCACCGACGCCGGCACGAAAGCAGGCTTAGCCTTCGGCACAGAGGGTGCCGTGGCTTTAATGTCTGGGCCGAAAGCTCGGAGGCGGTTTTGGCGGGCGACGCGGCGATTTATTTTAGGGGCTCGGGGGCAACCACGGTAATTCGCGGGGTGACCCTGTGTTCGGCACAGGACGCAGCTAGGCGGTTCCGTAGCGGTTTTTTGATCGCGAGTGCAAAGGCTCGTGGCGTGATCGCCCAAACACTTGACGCATCGAGAGCGCGCGTGGCAATTACGGGAAGAGTGCCCGTACAACTGACAGTTATGGCACTGGCTCGGAGTGCCTTTTTTATGAGGGGTTTCGACGGTTATTCCGGAAAGCCTACAGACTGTTCGTACGTTGAAAATTTGCTTGCCCTCGGGGGTAGGCTGGAGAGCGACGAGAACCATATTGTATGGATCCCTCCCGCGTCCTGTGTGCATGCGGTGCACGGAATTGACCGGCAGACCTTGTTCTAGAAGGTCGGCCTTGACGAGATCGGCATCTAATTCCTTTGGGATGCCGCGTATGACCGCGCGAAGTTCACGCTCCTCCTGAAGCGTATAAGTGTGGAAACTTATATGCTCCTTTCGGAGGTAGCTTGAGAGGGCCCTATGGTCGTCGGGTGTCGTTACCTTAATTTGAATCCCATTCGCGAGGTTACGGGCGCTGATAAAATTAATTTTTTTGGCCTGAAGGGCCAGGGAAACTCGGTCCCAAGCTGCCTTCTCTTGAAGGATTACCGGGGGAGGGGTCTGAGTTTTATTTTGTGCCACTGGACGCGGTGACGGTGTGGCACGGGCAGAGGGAGCGACGGGAGTCGGAGGGCGAGGGCGCGACGCGTTCGCGGCTTTACTAATTTTAGCGGCCGCGGGAGCTCGGGATTCCGCAGCGCGCTTCTTACCCTTTACCAGGGTGAATCCATCCGTCGATGAGGCGGGGGCGAGGTCGACCTCCATGTCCGAGTCAGAGTCGGAGGACGAGGAGGCAGCAGGCGACCTACGGGCAGATGCAGGACGTCCGTTGGACCCTACGGAACCCACGGATGATCGCGCCAGGGGAGCGGCGGTCACGGCGGACGACGCAGCAGTTTTACCCACTAGTATAGGCGACGCGGGAGCGGCAGGCATGGCGGACGCTGCGGTGTACGTCGCGGGAGCGACGAGCACGGCGGAATCCGCGAGAGGGCTCACGGCGTGATCGGCCTTGAAAGCCAGAAACTCAGAAGTGAGCTTAGGGTGGCGAAGTCGGAGGAATTCTGTAAATAAAGCTTCCATGATGTCTGACCCAGGTGGGGCTGTCCCGGGTCTTAAACACACTCGCCTTGCGGCGAGGCCCCAACTTCTCGGTACTTAGCGGTTCGATTGAACACAGGTGGCGATGCGGCACAATTACTGCAGGAAAAAGAAAGAACAACAAAAAAAAAAGGAAACTACAAAAATAAACCAAAACAAAACAAACACTTCCAGGAACACACTTTGTCGGCAGATGTGCCACGAACAAAAGCCGGGTGAACAAAGGCCGGGCTAACAATAAAACCAGGCGAACAATGGCCGGGCGATTGAGTGGTCGATGAGCACGTCCGCAGGCGGCGGGTGCTTCTGTCGGACTGACTTGTATGTATGTTTGTAACTGACTCCTTTAGACGCGATTTTGACCCACTTTAAACGGCCAGATTTCATTCAAACTTTGTAGATTCATCGAGGACCGATGACAATTCAATATTAAAATTTTTTTTAGTAAAATAAGAAATGAAAAAAAAATTGAAATTCAACTAAAAAATAGAAAAAAAAAGCGCGGTATGCATGGTGTTATTAGTTATAAATATTTTTCTAACAGATATGAGTAGAAGAATTATTATTAAAATAATATCTTAAAAAGCACCCCATGCTTTTTTTACATATATTTTGTAGTTGAATTTTATATAAAGCGTGTTTTTTGTTTTTTTAAACTATTATTTATTACTAGCTGACCCGGCAAACGTTGTCTTGCCATATATAAGATTTCTAGAGAATTTCTAGTGTAGAAAAAAAATGACTAACTTATTGGAAGTGTATAAGGATGTGGAATATGAGTGAAAAAGGCCTGGAGCGCTGTGAACGATGAGGGAATGTTGTTTAAAAATAACAAAACACCAAACATTAATTGTTTTAATTTATTAAAAGTAATAATTATATATATAATTAATTCATTACATAATAATAATCTCTTAATGCTGCAGCGTGAACAATATTTTTTGTTAGCCCGTCTTTAGCTAATAATAATAATAATAATTTATTTATTAACCTTGAAAAACATTTACATGTAACAGTTAATAATAATTAATACAAACAAACTTGATGGTTTACCCACTCGAGAGCATGCAACGTATAATAATTGTCCGTGTGAAAAACATGGTGTGCTCAAATCTATGCCACAAACAGACATTGTTTGGCCTTGGGATTTATTAATAGTCATTGCAAATGCTAATCTAATCGGAAATTGAATACGCTTAAATTGAATTGGCACATCTGTGGGTATAATAGGTATTCGTGGTATCAATATATTTTCACCTCGAAACTTGCCATTTATAATGGTGCCTTCGATAACTTTTTCATGATTTTTTTAATGACTAATCGCGTACCGTTGCATAACCGTGGCGGGTTCAAATTACGAAGCAAAATAATTGGAGATCCAACCTTCAATTGTAAGTTATGTGGTGGCATGCCTGGCAAATCCAGTGAGTTAAAAAACTCTGTTGGAAAATTTACAGATTCAGTGTCATCGCAAACTGTATCAATAGATTTATATGATACCAAGTCCCCTGGCAATAACTGTGGTATCTTCAGATTTAAAATGTCAACGTCCACATTTTTTGCAGCTAACATTGCTCTTTCTGCAAGCCACTCGAGATTTATGTAATTCGTGTGTACATCGGGAAATATTTGTTCAATGAGAGCATCTTGCGAATCAATGATAGTGCAGAAATCATTCGCTAATTTTATGTATCCAGTTTCAGCTATAGTGACTTTTCCATCGCCGATATTTAAGAGTTGTTTTGAGAATGTTTCAGCGGATGGATCTTGAAGCATTTGAACGCGCATATTTACTTTCAGCTGTACTATTTCAACATTACGCCACATTGTCGATGATTTTAAGCAGGCGTTGATTTCACCAGCGTATGTTGAACGTGGAATGACGGGAAGTGTTTGTCTAAAGTCACCTGAAAGGACTAACCGAGTGCCACCAAATAGTTTGTCGTTCAATGTCCTGTTCAACGCCTCAAGCGAATGTTTGTGTGCCATGGTACATTCATATTTTCCACTCTAAGCACCTTCATGTAGTGACATGGACATAATTGCAAATGTATTTGATGCTTTTCACAGAACTGCAGAACTCAACATTAATATGAGCATTGTATGTTTTGCTCAGCAGGGGTGAATATGGCACGACCTAACGATTGTCAATATCAATGTCTGTGTTGCTGATGTTTTTAATAAATGATTTTCCGCCATTAACTGGATTCCTTCGGCGATATGTTGGATATCCGTCGACATTTGTGATTGTATCGTTAGTGAAATCTTTAGGGATTTTTTTTTGTAGATTTTCCATGTGACATGCAAGGCGATGAACTAAAAATGTTTAACTACTGCGCTTGAAGCATAAACACTAATAATAGCCGAAAACTGTAGAGGTAACATCCCTACTCCGTGCTGTTTACTGGGTCAGAAGTGACACCTGTAGACATCTGGCGGGGATAACTAATTAAATGACGATTGATCAGTTTTCGACCGGAGAGGAAAAATGATTAAATTACTAAAATGGCTATTAAAAAATAAGGGTTGATCGTAGAAGAGTGAAAATTGAGGATTGTATGTATTTTTGTATGCTGTATCATAAAAAAATAGAAATTAAAAATTTTGTCTAAAAAATAAATAAAAACATTTAGGGGTGGACTACCCCTAACATTTAGGGGGATGAAAAATAGATGTTGGCTGATTCTCATAGATACCGGATAAGCACAAAAAATTTCATCAAAATTGGTCAAGCCGCTTCGGAGGAGTATGGCAACGAAAACTGTGACACGAGAATTTTATATATTAGATAAACGTCACTAACCTACAAGTAAAAATATCCAGCTCAGTTGACGACCTTGTCAGTTCGTTCGATAGGTGGTATTTATATTTCCAGCCTCGATTCTCATGTCCCAAGGTAGGCTGTGGCATCCGCGTCTTGATGTACACGTGATCCTGGTCTGGTGGTAAGTGACATGGTCACTACACAAGGGGGTCGCGGGTTCGAATCCCGCCAAGGGAAGATATTTATATGATAAATATAAATGTCTTTTCCAGGGTTATGGATGTCTATTAAATATATGTATGTGTATAATAAAAATCTTACATTTATATCCGTTATCTGGTACCTGTAACACAAGTTCTTTACGAACTTATCACGGGACCAGTCAACGTGGCGTGATTGTTAAAACAAAAAAAAAATGGCTAGTGGTAAGGCTATCGCGATAGGCGCACCTATCTCTGAAGGTGGTAGCGGTTCGATAGCCATCGCTTCAGCCAAAGCGGTTGGTAAGGAGGCGGCTGCTGCAACTGCCGCGGCGGTGGATGAGCCTTGCGACGATAGAGGTCCAGAAGGCGAAGACAAAGGGAAAACCATTAGCAAATCGAAGAGTAGTGGCGATAAAGAGGATTGAGCCAGCTTGTCTAGTGTCTGTTACAATAAAACCATATTCATTTAAGTTTTTTGTTTGGGTCCCAACCCCTTTGCTATTACCGGTGTCAGAACGTGCATCTTGCTACCAACCTTGAAACGTCGTCAAAGTCTCAATTTGAAACGATAACACTTTGAAAAGGAAAGTATAGCTTCATTACGATGGAAATAAACAGGATTGTGGTATCTATACTTGGCGTCACAATATGTTACTAGCCTGATGCAAAAATATTGTGAAATAATGGATTAATATTAAAAATATGTGGAAAAAAAAACACCAGCTATTAATGCACTTCTATTCTATTATAAATAACAATAACTGTTTGTGCAAATGTTAATGATAAACTGCTGATGTCAAATTCTGTTATGGCTTTCTAAAGAGAACAAGGCTCATTGCATTTTATGCCTATAAAAGAATAATAAATACATTGTCACCAGCAACATTTCAATGAACGTTATAAAAGCTTGAAGTTACTAAAGAAAGGTAAATCAAAATGAGGTTTGTTGTGGTGAGTTTGCATTGTATTTACAATATATTGATGTGTTCAGCCTTAGTCAGACATTTCGACCAGTCTGAAGTCGATACCAAATAATAGCCTCATGTTTAATTGCGCTACGTTTTACCTTCTTTTTTTTTATTGCCCTTGTAGGCAGACGAGCATACGGCCCACCTGATGGTGAGTGGTTACCGTCGCCCATGGACTTCAGCAATGCCAGGGGCAGAGCCGAGCCGCTGCCTACCGCAAATACCTATGACGTAAAATAATTCATAAATCGTTAGTGAAACTGTCGTAGCTCTGCACTGTGATTCGAAACGTGTGAAAATCAACCATTAGCTTACCCCGCGCCACTTGTCCTCTTTTGCTTATACTATGACGACTTACTTATTACCAGCCAATAAATTTAAGTCAGATGAACAATATAAACAAGAACCCATTTTCGACATAATAATTTTTATATACATATACTTCCTATTCGTACACTTTTTTTTTATTGCTTAGATGGGTGGACGAGCTCACAGCCCACCTGGTGTTAAATGGTTACTGGAGCCCATAGACATCTACAACGTAAATGTAAGGAATAGTTACAACGGCTGCCCCGCCCTTCAAACCGAAACGCATTACTGCTTCACGGCAGAAATAGGCAGGGTGGTGGTACCTACCCGCGCAGACTCACAAGAGGTCCTACCACCAGTAAAACTTGACAGAGTGGTCGTGGTCATACATTAGTCGGATCCTGCGATACCGACGCCATGTGGCACGGTGTTTCGCAGAGTGAGAGCAATCGTTTTTGTTGGAGTGAGTCACAGATTTTATGAGGTCTGTCCATCGTGTTGGAGATCGTCCGCGAGATCTTTTACCCTGGACTTTCCCTTGCACCACCAACCGCTAAATGGAGTCCTCATTACGAGTGATGTGCCCGAAGAACTTGATATACATGCTAGATTATCTTATAGTGTAGAGGACTTAGCCAAGACAAGGATTTTAAAGATAAAGTATCGTTGGTTTTCCTATTGTCATATAATATGTTCCTTTACATTTTTATTTATCTAGAGATTCTACAAAATTTTGGTATTTTACATGCGGATTCGATTACAGATTTTCACAATTATTGCTGTGTACTTCGTAAAGTCAGCTCCGGCGATCACCCTGGGCAGGAGCGATGGCCCTTTAGTGGCGTCTCTAGATTTACCGGACGAAGACGGCGATGCAACGGCGTTTGCGATCTCTGGAAAACACACTGCCGCAGCCGGAGCCTTATCCACTGACGGTGCTGCCGTAGCTGCCGCAGGTCAGGGCAATGCAGTGGCCGCAGCGGCAGGAGACGGTGAGATCGTAACCGCAGTTGCTTCATCACTTTTAGACGGAAACGATGAAGCTGACAGTGATAGCGGTGATCGATCTAATGGCAGTGATACTAAAGAGTAACCTGATGATGAAGGAAATGGTGGTGGCTCTGATGAAGATAGTGGACCTGTTGTCGCTCAAGGCAATAGTGGTGGAACCAAGGGTGGAGATGCCGAGGGCCAAGCTGAAGGTGACGTGGACAGTGATTCGGATAGTGATACTGACGGCAAAGAACAAGATTAAATTAACTTAATTATAGATTTAAATATTATTATGTACAACACCTCTGTGTATTCTTATCAAGAGGAAAGGATTTTCCCAATTAGGGGATTGCACCCTGAAAACCGAACACTTCATTTTATTATTGGGGATTGGATGGACGTTGCGTACTGGTAGGTCTGCCGTGAAGCAGTTATTGGCCCTGTTTAACTGGAGAGGCAGCCATTATCATATACCATTGAGTCTACAATTGTTCCTTCGATCTCATGTATGAGGTAGGAAAGTAGGAGATAACTCACTGTTTTTAATTACTAATGTTCTTTAAAGCCATTTAATTAGTGGTTTATCCGTTTTTTATTGCCAAGCAGCTTTGACACCACTTAGAAGTCGAGTCCGGGTTGGTTAACCAATTCACCAGGGCCTCACCAGAGAAGCACTAATAAAGCCATGTATCTTAATTTTTATGTAGAACTAATGTTAATACATTATTCCTGGAAAAAACCGGCATTGACTTTTCATAAATGCTAAAATCCCTAACCTAACACTTGCACTTGGATGGATATCGTAGATACATCTGGCTGTGGAAGTGTTGACCCACCCACTAACTACCAATTAAAAATTTCTTCAGAATTATGACAGCATCTTAAAGTATCAGCTGATGCTGATGCTGATGCTGATGCTTAAAGTATCAGCTGATGCTGATGCTGATGCTGATGCTGATGCTTAAAGTATCAGCTGATGCTGATGCTTATTCCATAAAACCTGCCACTAGTGCCTGCCACCGTGAAGGGTGGGATGGCCATTATCTTCTATTAATTGAGTCTTCAAAGTCGCTGAGAATTTACGTTGGTCAGAGCTCACATTGTGTTGCCTAAGAGCAGAGGCGGATAATCCGTAAGGCAAACTAGGCATGTGCCTAGGGGCGTGTAGTTATAAGGGGGGCCTCAGAGTTTTTAAATAAATAAAGAAAATAACATATCGACGATTAAGAACTAAATGCTGATCTATAATCTAAATCTTCTGTCGTCCCTCTTGATTTCTTCACAGTTATGACGTCATATTTGATTCGCGCATTAGCGTAAGTACAAGGGTCCTGGTCTACTAAAGTCTAGGGTTTGATGATACAACGTCATCGTAATTGCAAAAACAACTAGTTAAAATTTATAGTATTATGATGGCCATTTAAGGCCGGTACAGGAGCGCCGATAAAGTGATTGCCTAGGGCGCTCTGGACCTTTAAGCTGCCACTGCCTAAGACCTTTAGCGCTTAACGTCATTTGCCTCAGAAGTTTATCTCTCATGAGACATGAAAGAGCCGGTAGCAATACGTGAAATAGAATGTGAATTAGAGGATATTTCACTCAAATAAAACAACACATTGATTCATGACATATTTATTTTAAAGCGCTTCTGTTACGCCCTCGAGAAGATCGCTAATAATATTAACTAATGACCCGGAAATCTCGATCTGGATCATGGCCGCTACAAATGCGGACATACAAACCAGGAACTGAAAATAAAATAAACAATTATCTCATTATTGTCCAGTGTGCTTTGTGCGAGCTTTTTAACGTTCTCGATAGCGTAAAAGTTAACTCAATTTTGTATGCAGAGTACCAGCAGTAAATTTACCTACTAAAATATACCTAATGATTTCACTAGAAACAAGGTAACATTTCAACATAGTTAAATAGATATAGACGGACATCATACAGTTTAACTGGTGGTAGGACGTCTTGTGAGTTTGCACGGGTAGGTACCACCACCCTGCCTATTTCAGCCGTGAAGCAGCAATGCGTTTCGGTTTGAAGGGTGGGGCAGCCTTTGTAACTATACTGAGACCTCAGAACTTATATCTCAAGGTGGGTGGTGCATTTAAGTTGTAGATGTCTATGGGCTCCATTAAACACCAGGTGGGATGTGAGCTCATCGAACTATGAAAAAAAAACCAAACCAGCTCATCACACAAATGCTTGCCCAAAGTAGGTACCTCCACCCTTCCTGCCGTGAAGCAGTAATGCATTTCGGTTTGAAGGGTGGGGCAGCCGTTGTGCTGTAAATACTGAGACCTTAGAACTTATATCTCAAGGTGGGTGGCGCATTTACGTTGTAGATGTCCATGGGCTCCACCTAGCACCAGGTGGGCTGTGAGCTCGTCCACCCACCTGAGAAAAAAAAAACAAATCAGCTCATCACGCGAATGCTTGCCCGAAGTGGGTATATAAGGCCCATAACTCCTGACCTGACAATCAGGAGCGCTAACCATCACTCCATTGGCCCGGTTAATGAAAAGCTCGGCGCTAATAATTCCGAATATATTCAGTGGTCACCGTAGCCCGTGGACATCAGCAATCACGGTAACAGACGGACCACTACTTACTGTGCTTACTTAAGACAACGTAATCGAAAAACTAAATTAGCTTACCGCAACTGAATCCATGGTTTTTTTTTTAAATATTCTGTAAGAAGATCAAGTCTACACCGATACCGCCAGAGAATGCCTCGTGAAATTTCATTACAATTCTATTTTATACGTTATCATTAATAGAGAATTTTAAATGTTTTGAATATTTCTACGTTACAGCCTAATCGTAGATTTAGCTTTATTATGAAATGACCGTAAGTAACTTTACAAAAAATGAATTAGTCGCATGTTGGCGAGAATCATAAAATTTTAAAAGTACAATTGCAAGTACAATCTAAATATATTAAAATACATTTGTTACTTTAACGCAAAAATAAATAATAAACAATAAAATAATGATTGTTAGTATAATTTGTTATCGTTTTTTTATTATTGTAATTATTATAATAAATACGGTAATCTTAATTATCATCATAATTCGTAACTTGAAGCCATCGTGGCCTAAAGGATAAGACGTCCGGTGCATTCGTATCTAGCGATGTATCGGTGTTCGAATCCCGCAGGCGGGTACCAATTTTTCTAATGAAATACGTACTTAACAAATGTTCACGATTGACTTCCACGGTGAAGGAATAACATCGTGTAATAAAAATCAAACCCGCAAAATTATAATTTGCGTAATTATTGGTGGTAGGACGTCTTGTGAGTCCGCACGGGTAGGTACCACCACCCCGCCTATTTCTGCCGTGAAGCAGTAATGCGTTTCGGCTTGAAAGGCTGGGCAGCCGTTGTAACTACACTGAGAACTTAGAACTTATATCTTAAGGTCGGTGGCGCATGTCGTTGTAGATGTCTAGGGATTTTAGTAACCACTTAACATCAGGTGGCCTGTGAGGTCGTCCACCCATCTAAGCAATAAATAAATAAAAACTATACTTGGGACCTTAGAACTTGTATCTCAAGGTGGGTGGCGCATTAACGTTGTAGATGTCTATGGGCTCCAGCAGCCACTTAACACCAGCTGGGCTGTGAGCTCGTTCACTCCTTTAAGCAACAAAAAAAAACATTTCCTTGACGAAAATGATCGCTATTTATCGTAAGCATTTTTATACTATGGCCGCGACATTTCCTTGTGATTGTCATCAGAGAATGGGACATTATTGCCTAATTTATTTAATTAATATCCAATTGTAATTATTTAATTTATTTTGTATTTATACAGTTGATAATAATATTTGTAAAGAAATGTTGTAATTTAAAGAAAATACTATTTATTGAGAATATGTTTTTATGTAAATGTTGCAGAGATAACTATTTTTGTCCAATGCCGAATGTAGTGACCTCAATATACATTCAGACATTATCTTCCTTATCCTAATAGCTATTGCGTTAAAATAACTTTTTTTTTTAAATAAACTTGTCATCAAATGTAACATCAGATTTTTTATTTTAATTCATGACAAAATAAAAATAAAAATGAAAATCTTGTCTTGTCTTGAAATTCAGAGTAATATGAATTTTTTTATTCTAAGTCATGACAAAATAAAAACAAAATTCTTGCAAAAAAGTTTTAATTAACAAATAAAAAATAAGGGTTGATCGTAGAGGGGTGAAAATTTAGGGTTGTATATATTTTTGTATGCTGTATCATAAAATAAAAACAATTTTTTTTGTCTAAAAAATAAAATGAAAAATTTAGGGCCACCCTTAAGATAAGGGGATAAAAAAAAAAGTGTGTGTGTCCGCTCCGACGCACGACTGGAGTTTACTGGATATAAAAAATTAAACGAAACAATACGAGAAATAGTTCTATATTACGACAACACGATACACTACAGATTATTAACAAATTAACGAGACACAAAACAAACGACTAACAAATATATGAAAATACAATAATGAGAGAAACGCGCGATCAGTACGAGGCTTTGTGGCGGACTGCCGGCGCAGCAGCCCGGCGTCACCTGCGATAACGCATTTCGTGTGACATGCGCAATCAGGCGCATAACGCATTTCGTGTGACATGCTAGTACGATTTTGGTTCCCATAATTTTCATACCCCGGGCCTATATATGTAAATCGATTCTAAAGGAGTAAACTCCAAAAATATATGTTCTTTGATTTTTCACCCTGACCGATATGCACGCTAAGATTCACGAAAATCGGTTGAGCCGTTTCGGAGGAGTTCAATCACGCACCCCGTGACACGAGAAATTTATATATTAGATTTTTATTTAATTTTGACATAAAAATGTCGAAAATGGGGTCAACGGCGTCTATTAAGAGGCCTGCCTCGGCCTCAATTCAACATTGAGTTAGATAATATTATCGAATACATAAATTAAAATTTCAGATTCAAATAAAAATAACAATTAATATTTACATGACAGGTTATTTACATACTACGTATTATTATGCCTAATACAATATTTGTCCAAAGAAAAAAGGAATTGAATTTAGTAATATTGATAACAATGTGCTTCTATAAAAGACCGCGAAAATAATTCAGGAGACAATTCGACATCTCTATTCACATTGAATACGCACGAAAACAACATGAAACTCTCAAAGGTGAGTTTAAACTTAGATTAAATTACTGAAGACCGGCACTCTTTCTACTTTGTGAAGTATCTTCCAAGGGGAAATAACTTATTCATAATTTCATCATCATTCTCCTGCCCTGGAGGTTAAATTCGTGTGATGCGCGTAATATGGCAGGTAGGCAGCGACTTGGCTGTGCCCCTGGCATTGCTGATGTCCATGAGCGACAGTAGTCACTTACCATCAGATGGGCCGTATGCTCGTCTGCCTACGTCATTCTCCTGCCCTTCTCCCCGACACCTGGGGTCGGTGCAACATGTCTTCTCCTTCCATACTCCTCTATCATATACCATTTCTTCGCTCACTCCCCTCTTACACATATCGTCTTTCACGCAATCCATCCATTTCTTCTTAGATCTACCTCTTCCTCTAATAACTAATAATAGGAGAAATACAACATTATTTGAGATTAGATCGACACGAGATAAACTCACCCGTTCCACATTACTGGTGGTAGGACCTCTTGTGAGTCCGCACCGGTAGGTATTACCGCCCTGCCTATTTCTGCCGTGAAGCAGTAATGCGTTTCGGTTTGAAGGGCGGGGCAGCCGTTGTAACTATACTGAGACCTTAGAAATTATATCTCAAGGTGGGTGGCGCATTTACGTTGTAGATGTCTATGGGCTCCAGTAACCACTTACCACCAGGTGGGCTATAAGCTCGTCCACCCACCTAAGCAATAAAAAAAAAACATGCGAACCCACTGCCTTTTGTATGGAGATTTAAAGTCGAGGTCTCAGCTATGTATTAATGTTTATAACCAGTCAATCGCAACCTTAAAACGTTCGTATGCTCGGGGTAATATCGGTAAGATGATGGTACCTACATACCCTTTTTCAAAGGTGCTTTGTCGAGCATTCGGCGTTAAGCAATGACTCATTTGTCCTGTGATTGCTGATGCATTGCAATAGATGATCATCTAAGAAGAGTGGTAAGAGAAGTTTAACGGTAGACAGCGGCTTGGTTCTGCCCCTGGCATTGCAGAAGTCCATGGGCGACGGTAACGACTCTCCATCAGGTGGGCCGTATGCTCGTCTGCCTTTAAGGGCAATAAATCAACACTACATTCATAGCATTCGCTTCGGTTATCGCTAAGCCGCATAAGGTTATTTAAATTCATAGCGTTGAATGTGGAGTGAATATTCTTTGGTTCGTTTTTGTTTCAGTTCCTAGTTTTCTTGATGGCAATTATGAGTCTCGGCCAGGTCCAAGGCAAGAGGACAAGTAGCGACCGCTCCTCCGACCAAAATCTACTCAACATTGTAATAAAATGCTTGGGATGAACATAAATGCTTTTGTTTCAATTTTACTATACCTAATTACCTATCGTTCAAATTTAAATTTACTGTTCATATTCTTAAAGCCTTTCAATACATTTCAATTTAACCCAAAGATTGATGGAGTAGCAATAGGTAGCTCTGGTGTTTCCGTGGTTGCAAATTTATGGATGGGGCATTTTGAAAATCGGGCAATTTTAACCTTGAAGTCGTGGAATAGATACTAAGATAATGGTCCTTTGAATAGTGGAGAATGGACAAAAAGCTGTTGATAGGAGTCCGGAACGTCTCAACAGCTGTCACAACAATAAGTGGCTCACTATTGAGACTGAACAAGGAACTACCTTGCCGTTGATATGGAGGCTAGAAGAACTGGAACCCCGGGCCACGCAATAGCCCGACAAATACTCGCGAACTCACGTCACCATCCACGTAATCTAAATAGAATAAATAGCCATAGTAAATTCTATTACCAATCGCGCTAATATATTTTTTCCTACCTATTCGCTGGTAGCCTAAGGGGCTATTCTACGTCCGGACGGGTAGTTGAGCTCACGGGCTCAACCTTAGAAAATTTGCTAACACTAGCCCTAGCAAGAGCAGTACTTCGCAGAGTATACCAGAGGATCGCGACCCACTGAGAAGATCCGGGGAGAAACTCAGTGGGCTGTGTCTATGGGTTAGTTCGCTCGTCGTAATCGACGAGTTTCGACGAGGACAGTGACCGGTGCTTGAGAGGCCTAAAGGCACCGAGAGTGAATCCGGGTGATCCGGGAAGACATGATTCGGGCGACGGCGGTGTTGCGTTGCCCTGTCGCGGTAGGACAATACCCTCATCACTTATGTGACGAGCCACACCCACCTGATCAACTTAAGCATGTTACAGTGCAATGACCGTTGTTTGAATGTTGCCAACCACTGACAAAAAAGGTACCGTCCGTTACAAGATCGTCTACTAAGTCAACCGCTCTTCTAAGCGTATCTTAAGAGTGTGACAGTTTAGATACAAAAGATGGTAAGAGTAAATGTGACGTAAAAACTGCTTTTCCTGACTAAAAGATAGCTCCTCTGCAGCACCCTGGAATCTACAGAACGGTCTGCGGCTGTGGCGAGGCTTACATTGGCCAAACTAAACGCAGGGTACCATCTCAGCTCGGATAAAAGAGCACATCACTATTAAAACGCATTGGAAGCTGGCTATTACTGAATACACATTGAAGTCCGGGCCTAACCATTAGATTGAGCCACAAGCCCTTCTACTGGTAGTAGGACCTCTTGTGAGTCCTCGCGGGTGGGTACCGCCACCCTGCCTATTTCTGCCGTGAAGCAGTAATGCGTTTCGGTTTGAGCGGTGGGGCAGCCGTTGTAACTATACTGAGACCTTAGAACCTATATCTCAAGGTGGGTGGCGCATTTACGTTGTAGATATCTATGGGCTCCAGTAACCACTTAACACCAAGTGGGCTGTGAGATCGTTCACCCATCAAAAGCAATAAAAGAAAAAACACATATCCACTTTTATATTCATATAGATATTTAGGATAGTTAGACGTGTAAGGTTTGTTGTAAAATAATTAAAATAAAATTGGTCATGTTAAAGTTAAGGCAATTTTTGTATTGCCAAATAGCAACACTGTTGGTGGTAGCAATGCCAGTGGTGGGGTTGTGAGATAATAAAAAAGGCGGTAGTCTGAGAAACGAGAGGAGAAATCAGTGTATTCGGTAGTGAGCAGATGTCTAAAGATTGTAAAAGTGGAGTTTCAAATAAAGCAATACAGAATTAAGTAAACTACTGCAATCTGTGTATTATTTCCTGACTGTTGGAAGTGGAGTTTTACATCTCAGAAGTGCGGTCGCCTCACGTAAGTACATTTTTGAGTTTCTTGTTAATTTGACGTAATTATTTGATTCGAAAAAAAAAATGAATTAGAACCGCGCTGAGTACGGAGGTAGCTTCAAAGCTTAGCACGGGATAGCATCTTCTGCTGTATCTAGCCACTATTTTAATTCAGAATAACTGAGAACTAAAATGTATCTAATGTTATGGTTATGTCACGTGTTTCAATTTAACTTAACGTTCAAATGTTTGTTGAGCTTCAACCACGAATTTAATAACTGGTTACGAACTTTATATAGTTATCATTCCACTAATTTTTGCTCGCTGTTCCACTCGCATGGTGGATCCGTCGATAAAACGCTGCCTATGCTTTTCATTGATATTTTCGTTTGGGGTAGGTGAAATAATTTTGATATGGGTGCGATGACTAAGAATTTATAGACAAACAATTGATCTCTCATATTATATTATTATAGGTTCAATTCACGTTCAATTTAGAATAACATTTTGCAACGTCTGCAAGTTCCAGAACATGAATAGAGAAGGCACACATCATTTGATGACACCCTCGCGCAGCCGTAAAGGAAGCCGAGGCGAAGCGGGTCCCAACCGATCTCGTACTCGCAGCCGTAGCTCTCGCACGTGCAGCCGGGCCCGGGAGCTGGAACTGTACCAAGAACGTATCCAGCGACTAGAACAGGAACTGCAGCAAGAGCGGGAGATGGTACGGCGACGCGAGAGAAGTACACGGCGCCCTTCAGCCGAGAGGCCACTTGCGACCTCTCTTCGTGCAGCTACAGAGGTGCGCCGGAGTGACGATGCGCGGCATGCAAAAGTCAACCATGAACGTCGTGCCACACATATCAGGTCACGTAGTCCTTCCTTTTCTACTAATGATGTTGTCAAAATAATACAGTCTATTAAGCACGGTCCCGAATCTCAAACGTTACCGCAGAACACACCGATGATTAATAAAAATATAGATCACAAGAATATTCTTCCAAATTTTGACCCTTCTGTTAAAAATCAGCGAATAGACGTGTGGCTGAAAAAGGTTAATGAATGCGCGTCGGTTTATGGTTGGGACGATAGGACTACTATACACTTTTCACTACAAAAACTTCAAGGATTGGCCAAGTTGTGGTTCGAGAGTCTAGATACGATCTTGTATACGTGGCAAGAGTGGCAAGATAAATTAATAAACGCGTTTCCTCACGAACTAAATTATGGCCAGTGCTTAGAAGACATGTTGAGACGAAAAAGCAAGCTTAATGAACCTATAGAGCAATACTATTATGAAAAACTGTCTCTGTTAAACCTATGTGGTATTTCTGGTAAGCGCGCTGTCGACTGCATAATTCACGGAATTAGTGACAGGACTATGAAGTCTAGTGCCTTAGCTTTGCGCTGTTCTCTTCCAGAAAATCTTTTACAGTTTTTAATGAGTTGGGACACAGATCAATTGATTAATGATCAATCGCATTTGAGAAATAAAAATGCCTCTGACACTGAATCAAATTCTAAAAAGAATTCCGGTCAAGGTATTTATTGTTTTAACTGCAAACAGCAGGGGCATCCGTATTTACAGTGCCCAAAGCCGCTAGATAAATGTAACAAATGTGGTAAGATAGGACATAAAACGGAAACCTGTTTTAATCAGGAAGAGGGTTCCTCAATCGGTTTGGTGGTCTCTAAAAATAACTAGCTCTAGTGCAAAATTAACCGAAAACTTATCTTAACGACATTTTCTTCGAGTCGTATCACACATAAAATAGAGAACATTCAAGACAATATTCCCCATGAAAGGCTCTGGTTATAAGTTAATATAGTCCTCGGAGAGTATACCTTTTCATCTCGAAATTTGATGACGTACGTGCTAGTGTTCTGTAGGCTAGGTGACAATCTGATGTAATTCTTCGTTAATCAATCAAACATTACAGAACAATCGCATATCATTATTATGAAAAATTCAACTACTTAACGGTTTTTAAGCATGAATTCTGAACTGTCCCACTCAGATTTATATAAGGAAAATGATAAATCCCTTGAGAGAAAATATGTAGCAAGTCTTGAGCAGCTGACATAGTTAAGATCTTAAGTAGATTATCTAAAGAATATTTTGAGTTATCTAATTATAAATCAGGTTCGTTCAGTCAGTCAGTCCGTCTCCCTGGGTTTGAGGGAATGGGAATGAAGCATAAAATGCTATATTCGATTTAATAAAGCCCTGGATACATGTCGCGTCACTTAAACTTGGTGGATCAGTGGGAAGTAAATCTTTACTACTGACCGTGAATAATTCTAAGTGTTTAATAATTTTTGTCAATTACATTATTTAATGTCAATTATGTAATATTATTGTCAATTAATTTGTCAATTTAATAACAATAAATGGATGATTAAATGATACACATATATAACTGAATTGATGAAGCACTTACGCTACCGAATTATTCTTTCTTTGTTTACAGGTCAGGAGCGAGAATTGATCGGTTCGCACCTCGACCAGAAAGTCCTTGAGAATTGATTGGTTCAAGGCAAGACAGAAAATACTATAGCTGAGAATTGATGTTCAGGGCGAGACAGGAAATACTACAGCTGAGAATTGATTGGTTCAGCTTGTGTATTTCATAAAGTCCTTGAGAATTGATTGGTTCAAGGCGAGACAGGAAATACTACAGCTGAGAATTGATTGGTTCAGCTTGTGTATTTCATAAAGTCCTTGAGAATTGATTGGTTCAAGGCACACATTAACTGAGAATTGACTTGTCATGGCAGTTTCATAACTGAGAATTGACTTGGCATGGCAGTTTCATAATTGAGAATTGACTTGTCATGGCATTTTCATAACTGAGAATTGACTTGTCATGGCATTTTCATAACTGAGAATTGACTTGTCATGGCAGTTTCATAATTGAGAATTGACTTGTCATGGCATTTTCATAACTGAGAATTGACTTGTCATGGCAGTTTCATAATTGAGAATTGACTTGTCATGGCAGTTTCATAATTGAGAATTGACTTGTCATGGCATTTTCATAACTGAGAATTGACTTGTCATGGCATTTTCATAACTGAGAATTGACTTGGCATGGCAGTTTCATAATTGAGAATTGACTTGTCATGGCATTTTCATAACTGAGAATTGACTTGTCATGGCATTTTCATAACTGAGAATTGACTTGTCATGGCAGTTTCATAATTGAGAATTGACTTGTCATGGCATTTTCATAACTGAGAATTGACTTGGCATGGCAGTTTCATAATTGAGAATTGACTTGTCATGGCATTTTCATAACTGAGAATTGACTTGTCATGGCATTTTCATAACTGAGAATTGACTTGTCATGGCAGTTTCATAATTGAGAATTGACTTGTCATGGCAGTTTCATAATTGAGAATTGACTTGTCATGGCATTTTCATAACTGAGAATTGACTTGTCATGGCATTTTCATAACTGAGAATTGACTTGGCATGGCAGTTTCATAATTGAGAATTGACTTGTCATGGCATTTTCATAACTGAGAATTGACTTGTCATGGCATTTTCATAACTGAGAATTGACTTGTCATGGCAGTTTCATAATTGAGAATTGACTTGTCATGGCATTTTCATAACTGAGAATTGACTTGGCATGGCAGTTTCATAATTGAGAATTGACTTGTCATGGCATTTTCATAACTGAGAATTGACTTGTCATGGCATTTTCATAACTGAGAATTGACTTGTCATGGCAGTTTCATAATTGAGAATTGACTTGTCATGGCATTTTCATAACTGAGAATTGACTTGGCATGGCAGTTTCATAATTGAGAATTGACTTGGCATGGCAGTTTCATAATTGAGAATTGACTTGTCATGGCATTTTCATAACTGAGAATTGACTTGTCATGGCATTTTCATAACTGAGAATTGACTTGTCATGGCATTTTCATAACTGAGAATTGACTTGTCATGGCAGTTTCATAATTGAGAATTGACTTGTCATGGCATTTTCATAACTGAGAATTGACTTGTCATGGCATTTTCATAACTGAGAATTGACTTGTCATGGCAGTTTCATAATTGAGAATTGACTTGTCATGGCATTTTCATAACTGAGAATTGACTTGTCATGGCAGTTTCATAATTGAGAATTGACTTGTCATGGCAGTTTCATAATTGAGAATTGACTTGTCATGGCATTTTCATAACTGAGAATTGACTTGTCATGGCATTTTCATAACTGAGAATTGACTTGTCATGGCAGTTTCATAATTGAGAATTGACTTGTCATGGCATTTTCATAACTGAGAATTGACTTGGCATGGCAGTTTCATAATTGAGAATTGACTTGTCATGGCATTTTCATAACTGAGAATTGACTTGTCATGGCATTTTCATAACTGAGAATTGACTTGTCATGGCAGTTTCATAATTGAGAATTGACTTGTCATGGCAGTTTCATAATTGAGAATTGACTTGTCATGGCATTTTCATAACTGAGAATTGACTTGTCATGGCATTTTCATAACTGAGAATTGACTTGGCATGGCAGTTTCATAATTGAGAATTGACTTGTCATGGCATTTTCATAACTGAGAATTGACTTGTCATGGCATTTTCATAACTGAGAATTGACTTGTCATGGCAGTTTCATAATTGAGAATTGACTTGTCATGGCATTTTCATAACTGAGAATTGACTTGGCATGGCAGTTTCATAATTGAGAATTGACTTGGCATGGCAGTTTCATAATTGAGAATTGACTTGTCATGGCATTTTCATAACTGAGAATTGACTTGTCATGGCAGTTTCATAATTGAGAATTGACTTGTCATGGCATTTTCATAACTGAGAATTGACTTGGCATGGCAGTTTCATAATTGAGAATTGACTTGGCATGGCAGTTTCATAATTGAGAATTGACTTGTCATGGCATTTTCATAACTGAGAATTGACTTGTCATGGCATTTTCATAACTGAGAATTGACTTGTCATGGCAGTTTCATAATTGAGAATTGACTTGTCATGGCATTTTCATAACTGAGAATTGACTTGTCATGGCAGTTTCATAATTGAGAATTGACTTGTCATGGCAGTTTCATAATTGAGAATTGACTTGTCATGGCATTTTCATAACTGAGAATTGACTTGTCATGGCATTTTCATAACTGAGAATTGACTTGGCATGGCAGTTTCATAATTGAGAATTGACTTGTCATGGCATTTTCATAACTGAGAATTGACTTGTCATGGCATTTTCATAACTGAGAATTGACTTGTCATGGCAGTTTCATAATTGAGAATTGACTTGTCATGGCATTTTCATAACTGAGAATTGACTTGGCATGGCAGTTTCATAATTGAGAATTGACTTGTCATGGCATTTTCATAACTGAGAATTGACTTGTCATGGCATTTTCATAACTGAGAATTGACTTGTCATGGCAGTTTCATAATTGAGAATTGACTTGTCATGGCATTTTCATAACTGAGAATTGACTTGGCATGGCAGTTTCATAATTGAGAATTGACTTGTCATGGCATTTTCATAACTGAGAATTGACTTGTCATGGCATTTTCATAACTGAGAATTGACTTGTCATGGCAGTTTCATAATTGAGAATTGACTTGTCATGGCAGTTTCATAATTGAGAATTGACTTGTCATGGCATTTTCATAACTGAGAATTGACTTGTCATGGCATTTTCATAACTGAGAATTGACTTGGCATGGCAGTTTCATAATTGAGAATTGACTTGTCATGGCATTTTCATAACTGAGAATTGACTTGTCATGGCATTTTCATAACTGAGAATTGACTTGTCATGGCAGTTTCATAATTGAGAATTGACTTGTCATGGCATTTTCATAACTGAGAATTGACTTGGCATGGCAGTTTCATAATTGAGAATTGACTTGTCATGGCATTTTCATAACTGAGAATTGACTTGTCATGGCATTTTCATAACTGAGAATTGACTTGTCATGGCAGTTTCATAATTGAGAATTGACTTGTCATGGCATTTTCATAACTGAGAATTGACTTGGCATGGCAGTTTCATAATTGAGAATTGACTTGGCATGGCAGTTTCATAATTGAGAATTGACTTGTCATGGCATTTTCATAACTGAGAATTGACTTGTCATGGCATTTTCATAACTGAGAATTGACTTGTCATGGCATTTTCATAACTGAGAATTGACTTGTCATGGCAGTTTCATAATTGAGAATTGACTTGTCATGGCATTTTCATAACTGAGAATTGACTTGTCATGGCATTTTCATAACTGAGAATTGACTTGTCATGGCAGTTTCATAATTGAGAATTGACTTGTCATGGCATTTTCATAACTGAGAATTGACTTGTCATGGCAGTTTCATAATTGAGAATTGACTTGTCATGGCAGTTTCATAATTGAGAATTGACTTGTCATGGCATTTTCATAACTGAGAATTGACTTGTCATGGCATTTTCATAACTGAGAATTGACTTGTCATGGCAGTTTCATAATTGAGAATTGACTTGTCATGGCATTTTCATAACTGAGAATTGACTTGGCATGGCAGTTTCATAATTGAGAATTGACTTGTCATGGCATTTTCATAACTGAGAATTGACTTGTCATGGCATTTTCATAACTGAGAATTGACTTGTCATGGCAGTTTCATAATTGAGAATTGACTTGTCATGGCAGTTTCATAATTGAGAATTGACTTGTCATGGCATTTTCATAACTGAGAATTGACTTGTCATGGCATTTTCATAACTGAGAATTGACTTGGCATGGCAGTTTCATAATTGAGAATTGACTTGTCATGGCATTTTCATAACTGAGAATTGACTTGTCATGGCATTTTCATAACTGAGAATTGACTTGTCATGGCAGTTTCATAATTGAGAATTGACTTGTCATGGCATTTTCATAACTGAGAATTGACTTGGCATGGCAGTTTCATAATTGAGAATTGACTTGGCATGGCAGTTTCATAATTGAGAATTGACTTGTCATGGCATTTTCATAACTGAGAATTGACTTGTCATGGCAGTTTCATAATTGAGAATTGACTTGTCATGGCATTTTCATAACTGAGAATTGACTTGGCATGGCAGTTTCATAATTGAGAATTGACTTGGCATGGCAGTTTCATAATTGAGAATTGACTTGTCATGGCATTTTCATAACTGAGAATTGACTTGTCATGGCATTTTCATAACTGAGAATTGACTTGTCATGGCAGTTTCATAATTGAGAATTGACTTGTCATGGCATTTTCATAACTGAGAATTGACTTGTCATGGCATTTTCATAACTGAGAATTGACTTGTCATGGCAGTTTCATAATTGAGAATTGACTTGTCATGGCATTTTCATAACTGAGAATTGACTTGTCATGGCAGTTTCATAATTGAGAATTGACTTGTCATGGCAGTTTCATAATTGAGAATTGACTTGTCATGGCAGTAACACAACTAAAAATTGGCTTGTTATGGCAGTTTACAACTGAGAATTTACTGTCTGTTTCGAAGAAATTTTGATATGTATAACTTTTAAGGAGTATTTTGTTTCACTTAAATGAAAAAATGTTAAGTGCCTCTTTTTTTTTTGTAATTTACTGTTAACGCTGTTACGCTGACGACTAATATTGGCCTAATGTAAGGTTACCACCTGGGTCATGTATGGGGACATACATGGTGTCAGGACGGTCGAATGTAAGGTTTGTTGTAAAATAATTAAAATAAAATTGGTCATGTTAAAGTTAAGGCAATTTTTGTATTGCCAAATAGCAACACTGTTGGTGGTAGCAATGCCAGTGGTGGGGTTGTGAGATAATAAAAAAGGCGGTAGTCTGAGAAACGAGAGGAGAAATCAGTGTATTCGGTAGTGAGCAGATGTCTAAAGATTGTAAAAGTGGAGTTTCAAATAAAGCAATACAGAATTAAGTAAACTACTGCAATCTGTGTATTATTTCCTGACTGTTGGAAGTGGAGTTTTACAGACGATTGGATCGCTTTTAAAGTAATAAATGCCTTGTTAATAAGTAAGCAATCCTGTAGCGCGATACGCTGTCCACCCCCTCAGGTCGCCCAGGGGGGAGATCACCGCGCATAGGAGCCGGAGCGAGCGAGAGCTCTCTAGCCCCCGGCTCGACGCGATGGATCGGTGCGGAGAGGTATGAGCTCTCCCTCTCCCATTCCGCCGCAGAAGTTGAGCATCGCCTTCCAGAACTCGCCAAGCATTGTAGCCACGACGGTCCTATTTGCGAAAAGAGAACACGGCGCTACCTCAATCACACAGGGCAAAGGGTGTGCACGACCATATCCTCGTCGCGACCCCAGTTTAACGGCCGTCTGGTGTAGTGGTAAGCGACATGGTCACTGCACAAGGGGGTCGCGGGTTCGAATCCCACCAAGGGAAGATATTTGTATGATAAATACAAAATGTCTTTACAAGGTTATGGATGAAACTTACATTTATTTCCGTTATCTGGTACCTGTAACACAAGTTCTTTACGAACTTAGCACGGGACCAGTTGACGTGGCGTGATTGTTAGTAAATATTTATTTATTTATTTAGTGGTGGGACTCCGCCGTCCTAAAACGCATACCCTGGAGGATGGTTGTGCCTCCGTGCTACCTCGTAATTACCTCCATCACCGATATATGACATTATCAACACACGCAAATAAAGCTAAACGAGCAATTAAAAACAAAATGTGCACTGATTTGTCACACAATTAAGGGACCGACTAATTATCGTACCGAATCCATTACGTTAATTAAGATTGTTTTTTTTTTCACCATAAATACTCGGTGAATCAAGAGGAAATCAGACTCACTGTGCTTTTCTGCACTCATCAACAATGTTTCCCGTTTGGACATTGGGTAAGAAAATTTAAGCCTGATTTATAATAACAATATAATATAACTAGCCGTACTCGCCTACTTCGCTGGGCATTTAAAATTAACATTATTATTTATTGTGATTATTATTAAGAAGTCCAACACTCATATAAATATTAGCCTATCCATTAAGTACATGTATATTCTACATGGATACCAAGTTTCAAGTCAATCGGATGTATGGTTCAGTAGTTATAACGGAACATCCGTAAAAACCACTGTAGATTTTTAGATTAGTATAGATTAAAAATACCACACACGGCTTAAGCTGTATTTCCATGTTGTGGATGCTGGTAACGAGAATAGAAGAAATATATATATTCAAACTCCACGACACTAGTTCTTAAGACCGAGGATTGATCATAAATATAATCCCGTAATCAGGATTTCGGACCTGTGCAATGCAGAATTTTGTGACCACGCATTCTCTCTGGCTTTGCGTGTTGTTATTACCGATGATAAGCCAGGTGACGGAATAATGGGCTGAACGATCTACGCTGATTTCTAACTAGCGGAATAGCCAACCCAGAGGGATACCTTCAACATTTTGAACCTCCATACGATATTGATTTTGACTTGTAATCCAAAAACGAAAAAACCTTGAAAAACAGTAAAATAAAACAACGAAGCTATAAAAGTGCTCAGATCCGCTCACGAGGAATGAGGAAGAATATGAGAAGACCATTAAGAAGATGTATGATATAATAGAAAGCTCTTCGACCGATATTGTGTCATTGGTCGGAAGACCGACAGTCCCAAATATATGGCTCGGACTTTTTTGTGCAAGCTTATCTTAATTTTTGTAAGCGCTATTCAGACTTGTCCCGTATTTCTTCTATTCTCGATCTATGCTGGATCTGAAGAATATAATTTTTTTTAGGAGACACGTACTTTTCAAGATTCACTTCATAATAGTTAAACTCCTTTCTATCCGTGCAAAAAAACATTTTGTCTAAACATCGAGATACATGAAACTCCACTACAAAATCTGGACTGATTCGATTCGTCTATATTGCGCAATTTCTAAATCTAAGTTCTTATTTATCGTAAGAATTGATTTATGAAATTTAGATTATCTATACCTAGTCAGGTCATAAATTCTGTCACATGTTTAATGTAAAATAATTGAAACAAGTTTATTCATTATATAACCATTCATATACCAAAATGAACTTAACAAAACATAGATTCTTATGACACTAAAGTTTATTCAAAATGACCTCCGTGATTTTGAATACAGGCCTTCAATCTGCGCGGCCAGTCGTCTATCGCAGCACGAACGAGGTCCGTGTCAATATCGGCGGCTGCCTTAATCAAGGATGTCTTGAGTGACTCCAAATTGGGATGAGGCTTTGAGCACGCCTTTTCCTCCAAGTGTTGCCATATCTTGTAATCTAACGGATTCAAATCTGGACTGGAGGAGGGCCAGTCTTCGTGCCGGATGAAGTCGATTTCACGCGCCGCCAGCCAGTCTTGTGTGCTCTTCGCTCTATGAGCTGGCGCCGAATCTTGTTGGAATACCCAGTGCCTGTTATTGAACATGGTATGAGAAACAGGTTCCACAAGGTTCGTCAGGACTGTATTTTGATACACAACTGCATTCGTTTTTACACCTTTCTCACAAAAATGTACCTCTGTTAAGCCCCAATAAGGAACTCCCAACCATACCATGAGCGAGGATGGACCTCGTTGGACACGCGGAATACGGTTGCTCGCTTCTTCACTACTGTGTGCGTACACCTTATCATTTTGTTTGTTGTAGCTCTCTTCTATGGTAAAATTTTTTTTTCCCGCGTACCGCTTCAACAAAGCGCGGCATCTCTTCAGTCTCAGGTCCATTAGACGAGCATTAGAGCATTCAAACGATGTCCTGTTTTTCTTCGATATGCCCGAAGCCCTAAGTCTTCATTTAACACCCTTTTCACCGTGGTTCTGCTTAACCCCATCTGAAGGGCCAACAGTTTCTGCTTACGTTTGGGATTCACAGCTTTTATCACTGCTGGAGTCCTAACAGACCGAGGGCAACCACTTCTTGACCCGTCATCTACACTAGAGTCTTCATTGTATCGTTTGATGGTAGGATAAACGAATCTTTTGGATATATTCAAAATTTTCAGTATGTTAAAAATTTGAATTGGCGCGTAACCGCAACGATGCAACGCAATAACTGCAACACGGTCTTCTTTAAGCGTCCACTCCTTATTTAAAAATGAGTGAAAATTCTAAAAGTATACATTTTTATTTTCATGAACAATTCTAAATTCGAATTCAATAAACTTTTTTGTGGCCAGCATTCTAAAAGAAAAGTTTTTACTGTGTGACAATACTTATGACCTGACTAGTTATATATAAAAATGAATTGCTGTTCGTTAGTCTCGCCAAAACTCGAGAACGGTTGGACCGATTTGGCTAATTTTGGTCTTGAATTATTTGCGGAAGTCCAGAGAAGGTTTAAAAGGTAGATAAATATCAAAATGCTCCGAATTAAATAAAAATACCAATTTTGTTTTTCCTTTGATGTCCCTCCCGTCAGATGGATTCCTTTTGTTTGTTTTAAGTTTATTTTATACTCGAGGAGGCTTTAGCAAACAACCAGCATGGATTCGCAGAAGCAAAATAAAAAACCATCTATTAAATTTCACTTGGAATTTTCTGTAATTAAGTTTTATTTTTTTGTATGTGTATTGGGTGCTAATAGCATAACTCATTTCATACCAGGTCTCTTGGTTCTGGCCTGCCATCTTGCTTCCACGCAGAATCTTGGTAAGGGAAATGGATTCGGATCAACATGCCAACAGGCGGATCCCATGCCGCATCCGTACGACACCCGCAGATATTTTAAATGTAACAACTCCGTGATGCGCGAAATGGCTTGTCAGAACGGGTACAAGTTCAACCCGAACACTTTGGTTAGTATAATATCTCTAATTTATAATATCTCTAATAATATCTCTATCCAATATCTGTAACTATACTTGAGACCTTAGAACTTATATCTCAAGGTGGGTGGCGCATTTACGTTGTAGATTTCTATGGGCTCCAGTAACCACATAACACCAGGTGGGCTGTGAGATCGTTCGTTCATCTCAGCGATAAAAAAATATATAATAATAATAATATCTTTTTAAAGATTAGTTTTGTCATAAACTCCTGTATTAAAACGTCTTCAGAAAATATTGATACCTAATCCTAATCTTTAGTAATTAAACGGTAATAATCTTCCAGAGATGCGAATCAACGAAATATCGAATCATCAAAAACCATTTCCTCGACATTCAGTCAAACAAATGGTGTTTCGGCGGCGTGCTCAACAGAGCCATTACCATCTCGAAGACTATAGGGGCTACCATCATAAAATGGATAAAAAGTCACTCAATAGTGCGCACTACCTTGCGTATTGTCATGTCGATCATAGAGAAAGCTGTGAAGAGTCTCTGTTCGTACTTCATGTACATCTGTTCATCAAAAACGGATAAATCCTGGGGTGGTTGGTTCGTTGACTGCCAGGATTGTCACAATAGGCCCAAAAATGGCATGTCCGAAAACGATATGAGCAACGCACTTGCCCAAGGGATGAGCATAGGCATTAAAATGACCGGCAGCTCGTCCACGAGACTTACTTCATCGGTGAATTCAATTGAGGATGGTAAATTAGAAGCTGTACCATTGAAAATGGACTTATCTCGGAGACAGGGATCCACTCCAACTGAACACCACGATTCATCGGCGAGACAAGAGGTACCTTCCACGGACAATAAAAATGTGGTGCCTCCTAGGCAAGAAGAAGAACATCCATCAGATAATGTCAAAGATCCCGCATCTACGGCAAAAGGAAAGTCTGAACGGGAAGATTACGCGAACGAGGGCGAAGATAACGATGGTGCCTTAACCAGATACGGTGGAAAGGACCCGACGTGCGACCCCCCGGTTCCTATCTGTCCTATTGGAACGACCAAGATGTATAACATGCCAGACCCAGCCGACTGCAGATATTACTACGTGTGCACCCCTAAGGGAATGTTCAGGCGCATGTGCCCTCTCGGTTACAACTTGAATCCCGTTCATCTGGTAAGTTCTGATTGCTTCTACCCCATCCTGTTCGTCCTCGTATCCATTTAACAAGTCGTTTCCAGTTTTGTTGTGTTGCGTTTGGGATGTGTTAAATTCGTGCTCGTCGAAGTTGTGTTGGAATTCTCTTAATATGGTCTACCATAAATGATTTTCATTTTAAATGACTTACTTCTCTTTCTCTCTCTCTCTCTCTCTCTCTCTCTCTCTCATATCAGGCAGAGGTTGAGATGCGAGTGTTGAGATGACGGCTGATAGAAGAGAATGGAATAAAATGATTCGTGTTGCCGACCCCACCTAGTAAGGTGGTAAGGTAGAGACCAGAAGAAGAACCCTCTGACTGCCGTGTAGGTCACCTATGTGCCCTACACGGCGCACTGAAGTAATTATGTCGAGTTCTGTTATATTCGATAAGGCACCGGAGTATCTAGTAGACGTTGGGAAAGACGAATCCAAAGATACTGAGAATGAATTTATTTCGAAGATACGTAAAAGACTAAATCTTATACCTTTAAACGAGCAATTCTTGTATATTAATATATACAGTCAAAACCGTTTACTGCGACATCGTTTAATACGACATGCCGGTTATAATAACCAAGAACCAAGGTCCCGGCTGAATGCCATATGACCGCCTTATTAAAAATATTGCTTTCTACGACATTGGTAATAACGACATACCTCATAAAACGACCACATTTAACTAATATTTCGGAGAATTAGATCTGTTAGAACGACCGGCTAAGCTGTATTGTAAACAATTTTAATAGGTATCCACATTTGTCTTCAATGGCTTTTAAAATCAGGAAAGAAAACAATAGGATTTAGTTTAGTGTAGGGTCTTTTCTAATTCTGAGAAACAAAACACGTGCATGCGGTAGTCAAAGCCCACTTCTTCATATCTCTTCAGTTAGTTTGTCACTTATCTATACACAAGACGCACCAAAACTTTGTGGAGTTATTCGTGAAACTTTCAAAATCTCGCAAAGAAAAAGAAATCAAATTAATATTGAAGAAAAATCGCGTATTATGTAAATATATTTTTCCAATAATTCCCTATCGATTTATTTGTACTTGCACGATACACATTAAACATCACCGGTTGTTACGACTATCGGTTTTTACGACTGAATATGAGCAGTCCCTTCGATGTCGTTATAACAGATTTTGACTGTATGTATATAATCTGAATCTCGGAAACGGCTCCAACGATTTTCATAAAATTGAGTACACAAGGGATTTCGGGGGCGATAAATCGATATAGCTACGATTTATTTTCAGAAAATGTTGTTTTATTCGTGTTTTCAATAATCAACTCTTTCCGACATCTATGGGCGAATAATAATACTATTTTTCTTAATTGAGGGCAACTAACCGCTTTAAAGACACAACAAGATGGCGTTATCAAAAAAAAACCGTGCAAAGTTCGGTCATCATCTAGTATACATTAACAGTAATCGACATAGTGAATTCAGTGCGTCACGTAGGGCACTGGTGACCTACACAGCGATCAAAGGGTTAATCAAATTAAAAATATAATTTAAATTTTGAAAAACTTAAAAAAGCATTGTGTTAAGTAAACACGTGAAAAGGGTTTTTTTTTTAATGTGATTTTTTTTCTTATACAAAAGTACAAGATTATAAGATTACAGTACAAGATTATAAGATTGATCTTATACTCTTCACTATGCCTTCTCATTTTGCTAGAAATAATATAATGACGATGTTTTATTAATGTTCACGACACGCGAGAACCGAAGACAGTGTATGTTTAGTTAAATAATTTCGTTTTTGTCACCGGTTACCGTCCTCGTCGAACCCGTCGCTTGCGACGAAGGGCTCGACGAGCGAATTAACCCATAGACACAGCCCACTGAGTTTCTCGTCGGATATTCTCAGTGGATCACGTTTCCGATCCGGTGGTAGATTCTGCGAAGCACTGCTCTTGCTAGGGCCAGTGGTAGCAACACTCCGGTTTGAGCCCCGTGAGCTCACCTACACGTTAGGGTGATGATAAAATAGCCTCTCAAGGCCATCAGCATAGGTAGGGAAAAAAATTCTTGTTAATTGTTTGTTTAATATAATCAGGTGTGCATGCCGGCTGCCGACGCGGGATGTGCCCAATGGATACCGCCTTCGCACTGCATATTCGAAGGTATGTACGCGCGAACATGCCCAATAACCCGCGGTCTAACGTGACATCCGAAGTTCTCGTATCAAAAGATGCGATGTCAGGGTTCAAATTGGTACTGCAACAATGAAGAAGTTTGCTCACTTTGTACATACACTAAACCTTCACGAGCCGGATCCACCATCCACCCTACATTTCTAAAAGAGGCCCTCTCACTAATTGGCGGTACCAACCTTGTAGAATCTACCAACTACAATCCCGTTCTCACGGATCGTTTGGAACCCCTGGGTCTGCGGAGGGACTTCAATTCTCTCTGTATTTTGTACCGTATGTTCCACGGGGAGTGCTCTGAGGAATTATTTGAGATGATGCTATCATCTCCTTTTTACTATCGCACCGCCCGCCACCGGAGTAGAGTTCATCCATACCACCTGGAGCCACTGCGTTCATCCACAGTGCGTTTCCAGAGATCTTTTTTGCTACGTACCATCCGGCTTTGGCACGAGCTCCCCTTCACGGTGTTTCCCGAGCGCTATGACACGTCCTTCTTCAAACAAGGCTTGTGGAGAGTACTTAACAGTAGGCAGCGGCTTGACTCTGCTCCAGGCATTGCTGAAGTCCATGGGCGACGGTAACCACCATAAGCTACTAGGGCAATAAAAAATACTAAAAAGCTGCCCTAAATAAGTAATTTGCTTTACGGGTTCCCATTACTATTACTTAATGTTTCATTTACCGAAACCTGCATGAATACGAGGTGATCTAAATGAATGAACGTTATTGAACAAAGGGTATTCAAATAAACTGTTTTAGCTTTCAACTCGATAGGGAAATATCGTGATGTTAATTAACCTCCGTGAGCTCAGCCAGTCCTCCTCGTCCTCGCCTTGCTTTCCTCAACGCTGAAGGTCGTGACTCCCACGCTCTTTTCCCCTCAATCTGCTACAATCCTTGGCTTCGTGATAGACGTCGTGGAACATGATGTTCAGAGAAGATCGAATTTGATGGATAGGTACAAGGAGCGTGGGGCGCCCTCCAACCAGGTGGACGGACGGCTTAGTGCGCACGGCGGGAAGTCGTTGGATGCGGCAGGCGGAAGACCGCATTCTGTGGAACGCATTGGGGAAGGCCTATGTCCAGCTGTGGGCAAATAAAGGCTGATGATGATGATGACGATGATGAGTCTCCTTTGAGTCATTTACCCTCTATCTTGGCTGTCACCATCAATTGTTTGAGATTGTGACCGTCTTTTCCGGCAATGTGTTTAAAGAACTCCAGGACCCTACAAAGGCATATAATTAGTTACCCACAAGTAATGTTACAGCCAGAATAGTCCCACTTGGCTAATGGCTGATAGGCAGATAAAAAAAAAACTGGCCAATCATAAAAACGTAAAATCCGTATTGTAACTGATATAATGATTAACTGTAATTTCTGTTTGCAGCAATTCCCTGACCGCAGACACATGGCTGAACGAGAAACGGACTTACCGAATTTATTGAAATGTATCATTAAAGGCAATAAATTATAAAACCAATTCGATGTTAAGCGCCGGCGAAACCCAGTCCCACTCCGTCCTGAACACCACAGATGCTGATAAATCACGTGTATTTCCCAAAAAAAAACTTTCATACAAATCACATTTTGGCAATTACAAATACAACCTTAAATAAATCAGTCATAAGCGCAGTTGTTGCTGTTTTATGACGTAAACCTCGCGTGCTTCTCATCTGATGAAACTCCCTCTGCTTTCACTAATTGGAAGGATAATGATGGTAGATAATGCTGGTGGTCATAAGCCTTCAGCAAAGCGCCAGCAAGCTAGGTTTTTACCGGTGGTACGACCTCTTGTGAATCCGCACGGGTAGGTACCAACACCCCGCCTATTTCTGCCGTGAAGCAGTAATGCGTTTCGGTTTGAAGGGTGGGGCAGCTGTTGTAACTACACTGAGACCTTAGAGCTTATCTCAAAATGGGTGGCGCATTTACGTTGTAGATGTCTATGGGCTCCAGTAACCACTTAACACCAGGTGGGCTGCGAGCTCGTCCACACATCTGAGCAATAAAAAATGTACAATGAATAATAACAAACGAATTGTGGGTAAATTACCAAAACAGTAATGATTGTAAAATAAAGATTTTTATTAAACAACAATTCCAGAATCTTCTCAGCGGTCGTCAATTTTCATGCTCATACTCTGTTTCACTTTGAATATCCTGTGGCGCTGACGGTTCCTTCCGAAGCGGATGCGCGGGCGCTGCTGTAGGTCTCCTCTTTTGTTTCCCGAGTGTAGGTCTGGACGGCTGGTTGCTTGCCTGCTGCAGCAGCGCTGGCGCCGACCGCTGTGGCTGGTGCGGCCGTTATGGCCATACAGCAGAGAGCCAAGCAGATGATCATCTGCAAAAAAACAAAAGGTTTACGTAAAACATACGTCAGTTATATTCGAAGTACCTATCGCTTAGGAAAGAAAACAATGGCAGCTCTTCTATTATGTTAGCAATTATGTTACTAGTGGTAGGACCTCTTGTGAGTCCGCGCGTGTGGGTACCGCCACCCTGCCTATTTCTGCCGTGAAGCAATAATGCGTTTCGGTTTGAAGGGTGTGGCAGCCGTTGTAACTATACTTGGGACCTTAGAACTTATATTTCGGGGTGGGTGGCGCATTTGCGTTGTAGATGTCTATGGGCTCCGGTAACCACTTGACACCAGATGGCCTGTGAGCTCGTCCACCCATCTAAGCAATAAAAAAAAAATCAAAAAAATCTATGCTGATGTAGTGACATGAGAAGTTAAAGTCAGAAGTCGTAAACTAATCCTAAATACCAAATTGTGAGAGAGGGGGAGAGAGAGAGAGAGAGAGGGGGAGAGAGAGAGAGAGAGAGAGAGAGAGAGAGAGAGAGAGAGAGAGAGAGAGAGAGAGAGAGAGAGAGAGAGAGAGAGAGAGAGAGAGAGAGAGAGAGAGAGAGAGAGAGAGAAATAGGGAATTTTATATGCCTACTATTTTTTTTTTATATATTTTTGTACACACAGCTGTTAGGAAAAACACTACAATAAGGATACAGTACAGGGCACTACTTAATTCATGTTGAAATCTCTTCCAGTAGGCCCGCAAAAGGCAAGAAGAATTAGGAACACAAACCTAGTGCATACAGTAAACATTACATATAATAATATATACATTCAATACTCATTCAATACTCCTTCTTCAAACGAGGCTTGTGGAGAGTATTAAACGGTAGACAGCGGCTTGGCTCTGCCCCTGGCATTGCTGAAGTCCATGGGCGACGGTAACCACTCACCATCAGGTGGGCCGTATGCTCGTCTGCCTACAAGGGCAATAAAAAAAAATAAAAAAATATTACAAAATATAAAACAATATATATACATACAAATACACACACACACACACATATATATATATATACACATATACTTACTTTATATTATAGTACATTATACAAATATATATACTTTATTTAATATGGTAAGGATAAATAGTGTTCTTTAACAGATTTCTTGAACGCTGCTATGGTTTTGCACGCTCGTATGCTTGGAGGGAGGGAATTTCAAAGTATAACTGCTTGTACAGAAAACGATTTTGCGTAAGCATGTGTTTTATGAACAGGGCATTTGAGGAGAGTTTTAATGTGTGTTCTACAAGGAGCAAGGGAGGGACGGGCGTAGGTAAAGCGATCGCGTAAATTGTCTGATTAAGCTCATTGCGGAATCTAAGACAAGCTACCGGCATCTCGTTTTTACCATCGCACCGCCCGCCACCGGAGTAGAGTTCATTCATACTACCTGGAGCCACTGCGGTCATCGACAGTGCGTTTCCAGAGGTCTTTTTTGCCTCGTACCATACGGCTATGGAATGAGCTCCCCTCCACGGTGTTTCCCGAGCGCTATGACATGTCCTTCTTTAAAAGAGGCTTGTGGGGAGTATTAAGCGATAGGCAGCGGCTTGGCTCTGCCCCTGGCATTGCTGAAGTCCATGGGCGACGGTAACCACTCACCATCAGGTGGGCCGTATGCCCGTCTGCCTATAAGGGCAATAAAAAAATAAATAAAAAAAAAACCTATTCTTCGGAGTTATATTCACCTGCGTGAACACATTCCCCCTGTGTGGTCCCCACTGGGATCCTGGCCACAAAGCCAATGTGGCCAGGATCCCAGTGGATCCCAGCATCGGACAGATATCCGAATATCTCAACAACGATAACCAAATGCAATACACAGCGGCTCAGTTATATCCCTTACATAGATTTTTTTTTTTTTGGTCAGGAGGAAATCGCCGGACTTCCGCCCTCCACTGGGGATGGAGGGCGGGGCATGAGAGTGGAACTGACTAAAACCTCCTGTCGCTCAACAACCAACGTCCAAACCTCGCATGAGACAGAACTCATGAAGAGGCAGAGGGGGGAAAGTGAAGCGTTTAGTGCGGAGCACATCTCTCCCATCACCCTCCCCCTCGGGACGCCGGACCGGCGGTCGTCGGCGCCACGACCACCAGCCCTCTCGGTCGGCAGGCTATCCGAAGCCCGCCTAGATGGCGCCGGTTAGAGTGAGCTATCCTACGGAATACCCCGCTGGACCAGAACCAGCGTGAGTCGAGGATAGCCGGCCTTCCATCACCCGGATGCTCTTGCGTAAAACGTGTGCAGAGCAGCTTGCACGTCGTCTTCTTAGGCCCCCCTCGCCGGTCCCCAGACCGACATGTGAGGGGGACCCGAAACACTTAGAGGGCATCCCTTACATAGATGCTCACATCAGTAACCGCTTATAATCAGATCATCCTGAATCCCTCAATCTACAACAATCGCGGCATCAAACTTTAGCGCAAATTTACAATATTCGCATTTTATGTTTTCGCGGCAAGTACAGCCGGTTCTGCCGCCTGTCTTCACTTTCAAGATCGCTTCAAAACACACCCTTTATACAAATAAGGGTTACACCCTCCACGATGTTTCCCGAGCGCTATGACATGTCCTTCTTTAAAAGAGGCTTGTGGAGAGTATTAAGCGGTAGGCAGCGTCTTGGCTCTGCCCCTGGCATTGCTGAAGTCCATGGGCGACGGTAACCACTCACCATCAGGTGGGCCAAATGCTCGTCTGCCTACAAGAGCAATAAAAAAATAATCAGAAATGAACATACCACAGCAGCTTTCATTATGTTTAGTAACCTCGTACCAACTCAACGAGTGACGGTGAATGAAAACACCCATTTTTATACAGAATTTTATCCACAAATGAAAAATTAGGTACAATTAAAACGCGAAATATTCAAAACCTTCGATATATCGTTGTAATATTAACTTAACAGAACCGGTTCCAACTCCACTCAACATTTGAGAAGACGTATTTTAACAATTGAAAAATAAATGCTAATAGATTTCTCTATGAACACGGTTGGTAGGAAAATTCGTTTACATATATGACAATTTTTTTGCAAGGATCAATTCTATTTGAATTCGTCACAATGACAAGAAGACGAATCTGAATTTGCTGTGGATGCTAATTTTGTTTTAGAGACTTGAAAGATAAAATCTGTATATTAATACGTGAAGCAAAAACTTTGTATCCCTTTTTACGAAAATTGCGCGGACGGAGGAGTATGAAATTTTCCACACTTATAGAGAATACAGAGAAGTGCACAATGCTAATATTTTTTTTAAATAATGCATAAAAGATACATTAAATCAATAAAGAAAACATTACACACACTACATACCATGTATTTGACGCACACACGCATGCATACTATTTATTGTCAAACTTTTGTTCCTGGCGTCTGTTGTCAAATTGAGAATAGATTAAATATTGTTTGCCTTTGTTAATATTTTTTATAGTGTAGTCTTGGCGAAATTTGGTGATTATAGAAGTATAAAATACAATCATAATAGTGTACAAACTTACAATTCCAATTAATTATAGTCGAATTTCGACTACTGCGGGACCTCTAGTATAAATAATATCCTCTATCAGTGGTAGTTAATACAATAATATTGACATTTAGACACCTTATTCGCAACAAGTCTAAATCTTTATTACACCATGTTTACTTCTTCATCCTACAGCTAATCCGTGAACATTAGCTAGTACATATACCATTGGACAACTCGGTACCTGCATGCGGGATTCGAACATCTGCAACTATACTGAGACCTTAGAACTTATATCTCAATGCGGGTGGCGCATTTACGTTCTAGATGTCTATGGACTCCAGTAACCACTTAACACCAGGTGAGCCGTGAGCTCGTCCACCCATCTAAGCATCGTTTAATACAAGAACACCGGGCGTATGAAACTAAAGGTTAGAAGAGTGAAACATTAGTCATACTATACAATTTAGAATCGAATCTCATGCATGCTCTGCTATCTATGAGACCAACTAACCATTTCGCATCAGATGTAGTTACTATAAAATTAAATATTCCTCCTATCTAGTGCAAAGTAGAAAAAAATACAAAAAAAAATTAACATTTGATGACAAGTTTATTTAAAAAAAAAAAAGTTATGTTAACGCAATAGCTATTAGGATAAGATAATGTCTGAATGTATATCGAGGTCATTACAATCGGCAATGGACAAAAATAGTTATCTCTACAACATTTACATAAAAACATATTCTCAATAAATAGTATTTTCTTTAAATTACAACATTTCTTTACAAATATTATTATCAACTGTATAAATACAAAATAAATGAAATAATTACAATTGGATATTAATTATATAAATTAGGCAATAATGTCCCATTCTCTGATGGTCACAAGGAAATGTCGCGGCCATAGTATAAAAATGCTTACGAAAAATAGCGACCATTTTCGTCAAGGAAATGTATTTTTTGTTGCTTAAAGGGGTGAACGAGCTCACAGCCCAGCTGGTGTTAAGTGGCTGCTGGAGCCCATAGACATCTACAACGTAAATGCGCCACCCACCTTGAGATACAAGTTCTAAGGTCCCAAGTATAGTTTTTATTTATTTATTATTTATTGCTTAGATGAGTGGACGACCTCACAGCCCAGCTGGTGTTAAGTGGTTACTAAAATCCCTAGACATCTACAACGACATGCGCCACCCACCTTGAGATATAAGTTCTAAGTTCTCAGTGTAGTTACAATGGCTGCCCAGCCTTTCAAGCCGAAACGCATTACTGCTTCACGGCAGAAATAGGCTGGGTGGTGGTACCTACCCGTGCGGACTCACAAGAGGTCCTACCACCAGTAATTACGCAAATTATAATTTTGCGGGTTTGTTTTTTATTACACGATGTTATTCCTTCACCGTGGAAGTCAATCGTGAACATTTGTTAAGTACGTATTTCATTAGAAAAATTGGTACCCGCCTGCCCCCGAACCCCGGGATTCGAACACCGATACATCGCTAGATACGAATGCACCGGACGTCTTATCCTTTAGGCCACGACTACTTCAAGTTACGAATTATGATGATAATTAAGATTACCGTATTTATTATAATAATTACAATAATAAAAAAAACGATAACAAATTATACTAACAATCATTATTTTATTGTTTATTATTTATTTTTGCGTTAAAGTAACAAATGCATTTTAATATTTTTAGATTGTACTTGCAATTGTACTTTTAAAATTTTATGATTCTCGCCAACATGCGACTAAATTATTTTTTCTAGTTACTTACGGTCATTTCATAATAAAGCTAAATCTACGATTAGGCTGTAACGTAGAAATATTCAAAACATTTAAAATTCTCTATTAATGATAAAGTATAAAATAGAATTGTAATGAAATTTTACGAGGCATTCTTTGGCGGTATCGGTGTAGACTTGATCTTCTTACAGAATATTTACAAAAAAAAACCATGGATTCAGTTGCGGTAAGTTAATTTAGTTTTTCGATTACTTTGTCTTAAGTAAGCGCAGTAAGTAGTGGTCCGTCTGTTACCGTGATTGCTGATGTCCACGGGCGACGGTGACCACTGAATATATTCGGAATTATTAGCGCCGAGTCTTTCATTGACTGGCCCGGTGGAGTGATGATTAGCGCTTCTGATTGTCAGGTCAGGAGTTGTGGGCCTTATACCCACCCACTTCGGACAAGCATTCGCGTGATGAGCTGACTTGGTTTTTTTTTCTTAGTTGGGTGGACCAGCTCACAGCCCACCTAATGTGGACTGGTTAAGTGATTACTGAAGCCCATAGACGTCTACAACTTAAATGCACCACTAACCTTGAGATATAAGTTCTAAGGTCTCAGTATAGTTACAACGGCTGCCCCACCCTTCAAACCGAAACGCATTGCTGCTTCACGGCTGAAATTGGCAGGGTGGTGGTAGGTACCTACCCGTGCAAACTCACAAGAGGTCCTACCACCAGTAAAACTGTATGATGTCCGTCTATATCTATTTAACTATGTTGAAATGTTACCTTATTTCTAGTGAAATCATTAGGTATATTTTAGTAGGTAAATTTACTGCTGGTATTATGCATACTAAATTGCGTTAACTTTTACGCTATCGAGAACGTTAAAAAGCTCGCACTAAGCACACAGGACAATAATGAGATAATTGTTTATTTTATTTTCAGTTCCTAGTTTGTATGTCCGCATTTGTAGCGGCCATGATCCAGATCGAGATTTCCGGGTCATTAGTTAATATTATTAGCGATCTGCTCGAGGGCGTAACTGAAGCGCTTTAAAATAAATATATCCTGAATCAATGTGTTGTTTTATTTGAGTGAAATATTGTCTAATTCACATTCTATTTCACGTATTACTACCGGCTCTTTCATGTCTCATGGGAGATAAACTTCTGAGGCAAATGACGTTAAGCGCTAAAGCTCTTAGGCAGTGGCAGATTAAAGGTCCAGAGCGCCCTAGGCAATCATTTTATCGGCGCCCCTGTACCGCCCATAAATGGCCATCATAATACTATAAATTTTAACTAGTTGTTTTTGCAATTACGATGACGTTGTATCATCAAACCCTAGACTTTAGTAGACCAGGACCCTTGTACTTACGCTAATGCGCGAATGAAATATGACGTTATAACTATGAAGAAATCAAGAGGGACGACAGAAAATTTAGATTATAGATCAGCATTTAGTTCTTAATCGTCGATATGTTATTTTCTTTATCTATATATTAATACGTGAAGCAAAAACTTTGTACCCCTTTTTACGAAAATTGCGCGGACCGAGGAGTATGAAATTTCTCACACTTGAGAATATAGAGAAGGAGCGCACAATGCTAATATTTTTTTAAATAATGCACATTAGATACTTTAAATCAATAAAGAAAGCATTACACACACTACCATGTATTTGACACAACACATACATAAAAATATACTCTTTGCTTACTGTCAATTGGGAAACTTTTGTTATTGTTTAAAGTCTGTTGTCGAATTGAAAATAGATTAATATTGTTTGTCTTTAACATTATTGATCTATAGTGCAGTTTTGGCGAATACTGTGATTATATTATCGAAATATAAGTGTTTGACAATACATATAATGTTTGAACTTATAATTCCAATTAATTATAGTCAAATCTCGACTACTGCGGGGAAAATTCTAAGCTCGGCTTATAACTACACGGCCTTAGGCACGTGCCTAGTTTGGCTTACGGATAATCCGCCTCTGCTCTTAGGCAGTACAATGTGAGCTCTGACCATCGTAAATTCTCAGCGACTTTGAAGACTTAATTAATAGATGATAATGGCCATCCCACCCTTCACGGTGGCAGGCACTAAGTAATCATTATTTGTTTATTATTCGCTTGTTTTACTATGAGTTGCAACGAAAATAGTTTATCACTGTTTTTTATTATTATCACATATATTTTTCTTCCACCAACATAAGATTTTTTCAGTGGACTTTTTGGAGGATCCCGAGAAGTTACGTCCAGCGGCTTTGTTTCATTTTCCCACATTTATGCACTTTTACAGATATTAAACAGTTAATAAACCACCGTTATTACACATTTAAACCTGAAGAAACACTAAATAGACAAAATAAAACAAATCACACAACTTCACTCCTCGCGTTCCCGCCAAAAAGTCCTTCGAAGAATTCGACACCCACAACTATATACTATTCTTCTTCTCCATCGCTTCCTTCCGTATTTCGTCGTCATCCTTCTACTTTTCCAGTGACCATCAGACGTTCCCAGCTATCTACACCTCTGCGGGCAACGTGGCCAAAGTAGCGCATTATACGTTGCAGACAGGTGGTAGACTATAAATGATGTGTAGAGGTACTACTAGAGGTCCCACAGTAGTCGAAATTCGACTATAATTAATTGGAATTGTAAGTTTTTACACTATTATGATTGTATTTTCAACGCCATGACTACACTATAGAAAAATATTAATAAAGACAAACAATATTTAATCTATTCTCAATTTGACCACAGACGTCAAGAACAAAAATTTTACAATAAATAGTATGCATGCGTGTGTGCGTCAAATACATGATGTGTGTGTAATGTTTTCTTTATTGATTTAATGTATCTTTTATGCATTATTTAAAAAAAAAAAAAATATTAGCATTGTGCACTTCTCTCTATATTCTGTATAAGTGTGTAAAATTTCATACTCCTCCGTCCGCGCATTTTCCGTAAAAAGGGATATAAAGTTTTTGCTTCACGTACTAATATAACTATAGATACTAGCTGACTCGGCAGAGTTCGTAGTGCCTCAATCGATAAATAAAAAACCTACATTTTTTTAATTCCGAGAATTTCCATAATTATATTATCTACCTTTTAAACCTTCTCTGGACTTCGACAAATAATTCAAGACCAAAAATTAGCCAAATCGGTCCAGCCGTTCTCGAGTTTTAGCGAGACTAACGAACAGCAATTCATTTTTATATACCTATTTAAGTATATAGAAGGTAGATATTGTATGCAATATATTTTGCGCAAAGTTATAGCACAGTAATCAACCCTAGTGCTGGTGGATCTATATGGACCTGCAACGCACTGGTGGAAATACCATAATAAATTATTACTGGTGGTAGGACCACTTGTGAGTCCGCGCGGGTGGGTACCACCGCCCTGCCTATTTCTGCCGTGAAGCAGTAATGCGTTTCGGTTTGAAGAGCGGGGCAGCCATTGTAACTATACTGAGATCTTAGAACTAATATCTCAAGGTGGGTGGCGTATTTACGTTGTAGATGTCCATGGGCTCCAATGACCACTTAACTCGTCGTGAGCTCGTCCATCCATCTAAGCAATAAAAAAAAAATCGTTGGGTGCGCATTTCGACCCGCCGATACACCAGATGGCCAGACCGAGCTTATGATTTTACTTCCCGCAGTTGAGGTGTTAAAATCCCATACGATAATAGGATTGTTCTGGCGTATTTATTTCTGGTGAGGGCCGAGCTCCCATACTACGTTTGTCACTTGACATTTACTAGCGTGTCCCATATTGTGAACTCCCATGAATAGATATGAATATGCAGTCTGTTTCTTTCGCGAATCAGTCATGCATTGTAGAATGGTAGTTCGACGACTTGTCTCAATGTTACTACTTAACAGCAAGGGATCCGTGAGCTCATCTGCCCATCTAAGCTGACAATAAAAATTGAGAAATTTAATAATCATTGAGGAATACGGGTCATCGTTTTCGTCGAATCCGTTGCTTGCGACGAAGGCTTCGGCGAATAAACTAACCCATGGACACAGCCCACTGAGTTTCTCGCCGGATCTTCTCAGTGGGTCGCGTTTCCGATCCGGTAGTAGATTCTGAGAAGCACCGCTCTTGCTAGGGCCAATGTTAGCAACGCCTCCTGGTTTGAGCCCCCAGAGCTCACCTACACGCTAAGGCAGGGGATCCAGAGTTTATTTTGTCTACTGCTCACTTTGAGAATAAATAATTTTTTAGCACCCCCTATTTTTCAACTACTTAAAAATCGCTATAGTGAGAGCTCAGTCGGTGTCTAAGAGTCCTCCTAAATGTAATTACAAATCGCCTCCCAAGCCTCTATACAACGCCCTCTTTTCTGGTTCTCTTACCGCCCCCTTTAGGCCAGCAACGCCCACTAAGGGGCGCTATCGCCCAGCTTGGGATAGGGGGACACTACGCTAGGGTAACGCTGATAAAGCCTCTCAAGGCTATCAGCTTAAGTAAGAATACTAAGAATAAAAAAGAGCAATTCATATTTTATTTACCTAATTTTAATTGGTCATACGATATACTAGATTCATTCAGAAAACAAAAAATATACATAGATAACAGTTTCTTCTTCGATCCTAGATAAACATACAATTTAATGAAAAACACAAAAGCAGGTCTACAAATTCTTTTGCCTATTTATTTGGAGGCTCCCCCGGCGCTTACTGCCCCTTCGGAAGCGGACGCGGACGCACTGCTGTATAGCTCGTCGGGAGATTCTCTGGTGTAGATCGCAGCAGCCGGGTCCTTCCCTGCTGCAGAAGCGCCAGCTCGAACAGACGGCCCGGGGAGGGCTGTTGCTGCTATATTGCAGATAGCAAGGCAGGTAATAAACTTGAAGGAAACATTTTTATGTAGTTACCTTTTTTATTATTTACAAGCGGCCCGCTCCGGCTTCGCTCGGGTCGTTTTTTTATGTTTTTAAATAACAGAACACTTATTGCGGCATAACTATAATAAAGTTTTCTGCCGTGAAGCTTTTTTTTTCTTATTTCTTAGATGAGTGGACGAGCTCGCAGCCCACCTGGTGTTAAGTGGTTACTGGAGCCCATAGACATCTACAACGTAAATGCGCCACCCATTTTGAGATAAGTTCTAAGGTCTCAGTATAGTTACAACGGCTACCACACCATTCAAACCGAAACGTATTACTGCTTCACGGCAGAAATAGGCAGGGTGGTGGTATGTACCCGTGCGGACTCACAAGAGGTCCTACCACCAGTGATTACGCAAATTATAATTTTGCGGGTTTCATTTTTATTACACGATGTTATTCCTTCACCGTGGAAGTCAATCGTGAACATTTGTTGAGTACGTATTTCATTAGAAAAATTGGTACCCGCCTGCGGGATTCAAACACCGGTGCATCGCTTCAACACGAATGCACCGGACGTCTTATGCTTTAGGCCACGACGACGATTTTTAATATTTATATCCTACACATTAAATCGGAGCAGTTTTTGTCACTAGTTACTTATAGCAGTTAAAGACGACAGGTTCTTAAAGAATTACGGTAATTTGTTAACTAGTTTACTGATGGTAGGATCTCTTGTGAGTCCGCGCGGGTAGGTACCACCACCCTGCCTATTTCTGCCGTGAAGCAGTAATGCGTTTCGGTTTGAAAGGCGGGGCAGCTGTTGTAACTACACTGAGACCTTAGAACTTATATCTCAAGGTGGGTGGCGCATTTACGTTGTAGATGTCTATGGGCTCCAGTAACCGCTTAATACCAGGTGGGCTGTGAGCTCGTCCACCCAACTAAGCTATAAAAAAAAACCTTCGAGCGGGTTATAAAAGCTTCGGCACGAGTGCACTGGACCTTTTATCAAAGTTATGACGATTTACTGAACAAACTAGAAAAACTTACCACTGCGATTTTCATGCTGCTCGAAGAAGTAATGTTGTGTCAATTACAACTCACGATTTTAGAATTAACAATTCCCCCTTTTATATGTTTTATCGTACAATATAAACGAAATACGTATTCAATTATGTAGAAACTGTTCGAATATCTACAATCAAATTAGGTTATTCGAGACGTGTTTTAATAATAAAAAAAAAAAAAAACAAAATGTGTGCAATTCACACGTGGTAGAAGTGAAACCTTCCAAAATTAAAATACAATTATCCTAAACGTCTTAAGTATATGTAAAATTTTGTCATTAGTAAATAATTGTAAGGTAGCGCCCTCTGTGAATTGATATTTTAATTTCACGTATAATCCTAAATTAAAATTCACTACAAGAGCTTCCATACACACGTTAGTATTAAAAAGTCTCACAGATGGCGCTGTATTAAATAGTATGTATATTTCTGTCTCATTCTTTGCTGGCTTCATCCTACACATTTTTGTATTTGTGTCTCTTACCTGTCGTTTTTTCCGTTGCATCCGGTTTGAAATCACAACGATTCTAAAGAAGTTTTCACTTCAAAAAACAATAAATTGTCTTCTCTACAAATAAATTGATAATTTAAATTCTATACCGAAGATAAATTGAACTTATAAGAAATAGTAGTGATAGAAAATAATGGAAAAATTCAGAAGCATAATATGGTTTTCGCGCGCTTAAGTAGATACATATAATTAAAACTACCATTTTATACTATATATTTTTTTTATTGCTTAGATGGGTGGACGAGCTCACAGCCCACCTGGTGTTAAGCGGTTACCGGAGCCCATAGACATCTACAACGTAAATGCGCCACCCACCTTGAGATACAAGTTCTAAGGTCTCAAGTATAGTTACAACGGCTGCCCCACCCTTCAAACCGAAACGCATTACTGCTTCACGGCAGAAATAGGCAGGGTGGTGGTACCCACCCGCGCAGACTCACAAGAGGTCCTACCACCAGTAAATTATATATATTTTATATATTTACTACTTTAAATAATTTTATTTTATTATTTCGAACGCGTCGGCAATTTTACAGTTTTCATAGTCACCAACAAATGTTGAGGACGGATAATAGAATACATAAATTAACTAATTAATAAGTTTTATGATTTTTCATTGTTCCGTTAAAAAGTTAAGGGAATTTCTTTACTTTTTTTTTTGTCAACGACTCGAGTTTGTGAGTTATCCTTTATTAAGTGCGTACATATGTTTGGATGTAAAAGTGAAATACATAAGTTAAGGGATAACTAAAATAAGGGATATCAGTTGGAGATGGCATATAGGAAGAGTGTTCATTCGATTGCTATGATAATTATAGTTTGAAGGAATCAATATCTATAATTTGGCAACCGTCTAACAGGAGACGGAAGAAAATTTTACATTATTAAGATTTAAATTTGAAATCGCGAATGCTCAAAGACAACTAGACCTTTTTTGAGTTACCAAGAAATCGCCGGACTTTCGCCATGTTTAATTGGTACTCAGGACACGCTATGTGGTTGAACTAAGTCCCTGTCGCTGAAAAAATTGCGTCCAAGTCTCAGAGAGTCTCCTAGGCAGGCCAGAAGCAAGGTATATCTTCGTCGCTCTATCTATGACGGAACTATGAAACCTTACGAATTCCAGTGCATTTTTTCCACCACTGGAACAATTTATAATGCCTACCAGCCGAAGATTGGTTAGCGTAGCCGCATCAGCATCGGTCCACAAATGTCCACTGCTAGACATAGGCAAGGTTCGTCACGATGGTTCTACGCGGATCGCATCCAGGGGAATTGGATTTTTATTTATATATTGCTTAGATAGATGGACGAGCTCACAGCCCACCTGGTATTGAGCGGTTACTGGAGCCCATAGACATCTACAACGTAAATGCGCCACCCACCTTGAGATATAAGTTCTAAGATCTCAGTACAGTTACAATAGCTGCCCCACCCTTCAAACCGAAACGCATTACTGCTTCACGGCAGAAATAGGCGGGGTGGTGGTACCTACCCGTGCGGACTCACAAGAGGTCCTACCACCAGTAAAAATCTACCATCTACCATCATTATCCTTCCAATTAGTGAAAACAGAGGGAGTTTCATCAGATGAGAAGCATGTCATAAAACAGCAACAACTGCGCTTATGACTCATTTATTTAAGGTTGTATATTTTGTAATTGCCAAAATGTGATTTGTATGAAAAAAATTTTTTTGGAGATACATGTGATTAATCAGCATCTGTGGTGTTCAGGAGGGAGTGGGACTGGGTTTCGCCGGCGCTTAACATAAACAGCGCATTGTTTTTATAATTTATTGCCTTTTAATGATACATTTCAATAAATTCGGTAAGTCCGTTTCTCGTTCAGCCATGTTTCTGCGGTCAGTGACTTGCTGCAAACAGAAATGACAGTTAATCATTATATCAGCTACAATACGGATTTTACGTTTTTATAATTGGTCAAAATTTTTTTATCTGCCTATCAGCCATTAGCCAAGTGGGACTATTCTGGCTGTAACATTACTTGTGGGCGAGCTAACCATATGCCTTTGTAGAGTCCTGGAGTTCTTTGGACACATTGCCCGAAAAGAGGGTCACAATCTCGAACAATTAATGGTTTTATTGCTTAGGTGGGTGGGTGACTCACAGCCCACCTGGTGTTAAGTGGTCCAGGTGAGCTCACAGCCCACCTGGAGCCCATAGATATCTACAACGTAAATGCACCACCCACCTTGAGATATAAGTTCACCCTTCAAGCCGAAACGCATTACTGCTTCACGGCAAAAATAGGCAGGGTGGTGGTACCTGCACGTGCGGACTCACAAGAGGCCCTACCACCAGTAAAGCTCAACATCACGATATTTCCCTATCGAGTTGCAAGCTAAAACAGTTTATTTGAATACATACCCTTTGTTCAATAATGTTTACTCGCTTAGATCACCTCGTAATCATTCGGTAAATGCAAAATTAAGTAATAGGAACCGTAATGCGAGTTACTTATTTAGGGTAACTTTTTAGTTGGTAGGTTCTACAAGGTTGGTACCGCCAATTAGTGATAGGTCGCAATGAGAGTGCCCTTTTTAAAAATATAGGATGGATGGTGGATCCTACTCGTGAGGGCTTCGTGTATGTACAATCTCAGCAAACGTCTTCATTGTCGAACCAATTTGAACTCTGGCATCGTATCTTTTGACACGATGACATCTGATGACGCGTCAGACCGCGGGTTATTGGGAATGTTCGCGCGTACATACCTTTGTAAATGCAGTGCGGAGGCGGTATCCATTGGGCACATCCCGCGTCGGCAACCGGCATGCACACCTGAAAATATTAAACAAACAATTAACAAGATTTCTTTTTCCTACCTATGCTATCCCTTGAGAGGCTATTTCAAACGTGTAGGTGAGCTCTCGGGCCTCAAAGCGGAGTGTTGCTAGCAAGAGCAGTGCTACCGCCGGATCGGAAACGCGACCCACTGAGAAGATCCGGCGAGAAACTCAGTGGGCTGTGTCTATGGGTTAATTCGCTCGTCGAGGCCTTCGTCGCAAGCGACGGGTTCGACGAGGACGGTGACCGGTGACAAGAACGAAATTATTTAACTAAACATACACTGTCTTCGGTTCTCGCGTGTCGTGAGCATTAATAAAACATCGTCATTATATTATTTCCAGCAAAATGAGAAGGCATAGTGAAGATTATAAGATCAATCTTATAATCTTGTACTGTAATTTTATAATCTTGTACTTTTGTATAAGAAAAAAAATCACATTTCAGAAGTAGCAATTTTAAAAAAAAACCTTTTCACGTGTTTACTTAACACAATGCTTTTTTTAAGTTTTTCAAAATTTTAATTATATTTTTAAATTGATTAACCCTTTGATCGCTGTGTAGGTCCCCAGTGCCCTACGTGACGCACTGAATTAATTACGTCGATTATGTACTTTTAAAGTTTGTTTTAGCCTTTTAGGTATCTTTGAAATAGATTTATTTTCAGTTCTTCGGATTCGTCTTTCCCATAGTCTACTAGATACTCCGGTGCCTTATCGAATATAACAGAAATGGACATAATTACTTCAGTATTCCGCGTAGGGCACCAGGGCCCTACACGCAGTCAGAGGATTGGTTTTCTTTGTGTCCACCTTATCCCACTAGGTGGGGTGGGCACTATGAACTTTTCTATCAGCCGTCATCTCAACACTCACTCTTCTCTCTCTCATATCAGTCAGAGGGTCAAATAATTTATTTATTTATTGCATAGATGGGTGGACGAGCTCACAGCCCACCTGGTGTTAAATGGTTAACGGAGCCCATAGACCTCTACAACGTAAATGCCGCCACCCACCTTGAGATATGAGTTCTAAGGTCTCAGTATAGTTACAACGGCTGCCCCGCCCTTAAAATCGAAACGCCTTACTGCTTCACGGCAGAAATAGGCAGGGTGGTGGTACCACTAGTATCTCTAATTTACGTTGGCCAATATTAAGAAAATTCCAATTCAACTTCAGCGAGCAGGAACTTAACACATCCCAAACGCATAACGGATCCCAACGCAGCGTCTTTTAACAAAACTGGAAACGACTTGTTAAATGGATACGGGGATGAAGGGGACGGGGACGAAGGGGGCGGAGATGAAGCAATCAGAACTTACCAGGTGAACTGGACTCAAGTTGTAACCGAGAGGGCACATGCGCTTGAACATTCCGTTAGGGGTGCACACGTAGTAGTATCTGCAGTCGGCTGGGTCTGGCATGTTATACTCCCTGGTCGTTCCAATAGGACAAATAGGAATCGGCGGTTCGCACGACGGGTCCTTTCCACCGTATCTGGTTAAGGCACCATCGTTATCTTCGCCCTCGTTCGCGTAATCTTCCTGTTCGGACTTTCCTTTTGCCGCAGATGCGGGATCTTTGATATTATTTGATGGATGTTCTTCTTCTTGCCTAGGAGGCACCACATTTTTGTTGTCCGTGGAAGGTACCTCTTGTCTCGCCGATGAATCGTGGTGTTCAGTTGGAGTGGATCCCTGTCTCCGAGATAAGTCCAATTTCAATGGTACAGCTTCTAGTTTACCATTCTCAATTGAATTCAACGATGAAGTAAGTCTCGTGGACGAGCTGCCGGTCATTTTAATGCCCATGCTCATCCCTTGGGCAAGTGCGTTGTTCATATCGTTTTCGAACATGCCATTTTTGGGCCTGTTGTGACAATCCTGGCAGTCAACGAACCAACCACCCCAGGATTTATCCGTTTTTGATGAACAGATGTACATGAAGTACGAACAGAGACTCTTCACAGCTTTCTCTATGATCGACATGACAATGCGCAAGGTAGTGCGCACTATTGAGTGACTGTTTATCCATTTTATGATGGTAGCCCCTATAGTCTTCGAGATGGTAATGGCTCTGTTGAGTACGCCGCCGAAACACCATTTGTTTGACTGAATGTCGAGGAAATGGTTTTTGATGATTCGATATTTCGTTGATTCGCATCTCTGGAAGATTATTACCGTTTAGTTACTAAAGATTAGGATTAGGTATCAATATTTTCTGAAGACGTTTTAATACAGGAGTTCATGACAAAACAAATCTTTAAGAAGATATTATTACTATTCTTTTTTTTATTGCTGAGATGAGTGGATGATCTCACAGCCCACCTGGTGTTAATTGGTTACTGGAACCCATAGAAATCTACAATGTAAATGCGCCACACACCTTGAGATATAAGTTCTAAGGTCTCAAGTATAGTTACAGATATTGGATAGAGATATTATTAGAGATATTATTAGAGATACCAGTGGTTGCCCGGTAATCGAAATTCGACTATAATTAATTGAAATTATAAGTTTGTACACTATTAAGATTCTATTTTCAAAGACTATTATACTTCTATAATGACAAATTTCGCCAAGACTATAGAAAATTATTAATAAAGACAAACAATATTTAATCTATTCTCAATTTGACAACAGACGTCAAGAACAAAAGTTAGACAATAAATAAATAGTATGAATGCGTGTGTACGTCAAATACATGGTAGTGTGTGTAATGTTTTCTTTATTGATTTAATGTATTATTATTAATGCATAATTTTTAAAAAATATTAGCATTGTGCACTTCTTCTCTATATTCTCAATAAGTGTGGAAAATTTCATACTCCTCCGTCCGCGCAATTTTCGTAAAAAGGGATACAAAGTTTTTGCTTCACGTATTAATACATAGATCATAAATGAGAGATATTATACTAACCAAAGTGTTCGGGTTGAACTTGTACCCGTTCTGACAAGCCATTTCACGCATCACGGAGTTGTTACATTTAAAATATCTGCGGGTGTCGTACGGATGCGGCATGGGATCCGCCTGTTGGCATGTTGATCCGAAACCATTGCCCTTACCAAGATTCTGCGTGGAAGCAAGATGGCAGGCCAGAACCAAGAGACCTGGTGTGAAATGAGTTATGCTCTACACTCGATATACAAAAAAATAAAACATAATTACAGAAAATTCTGTTTAATAAATGGTTTTTGTATTTTGCTTCTGCCAGTCCATGCTGGTTGTTTGCTAAAGCCTCCTCGAGTGGTCTAAAATTAATCCTTGGTCTGAGAACTAGTATCGTGGAGTCGTAATATACTTGTTCCCTTATCGTTACCAGCATCCACAAAATGGAAATACAGCTTAAGCCGTGTGTGGTTTTTTTTTATTTTTTTATTGCCCTTGTATGCAGACGAGCATACGGCCCACCTGATGGTGAGTGGTTACCGTCGCTCATGGACTTCAGCAATGCCAGGGGCAGAGCCAAGCCGCTGCCTACCGCTTAATACTCTCCATAAGCCTCGTTTGAAGAAGGACATGTCATAGCGCTGGGGAAACACCGAGGAGAAGGAATTATTCGAGATGATACCGGCATCTCGTTTTTACCATCGCACCGCCCGCCACCGGAGTAGAGTTCATCCATACTACCTGGAGCCACTGCGGTCATCCACAGTGCGCTTCCAGAGATCTTTTTTGCCACGCACCATCCGGCTGTGGAATGAGCTCCCCTCCACGGTGTGATGATTTTATATTGTTATAAATCAGGATTAAAATGTCTTACCCAATCTCCAAACGGGAAACATTGTTGATGAGTGCAGAAAAGCACAGTGAGTCTGATTTCCTCTCGATTCGCCGGGTATTTATAGTGGAAAGAAAAACAATCTTAATTAGCGTAATGGATTCGGTACGATAATTAGTCGGTCCCTTAATTGTGTGACAAATCAGTGCAGATTTTGTTTTTAATTGCTCGTTTAGCTTTACTTGCGTGTGTTGATAATGTCATATATCGGTGATGGAGGTAATTACGAGGTAGCACGGAGGCACAACCATCCTCCAGGGTATGCGTTTTAGGACGGAGGAGTCCCACCACTAAATAAATAAACAAATATTTACTAACAATCACGCCACGTTCACTGGTCCCGTGCTAAGTTCGTAAAGAACTTGTGTTACAGGTACCAGATAACGGAAATAAATGTAAGATTCATCCATAACCCTGGACATAGGACCAACATAGGACCTCTTGTGAGTCCGCACGGGTAAGGTACCACCACCCTGCCTATTTCTGCCGTGAAGCAGTAATGCGTTTCGGTTTGAAGGGTGGGGCAGCCGTTGTAACTATACTCGAGACCTTAGAACTTATATCTCAAGATGGGTGACGCATTTACGTAGTAGAGGTCTATGGGTTCCAGTAACCACTTAACACCAGGTGGGCTGTGAGCTCGTCCACCCATCTAAGCAATAAAAAAAAACACATATCGACATTTATATTCACATAGATATTTAGGATAGTTAGACGATTGGATCACTGTTAAAGTAATAAACAACTTGTTAATAAGTAAGCAATCTTGTTAATAAGTACCATTTGAAAAAAGTTTCATTTAAAAAAACTCAAGCCATAAAGGTTCTATGTCAATTTAAAGTACCTATCTATATATTAATACGTGAAGCAAAAACTTTGTATCCCTTTTTACGAAAATTGCGCGAACGGAGGAGTATGAAATTTTCCACACTTATAGTAGTCTAGTCAACAAGTTCAAAAACGTGAAAAATAGAGATAAAGGTCCTAAAAATATGAGCGAGCTCCTCTTTAACGAGCTTTTTTCAAAATTGCTTCAATGTTAATATTTTTCAAGTTATTAACAAAAAACGAAATATCCTTCTTATTTTGTTAATAACAATTGCAATTTTTAACTTGCACCAAAATCCTTCAAAAACATTTTTCTAGAGGTGATTCCGAATCGAATGAGCCATCGCTCATATTTTTAGGACCTTTATCTCTATTTTTCACGTTTTTGAACTTGTTGACTAGACTATAGAGAATATAGAGAAGAAGTGCACGATGCTAATATTTTTTTAAAATAATGCATAAAAGATACATTAAATCAATAAAGAAAACATTACACAAACTACATACCATGTATTTGACGCACTCACGCATGCATACTATTTATTGTCAAACTTTTGTTCTTGACGTCTGTTGTCAAATTGAGAATAGATTAAATATTGTTTGTCTTTATTAATATTTTTTATAGTGTAGTCTTGGCGAAATTCGTGATTATAAAAGTATAAAATACAATCATAGTAGTGTACAAACTTACAATTCCAATTAATTATAGTCGAATTTCGACTACTGCGGGACCTCTAGTAACAAAAGAACGGCATTTTCATACTTTACTAATATATCGACACATGCAAGGAATGTAAATTATCATATTTAGCTAAAACTAATCGACGCGTTTGAGATGTGGCGCTGGAGGAAAATGCTGCGGATTCCCTGGACGGCGCATCGGAAAAACGCATCAATCCTGGAAGAACTAGGCGTCTCCACAATACTCTCCACCATTTGCCTACGTAGGATTTTGGAGTTTTTCGGTAACGTTGCGAGGAAAAAGGGTGACAATCTCGAAAGACTTGTCATCACCGGCAAAGTGGAAGGAAAGAGGCCTAGGGGGCTTAGTCCCATGCGCTGGTCCGATCAGATTAAGACAACTTTAGAATCCAGCATCAATGTCGCTATCCACTGCGCGGAGGACAGAAGTGAATGGAGGAACATCCTAACAAAAGTGCTCAGTAAAGGTCACGACCCTCAGAACTCTCAGAGGAATACGACGCACGGAGGAGGAGGAGGAGCTAAAACTGAGTTACAAGGTTGTGCATGTCGATATACGAGCAAAGACTATAGTTTAATTTTCTCCTCCCTTTGTCAACTGATTTTTTTATCATACGTTTTCTCTTTACGACTCTTCACAGCTTTTTATTCTTTCAACGCGTAAATGACTAAATCGAAGAGACAACGTATAATTCACCTTGTAGTGTTGGTTATTACGGTCGTATTTCGTACATCAGGAGAATGCTCTTTAAAAAATGAAACCAATTTCGAATCATCCAATAAATTTTATTTTAACATCAACTATGTTCTGGGTTGTGCTGCGCGAACTTTCGCCTTGAGCCTCGACGAAGATGACGAGAGCGATCAGGAGAATTAGGATCTGTAACAAAAATATATACATATAAATAAAATTGGAGTGTCTGTTTATAATATTACTAGCGACCCGCCCTCGCTTCGCTTCGGAAACATTAAAACACATATGAAACCAAAAAAAATAAATAAAAAAAAAATAAAAAAAAAGTAGCCTATGTTCATCAGAGACAATGTCGGCTTCTAATGGAAAAATATTTTTTCAAATCGGTCTAGTAGTTTCGGAGCCTATTCGAAACAAACAAACAAACAAATCTTTCCTCTTTATAATATTAGTATAGATAACCGCTTTTTACTACATCATCCAACCAATAAAAAAAAAAAAAAAACATGCATATTAATATGTGAGGTCTATAAAATCAAAGGCAGCTAAATCCAAGTCTGTCAAATATTTAGGTAAACTACAAAAATCGGCCCTAAGCACGTTAGGATCCTCCCGATCCATCGAAGTACTGCTCTTGCTAGGGCCAGTGTTAGCAACGCTCCCGGTTTGAGAAGCTGAAATAACTTTGTTCGGATAGCTACGATATTCTTTATTTTAAAGCAGATTTATAAATCATGAGAATATTACTAATAATCTGAAATTTAAATGATAAAACTTCGTTTATTAGTACTTAGTTCTGAATAAAAATAAAATTTTTGAACTGATTTTGTTAAAAATTTAGCTGCATTTGTTATAACATGAAAACACTAAAGCGTGTCCAACTAACTAAACAAGATAGCGCCATTGTTAATCCATTTTACGACATTATGGCGTTTAGCTGCCTTTGATTTTATAGACCTCATATATGCAGTACATACACGAAAATAACATTTTTTACAATTTTTGTCTGTCTGTCTGTCTGTTTGTTCCGGCTAATCTCTGGAACGGCTGGATCGATTTTGACGAGACTTTCACGAATAGGTAGCTGATGATATAAGGAGTAACTTAGGCTACTTTCTTTAGACTAGGTTCCCCTCGCGGCGTCACCCACGGTACGACTATAACCGCGGGTAACATCGCGGGACTCAGATCTTCTATATATATAAAAATGAATTGCTGTTCGTTAGTCTCTCTAAAACTCGAGAACGGCTGGACCGATTTCACTAATTTTGGTCTTGAATTATTTGTGCAAGTCCAGAGAAGGTTTAAAAGGTAGATAAATATGAAAATTCTCGGAATTCAATAAAAATTACAATTTTCTTTTCCCTTTGATGTGTCGCCCGTCGGACTGATTCCTTTTGTTTGTTTTAAGTTTATTTTATCCAAAAGTTTAGGTCTTTTATTTATCGATTGAGGCACTACGAAGTCTGCCGGGTCAGCTAGTCAATAATAAAATTTAATGTTTCCGAAGCGACGCGAGGGCGGGTCGCTAGTCAAACATATTTTATAATATATTCTTAAAGGTGCTTTTAGGTTCTTCAAGCACCGGTCGACCTTCAAGTTTGACGAGCGAACTAATATAGATACAGCCCACAGAGTTTTTCGCCTGATTTTCTCAGTGGGTCGCGACCCGGTGGTAGATTCAGCGAAGTACAGCTCTTGCTATAGTGTTAACAAATTCTTTCAGTTTTTTTTTTAGTTTTTTTTATTGCTTAGATGGGTGGACGAGCTCACAGCCCATCTGGTGTTAAGTGGTTACTGGAGCCCATAGACATTTACAACGTAAATGCGCCACCCGCCTTGAGATATAAGTTCTGAGGTCTCAGTATAGTTACAACGGCTGCCCCACCCTTCAAGCCGAAACGCATTACTGCTTCATGGCAGAAATAGGCGGGGTGGTGGTACCTACCCATGCGGACCCACATGAGGTCCTACCACCAGTAATAAAAGTTAGAGCCCATGAGCTCACCTACCGGGCGAAGCTAGATCAGCCCCTTAGGCTACCAGAAATGATCACCGGAGCCCATAGATGTCAGCAACGTAAATGCCGTCCCCCATTTTTAAATATGAGTCTTTATCTCAACTTTTTTGGTAGAACGCTAGCAACTATTACTGGTGGTAGGACCTTTTGTGAGTCCGCGCGGGTAGGTACCACCACCCTGCCTATTTCTGCCGTGAAGCAGTAATGCGTTTCGGTTTGAAGGGTAGGGCAGCCGTTGTAACTATACTTGAGACCTTAGAGCTTATATCTCAAGGTGGGTGGCGCATTTACGTCGTAGATGTCTATGGGCTCCAGTAAACACCTAACACCAGGTGGGCTGTGATCTCGTCCACCCATCTAAGCAATAAAAAATAATAAAAAAAGTAAGCAAAACTTACCACTGCAAGTTTCATTTCGTTTTCCTGATAGTTCGATCGATACGTGAGAACTATTTTATACAATTTGGTGTACTAAAGTGTACATAAAGTGCCCAAAATATTGAGTTCTTAGACTTATATATATATCTGGTTCCTAATATTAGTATATTATTTGAATTTAAATAACAAAGTTGAATTTGATACAGAATATGTAAATTGACTTTAATGTATTTAAACTAATATTGCGTTATCTTTTATTGGCTGAATTTAATTTATTTAATATGAATAAAAAATGCCTTTGGCCCCGCGATGTTATTGACCCGTACAATTGTTTACACTACGCAGTAAGTAAGTAAGTGCAAGAACCCAAGTTGAACAGAATTTTAAATGTACCGTGTTCCGTATTTTTATTTAAGTATAGCTTCTAATTCTGAATCGGTCTCTTTTGAAGGTCGTGTCTAGCTTGAAGTGCTGATCACTCGATGATCTATGCTTCTCCATGACTTCCTTTCCTTGGCGGTTCTTATAGCCTTGGTTATTACCTGTGAGCATCTTTACTAGATCTGACCAGCGGGTAGATGAGCGTCCGTGTGATCTTCTCCCGTCACCTGACAATTGTAGTCGTCGTGGCCTCAAGGATAAGAGATCCGGTGCATTCGTATCTAGCGATGCAACGGTGTTCGAATCTCGCTGGCGGGTACCAATTTTTCTAATGAATTACGTACTCAACAAATGTTCACGAATGACTTCCACGGTGAAGGAATAACATCGTGTAATAAAAATCAAACCCGCAAAATTGTAATTTGCGTAATTACTGGTGGTAGGACCTCTTGTGAGTCAGCACGGGTAGGTACCACCGCCCCGCCTATTTCTGTCGTGAAGCAGTAATGCGTTTCGGTTTGAAGGGCGGGGCAGCCGTTGTAACTATACTGAGACCTTAGAACTTATATCTCAAGGTGTGTGGTGCATTTACGTAGTAGATGTATATTGGCTCCAATAACCACTTAACACCAGATGGGCTGTGAGCTCGACAACCCTTCTAAGCAATAAAAAAAAAACTAACATCAACTTCTCTTAGTTATCGGGTTCTCTACGAGCGATGGGACCGAAGTACGCGGGAGTACATTGGAAGTAGATAGCGGACAGCCTTGTAGTAATACCGAGCTCCTTCGGAATGGATAAGTTGGTCCGGCGTGATGTTCATGGAATTTGCAACATCCACCTTCAACACCACATTTCAAAAGCGTCGATCTATGTATAGCGTAGGTGACGAAATTAGATCGCTTTCTTTGAATGAGTTCTTTTTTAATTTACCTAAGCTGATGGGCTAGAGAGCGTCACCGGGGTAGTAGGTGAGCTCACGGGGCTCAAACCTGACGACGTTGCTAACACGAACCCTAGCAAGGAACCGTGCTTCGCAGAGTCTACCGCCGGATCGGAAACGCGACCCACTGAGAAGATCCGGCGAGAAACTCAGTGGGCTGTGTCTGTGGGTTAATTTACTCGCCGAGCCCTTCGTCGCAAGCGACGGGTTCGACGAGAACGATGACCGGTGCTTGAGGTACCTAAAATCATCGTTAGTGGATCGGGAAGATCCGAGATGAGGTGTGCTGAATGTGTTCAGTGAGCGAGCTCACAGTCCATTTGATGTTAAGTCACAGAAGTCATCACAAGCGGAGATATTAGCATGTCGCAGAATGGGGCCAATATCTTTATATGTTTTTATTGACATTGTGGGTCCACGGTGGGTAATCGTGCAAAGAGCTTGCGCAGCACGTATAAGGTTTGTTGTAAAATATTAAAATAAAATTTATCATGTCAAAGCTAAAGCAATTTTCGGATTGCCAAATAGCAACACTGTTGGTGGTAGCAATGCCAGTAGTGGGGTCGTGACATAATAAAAAAGGCGGTAGTCTACCTCGGAGAACCAGGGCACTGAAATTGCGATACTTCAAGACAAATAATTTTTTTTTAATGGAAACTAGCGACATCTTGTAGCGGATGCCCCTAAACTTATATGTTGTTAAAGTTAAGGCATTTACTTAATTATTAAATAACTAAACACAGAAAAAAATAATACAAGTCTTTATTTGTTATAGACAAATTTATTAAATTTTATCAATTTGTGTTGTTTTTGAAAATTTACAAATTCCTTCATTAAAAAGAAAATATAGGATAGGTAATATGTTACTGCAATGAGAAACTAATCGAAGCGAAGCCATCTAGTGGCCGACGCCCGTAAACATTTTTGTTGAGTGTTTGAGTTGCTTAGCTATAACTAATTTATGTGTATTATTTAAGCGGAGAATTCTTTAGAATTCTTTAAATCATTCTTTGGTGATGGACATGTCATAGGGCTAAAGATGCAAGGAGGAAAATTCATTCCGTTTTCGTGTAGAAATTAATGCTGGAAAAGCTCCCATCGAGGCTCCGTTGACTCATAGAATGTAAAATGTAAATCTTATACCTTACACCTACCTTATTACCTACCTTATGTATTATAATCTGAATCTCGGTAACGGTTCCAACGATTTTCATAAAATTTAGTATACACGGTAAATCGATCTAGCTACGATTTATTTTCAGAAAATGTTGTTTTATTCGTGTTTTCAATAATCAACTTTATCGATAATCAACTTTATGACTCTTCGCGACATCTATTGGCGAATAATAATACTATTTTTTTTAATTGAGGGCAACTAACCGCTTTATAGATACAACAAGATGGCGTTATCAAAAAAAAAAACCGAGCAAAGTCATCATATAATGTAAATTATATGAAGCACACTGAACTCACCAGAAACACGCGGAATGCTAATATTGAATTAATTTGATTTTCGCATTTGTTCCATCCATTCAACTGTAAATATTGTTTGTTCTTAATGTTATTGGACATAAAATAGTATTTATTATGTGACTCGGAGTAAATTATTGGAATATATGATTTGACAGCGGATTCAATACAGCCGACTACAATAGATTGATCTTAGTAGTTCCTACGTAACGACCCATTAAGAAATGGATATGAGATCTGCTGTGGTGAGTCCGTTCTGTTTCTTAATTCAGTGCAGTACTAGCCCCTTAATCGCGCTTCCTCCATTCGCGTTTTCACTATTCACTGATTAATAAAATGCTATCCAGGTCGTATATTCGCGACTAAAGATAATTTAAAAGATTATTCGCCGATCTAAAAAGGTTTCCAATATGTAGGTATCCAACCGAATATCTTTTGTAAACGCGCTTTTCCGTATCAAGGTTTCTGTATTCGCGGCATATTTATGGAACATATACCCCGTGAATAAAGATAAATAATAAATAAATAAATAAATATTTTTGTTCCATTTGGGATAGAAACTTTGGGCCCCTGTGGTCCATCTGCTAAAAGTTTTTTTAAGGACCTTAAAAAAAAGTATTTGAAGCCTCAGGAGACCAGAAGGCCGGTACGTATTTTGCACAAACAATTAGCATTGCTATCCAGCGTGGAAATGCTGCCAGCCTTCTGGGAACGCTGCCAACTGGCGGTGAGCTAACACAGATTTTCTATTTATAAGTAGCTTTAATAAATAATAAAGAGGTTTTACTGTAGATAAGCCAGACATTTCTCAATGAAGTCCCAATAATCATATCAACTTGAAGAGTCTTTGAGAACTATTTATTTTGAAGTAATAGAGTATTTATTATAGGCATGTAGCCTTCAGTTGACAGGTGGTAGAACATCTTGTGAGCACGGACGCGTATGTACCATCGCGCTTCCTATTTCTGCCGTGAAGCAGTAATGCGGCCCACAGACACAGCCGCAGTGGTAGAATCTGCGAAGCACTGCTCTTGCTAGGGTTAGTGTTAGAAAAATGGTCAGGATTGAGCCCCACGACCTCACCTACTTGTTACGATTACGCTGAAGCAACCTCTCAAGGCTATTAGCTTTGGTAGGAAAAATAAGAAAAACGTAATGCGGTTTTGAAAAATGAGGCGGGGCAGAAGTTGTATTAAAAAAAAAAAAAAATTTATTGCTTATATGGATGGACGAGCACACAGCCCACCTGGTGTTAAGTGGTTACTGGAGCCCATAGACACCTACAACGTAAATGCGCCACCCACCTTAAGATAAAAGTTCTAAGATCTCAGTATAGTTACAACGGCTACTCTGCCCTACCCTTCAGACCGAATTAGACTTAGAGCTCATGTCTTATAGCAATAATGAAAATAAATGAAAATTTCGTTACAGTTCCTAATTCTCGTGATCGCTTTCGTGAAAATCGTCCAGGGCGGAGCTGCAGCCGTACACGGATTAGACCAAACAGTCCAGAGCCGTGAACAGGAGATGGCAGAAAAATTAATAAAATTTTTGTGTTAATAAATGGTTGCTCTTTCATTTCTCTCAGAGGTGATTTGCGGTTGACCACAACACTTCATTAGGATATCCTTTGTCATTTTTGTATTGAAAGAATGTAAATTTTGTTTATTGCTTAGATGGGTGGATGAGCTCACAGCCCACCTGGTGTTAAGTGGTTACTGGAGCCCACGGATATCTACGACGTAAATGCGCCACCCACCTTGAGATATAAGTTCTAAGGTCTCAGTATAATTACAACGGCTGCCCCACCCTTTAAACCGAAACGCATTACTGCTTCACGGCAGAAATAGGCGGGATGGTGGTACCTACCCTTGCGGACTCACCAGAGGTCCTACCACCAGAAATACTTCTATTACGTTTGATATCTTGTAATTTGAGCGACTAGGACATCGCAGCAGAAAGAGACAAGCAGAAAGATGTTATTGAATTTATGTGTGAAAGAGCGATCGACTCGCGTTGAGGTTTTTTTTACTAAACACCATTAATGTAACTAGCATTAACGACTGGATTCCACTATATTGATTGCCTGCACTCATTACCTCGGTGTAAATTTAACATTTGGCTATTTCAATTGCTTCTTTAACAAGTCCCAGCATATAGTGACGTTCAGTGTTTTTTTTTTTTATTTTTTTTTATTTCTTAGGTGGGTAACGAGCTCGCAGCCCACCTGGTGTTAAGTGGTTACTGGAGCCCATAGACATCTACAACGTAAATGCACCACCCACCTTGAGATATAAGTTCTAAGGTCTCAAGTATAGTTACAACGGCTGCCCTACCCTTCAAACCGAAACGCATTACTGCTTCACGGCAGAAATAGGCAGGGTGGCGGTACCCACCCGCGCGGACTCACAAGAGGTCCTAATGGTTAGGCCTGGACTTCAATGTGTGTTCAGTAATAGCCAGCTTCCAATGCGTTTTAATAGTGATGTGCTCTTTTATCCGAGCTGAGAGATGCGACTTTTTATGTGATATGCGGCGGCGTGGACACGTGTTTAAATTTGATATTTCGCGAGTCTACCACACCATCCCACTTCTGACACCACTGTTACGGGGTGGGATGATGGAGACTTTTTAAAAAAAACACTTTTTACAGAAACTGGAAAAAAAGTAATTTTATTATAAGAAAGTACAAGTTTGTCATGTTTTAGATAAGTGTCCACAACGAGGTTTCAAATCGATCTGCCTTTCTGTGGTTACGGAAATGCTGACGAAACTTTTGATTTGCGTCATTACTTAGAAACGAAGTAAACAACTGAGGCTAGGTCAGCAGCTTACTTTATATTGACCATGTTGTAATCGGATATTATAACAGTACCCTGCGTTTAGTTTGGCCAATGTAAGCCTCGCCACAGCCGCAGACCGTTCTGTAGATACCAGGGTGCTACAGAGGAGCTATCTTTTAGGCAGGAAAAGCAGTTTTTACGTCACATTTACTCTTACCATCTTTTGTATCTAAACTGTCACACCCTTAAGATACGCTAGAGCGGTTGACTTAGTAGACGATCTTTTAACGGACGCTACTTGTTTTGTCAGCGATTGGCAACGTTCAAACAACAGTCATTGCACTGTAACATGCTTAAGTTCATCAGCTGGGTGTGGCTCGTCACATAAGTGATGAGGGTATTATCCTACCGCGACAGGGCAACACAACGCCGCCGTCGCCCGAATCATGTCTTGCCGGTTCACCCGGATTCACTCTCGGTGCCTTTAGGCCTCTCAAGCACCGGTCACTGTCCTCGTCGAAACTCGTCGATTACGACGAGCGAACTAACCCATAGACACAGCCCACTGAGCTTCTTCCCGGATCTTCTCAGTGGGTCGCGATCCCCTGGTATACTCTGCGAAGTACTGCTCTTGCTAGGGCTAGTGTTAGCAAATTTTCTAAGGTTGAGCCCGTGAGCTCAACTACCCGTCCGGGCATAGAATAGCCCCTTAGGCTACCAGCGAATAGGTAAAAAAAAAAGATTAGCGCGATTGGAAATAGAATTTACTATGGCTATTTATTCTATTTAGATTACGTGGATGGTGACGTGAGTTCGCGAGTATTTGTCGGGCTATTGCGTGGTCCGGGGTTCCGATTCTTCTAGCCTCCATATCAACGGCAAGGTAGTTCCTTTTTCAGTCTCAATAGTGAACCACTTATTGTTGTGACAGCTGTTGAGATGTTCCGGACTCCTATCAACAGCTTTTTGTCCATTCTCCACTATTCAAAAGACCATTATCTTAGTATCTATTCCACGACTTCAAGGTAATAGAGAAAGGTTAAAATTGCCCGATTTTCAAAATGCCTCATCCATAAATTTGCAACCACGGAAACACCAGAGCTACCTATTGCTACTCCATCAATCTCTGGGTTAAATTGATATGTACTGAAAGACTTTAAGAATATGAACAGTGAATTTAAATTTGAACGATAGGTAATTATAGTAAAATTGAAACAACAACATTTATGTTCATCCCAAGAATTTTATTACAACGTTGAGTACGGTTTGGTCGGAGGAGCGGTCGCTACTTGTCTTCTTGCCTTGGACCTGGCCGAAACTCACAAGGGCCATCAAGAAAACCAGGAACTGAAACAAAAACGAATCAAAAAATATTCCACTTCCCATTCAGCGCTATGAATTTAAAAAAGCTTAGACGGCTTAGCGAAAACCGAAGAGAATGCTATGAATCTAGTGTTGTTTTATTGCCCTTGCAGACGAGCATACGGCCCACCTGACGGAGAGTGGTTACCGTCGCCCATGGACTTCTGCAATGCCAGGGGCACAGCCAAGTCGCTGCCTACCTGCCGTATTACACGCATCACACGAATTTAACCTCCAGGGCAGGAGAATGATGATAAAATGATGAATGAGTTATTTCCCCTTGGAAGATACCGCACAGAGTAGAAAGAGTGCCGGTCTTCAGTAATATAAATTAAGTTTAAACTCACCTTTGAGAGTTTCATGTTTTTTTCGTGCGTATTCAATGTGAATAGAGATGTCGAATTGTCTCCTGAATTATTTTCGCGGTCTTTTATAGAAACACATTGTTATCAATATTACTAAATTCAATTCCTTTTTTCTTTGAACAAATATTGTATCAGGCATATAATATGTAGTATGTAAATAATCTGTTATTTAAATATTAATTGTTATTTTTATTTGAGTGTGAAATTTTAATTTATGGATTCGATAATACTATCTAACTCAATGTTGAATTGAGGCCGAGGCAGGCCTCTTGATTGAGACCGTTGACCCCATTTTCGACATTTTATGTCAAAATTAAATAAAAATATTTATATACAAAACTTACTATCCACGAAACTATCCACTCAATACTTTAAATTTGGCATAAATACTCCTTTTGTGACATTGGCGTTATGGAGGGTAGTGGTAAGAAGCACCATCTTGTTTAGGGGACAATTTGAAAAAGGGTCCGCCTGTAAACGCAAGCTATTGTTGGAAGATTCACCAAAATAGCGCTAGTGTAGGAAGTGGATATTATATGAATATAGTAGTTTTAAACAGATTGAATTACCCATCCCGACCGGAGCCCTCTTCTTCGATATTGCGAAGGCGTTGGACAAAGTCTGGCACAACGTTTTGATATACAAAGTGTATAACACGGCAGTGCCAGACAGACTCGTACTCATCATACGATACTACTTGTCGAACCGTTCGTTCCGATATCGAGTCGAGGGAACCCGCTTTCACCCCCGTCATATAACAGCCGGAGTCCCGCAAGGCTCCGCCCTCTCCCCGTTACTGTTTAGTTTATATATCAACGATATACCCCGATCTCCGAAAACCCATCTAGGGCTCTACGCCGATGACACGGCTATCTACTACTCGTGTAGGAAGAAGTCGTTATTGCATCGGCGACTCCAGACCGGAGCAACCACTATGGGACAGTGGTTCCGGTAGTGGCGCATCGACATCATCCCCACGAAAAGCACAACGGTGCTATTCAAAAGAGGTCACCCTCCGAATACCACTTCGAGCAGCCCACTCCCCAATAGGCGCGTAAATACCTCCCCCATTCGCCTCATCGCTCTTTTTGACCAGTCTATACCGCGGGCCTCAAAGGTCAAGTATCTAGGCGTGACCCTCGATAAAGGAGTGACATTCCGCCTCCACGTTAAGTCGGTACGCGACCGAGCCGCGTTCATACTAGGACGCCTCTATCCGATGATTTGCAAGAGAAGTAAATTGTCCCTTCGAAATAAGGTGACACTCTACTAAACTTGCATACGTCCGGTCATGAACTATGCAAGTGTAGTGCTCGCTCACGCGGCCTGAAGCCCCTTCAAAACATACAATCCTGTTTTTGCAGGATAGCCGTCGGAGCTCTGTGGTACATGAAAATGTGAACCTCTATGACGACATGGACCTAGAGTCCATCAGTAAGTATCTACAGTCGGCATCAGTGCGCCATTTCCAAAAAGCGGCACGACACGAGAATCCTCTCATAGTGGCCGTCGGTAACTACATTCCCGATCCTGCGGACCAAATGATAAACAGTCGACGAGGCCCAAAACACGTCATTTCGGATCCTCCAGATCCTAACGGCGCTTTTAGGTACTTAGGTACTAGCTGGCCTCGTCCGTCATTCTCGGCGAACCCGTCGCTTGCAACGAAGGGCTCGACGGGTAAATGAACCCACAGACACAGCCCACTGAGTTTCTCGCCAGATCTTCTCAGTGGGTCGGCTTTTCGATCCGGTGGTAGATTCTGCGAAACACTGCCCTTGCTAGGGTTAGTGTTAGCAACTTCGTCAAGTTTGAGCCCCGTAAGCTCAGATACTTGTTAGGGTTACGCTGAGAGGCCTCTCATGGCTATCAACTTAGGTAGGAAAAAAAAAGCAGTGAATTATGGTGGGTTGAAAATTTTAATATTTTTAGTGCGTTAAAAAATATGCAGTATTTAAAATCTTAACTACCTATTTATTTTTATTACTTGGTATTTACGTAGTAAGTGTTTTTTTCCTTCTTAATTTATATCCTACTCGAATAGTTTAAGGCGCTTTTTAAATCTTTCCACTTGCTACTGTGGCGCCACCTTAATTAGCTCCAGTTCAGCGGACACTTTTAATATACAGAGATGGTGCTCCTTACTTCTACTCTCCATAATTGACGCCCACTAATAACGGATTTAACGCAAAGAATTGGAATCTCTATATTAATACGTGAAGCAAAAACTTTGTAGGTATCACTTTTTACGAAAATTGGGCGGACGGAGGAGTATGAAATTTTCCATACTTATAGAGAATATAGAGAAGAAGTGCACAATGCTAATATTTTTTAAAAATAATGCATAAAAGATACATTAAATCAATAAAGAAAACATTACACACACTACATACCATGTATTTGACGCACACACGCATGCATACTATTTATTGTCAAACTTTTGTTCTTGACGTCTGTTGTCAAATTGAGAATAGATTAAATATTGTTTGTCTTTGTTAATATTTTTTATAGTGTAGTCTTGGCGAAATTTGTGATTATAGAAGTATAAATTACAATCATAATAGTGTACAAACTTACAATTCCAATTAATTATAGTCGAATTTCGACTACTGCGGGACCTCTAGTGAAAGTTAAATGTTACATTTTGACGTTACGATTTTGATAGTCATCACGTGAAATAAAGTTGAGTTCGACAGCTCTGCGTATCATGTTTTGCTCACGATCAAAAGCTGATTGTCTGTGTTATTTTTATTTTATGATGTGGCCATTTTAAAATTTTTATCGTAAAAACGCTAACATCATTATTTAAGATAATCGCTATCCGGGTAGGTTAACGTAAGTCTGGTTCCCCTACACGTGGAAGTACCAGGAGTACCCTTACTGGTGGTAGGACCTCTTGTGATACTGGTGGTAGGACCTCTTGTGATACTGGTGGTAGGACCTCTTGTGATCTACTGGTGGCAGGACCTCTTGTGAGTCCGCGCGGGTGGGTACCACCACCCCTGCCTATTTCTGCCGTGAAGCAGTAATGCGTTTCGGTTTGAAGAGTGGGGCAGCCGTGTTAACTATACTTGAGACCTTAGAACTAATATCTCAAGGTGGGTGGCGCATTTACGTTGTGGATGTCTATGGGCTCCAGTAACCATTTAAGACCGGGTGGGCTGTGAGCTCGTCCACCCGTCAAAACAATTAAAAAAAAACCTAGATTTTTTCAAGACAAGGTAACGACCGCTAGCAAAATAATATAAACAAGCTAAATTTCAACATATTTAAAAATGTAGTTTGGAAGTAGTGTAAGGCCCATTGTATTCATATTATGTTCAATATTATCAATATTGACGGTCCTATATACATAAATTTAAATGTCTATTTACGTCGTTATTAAACTCGAATATTTATTTAATCAAAATATCTACCATTATTATCTATATATTGCTGCCATCTAATAGTAAGGTCATTTATGCCCAATGGCGGATCCGGGGGGCGGTCATGGGGGTCATGACCACCCCCTGAGCTGGTTCCAGGACTTAGGTGGACCACTAATTGAATATAATGATTTTATTTATATATTTTGTCACCATACAGATTTTATGTAACTACATACCTTCAATATTTAATTCATTTAATATAATATATTAACTTTGTATAATGGCAAACGTTTGGGAACGAACGCATCTAAATTTGACTATGTGACCCCCTCCTGGCGCCAAAGCTGGATCCGCCCTTGTTTATGCCTTTGCGATAGAACTCTGGTGATCTAGATTCTACAAACTGTGTGAAAGCATTTTGTACTGCCTCCTGGGAAGAAAGCTTTTTATTACGTAGAAAATTGTCCAAATTCACGATAAAAATGGTAGTCCGTTGGAGCAAGGTCTCGCGAATACGGAGGGAGACGAATGGTTTCTAATTGCAGTTCCTGTAGAGTTAAAACGGTTTCTCGTGCTGTATGAGGTCTCGCGTTATCATGGAACAATAATGGTGAAGATCGATTCATGATTCGGGGCTGTTTTACTGCAAGTTTTGCTATCATTGTTCGCAATTCGGCACAGTAGATATCTGCCGTTATTGCTTGACCAGATCGGAGAAAGCTATAGTGAATAACACCATGCTGAGACTACCAAACAGTTACCGTTACCTTTTTATTTGTAAGCTTTGCTTTAGGACACTGTTGCGGCGTTTGACCCGGGGTCAGCCATTGCATTTTCGCTTACGGTTATCGTAAAGAATCCACTTTTCATCACATGTCACAATTCGATCTAATATTCCTTCATTTCTGTATCGATTCAACAAAGCAACACATGTTTCAACACGCGTTTCTTTCTGCAGATCAGTCAAATCATGAGGCACCCATTTTTCATATTTGTTTTTATTTTATTGATTTGACGCGAATGAGTCAATATTGTTGGTAAGGTAACGTTGAACCATGCCGCTAATTCCTGGGTAGTTTGGCTCGGATCGGCTTCCACCATCTCTTTCAATTCATTTTGTTATTCACATGTGTGGGCGGTCTTCCACGTGGTTCGTTCTTCAAATCAAAATTTCCATCACGAAAGTGTTTAAACCAAAATCGCACGGTGCGTTCATTAGCAGTCCCCTCTCCAAGCGCAACATTGATATCGCGAGCAGATTCTGCAGCGTTAGTTCCGCGTCGTATTCAAAAATCACCCGAATTTTCCAAGTATCCATCTTTCTTGTCTAAGCTGAATAAAAAAACAACTGAAAGTCTATAATCGAATGTTGCACATTTTTTAAAAGAAGAACCTTATAGAAACAATTTGAAAAAAGTTTCGCTCAAAAATCTCAAATCATGAAGGTCCTATGTCAATTCGAAGCATCTATTACAATAAAACGGTAGGTAATTTCATACTTTAACCCCTATTATTTCGATAAATTGACATATGTTTTCAAGTACGAGGGCGGCACTGAAAATTTCGGGAATTAACGAAGTGACACAACATTACTATTTAAAAATGTACTTATTTCTTTTCGAAGTATTCTCCGCGAAATTTGACACATTTTTCCATACGATGGAACCAATCATTGAAGCAACCATTCCATTCGGAAGTTGGGGTCTCCAAAATGGCCGTTTTGTAGGCGTCCACAGCTTCTTCAGGTGATGAAAATCTCTGTCCACGCAATTTATTCTTTATTTTAGGGAAAGTATAGAAATCATTAGGGCTTAGGTCGGGGCTGTACGGCGGATGGTCTAATAATTCTATGTTTTCTTGCTCTAAAAACTCTTTTGTTCTGTGCGCGGTGTGAGAACTCGCATTGTCGTGATGGAGGATGATGCGGCGGTTGCAGTTCTCTTTACGGAGTTCAGAAACGACCTGTGGCAAACAAATGCTAGCATACCATTCTGCATTAACCGTTCTTTGTCCCTCAAGAGGAATAGTCGTAGCATGGCCGGTTTTGGAGACAAACGTGGCCACCATTTTTTTTGCAACACTCCGTGAACGAACAATTTTTGTTGGCTTTAACTCATTTTCGAACACCCAAACTTGTGACTGGTTTTTTGTTTCGGGTTCGTACGCGTATATCCAGGATTCGTCACCTGATACAATGTTGTATACAGCATTTGAGGATCCTGCGTGGAATCTTTCGAGAGTTCTGACGCACCAAGTAACGCGAGCCGCTTTTTGCTCTTCACAGAGCGAATGCGGTATCCATCGGGAAAACAACTTTTTTACACCTAATTGTTCATGCAAGATTATTTGTATTTGACTCATGCCAATGTTTAAAGTTGCCTGAATTTCGCGATATGTCACATGTCGATCTTCCTCAATCAGCTTACGCACAGCATCAACGTTTTCTTGGGTGACTGCAGTTTTTGGACGACCTTGACGGGGATCATCACTGAGCTTGACACGTCCACGTTGAAACTCAGCAAACCAGCGATAAATTGTGGTTTTGGATGGGGCTTCATCACCAAATGCAGAAATCATCCGGTCAACACACTGTTTTTGTGTTAAACCACTTCGAAAGTCATAATAAATCATCGCTCTTGAATTTTCTCGAGTCAATTCCATTTTCTCAACGACTAAACAAGTTTGACAAAACCTCGTGACAAGACCGAGAATCTTTTTTTAAATAAATAAATGGTATTCGATTTTTAAAACCAAGGAGTTTTCAATTAAAAAGATTTTAATATGACAGGAACAGTGGAAATATTCCATTCCCGATACTTTTAGTGCAGCCTAGTAACAAAAGAGCACGAAAAATCTACATTGTTTAAGATACCTAAATAAGCCAGATATCGTGATAGGACTGCAGGTCGTAGTGTTTGTTAGTTGATATCATCGTTTCTCGTGACGAGAAACCCATAGATGCAGAAAATGATAAAGCATTTAATTTTAGACTACCGCCTTGTGGCGTGTGGATTCAATTATCATTGTTCCAATACTTAATAAATAATAAATAAATAATAAGTCCAATAAATAAAAATAGTTGTATCGGTTTGATGGTGAAAAGTTTCGACCAACAGCTTATTAAGCTTATGAAAGCTTTTAAGGTGCGTTTAGGCCTCTCAAGTAACGGTCTATGTCCTCGTCGACTACGACAAAGAGTTCGACGAGCCAACTAACCCATAGACACAGCCCGCTGAGTTTCGCGCCGAATCTTCTCAGTGGGTCGCGATTCCGATCCGGTGGTAGAATCTGCGAAGCACTGCTCTTGCTAGGGCTAGTGTTGGCAAATTCTCTCAAGTCGAGCCCGTGAGCTCACCTACGCGTTCGGAAGGTAGGAAGTTGGAATAGCCTTTTAGGCCACCAGCGAATAGGTAGGGATTTTTTTTTTTTTTTGCTTCAATGGGTTTGTTGGGCCTGACGCAGGAAATATTCATTCTTAACACGTCACCTATCGGGAGGCCTCTTACTCAAGAACCCTAACCACTAACAATCTATTTAAATTACTTTTGAATAAGTAAACAATAGTTTTATTTACTGGTGGTAGGACCTCTTGTGAGTCCGCATGGGTAGGTACCACCACCCCTGCCTATTTCTGCCGTGAAGCAGTAATGCGTTTCGGTTTGAAGAGTGGGGCAGCCGTGTTAACTATACTTGAGACCTTAGAACTAATATCTCAAGGTGGGTGGCGCATTTACGTTGTGGATGTCTATGGGCTCCAGTAACCATTTAAGACCGGGTGGGCTGTGAGCTCGTCCACCCGTCAAAACAATTAAAAAAAAACCTAGATTTTTTCAAGACAAGGTAACGACCGCTAGCAAAATAATATAAACAAGCTAAATTTCAACATATTTAAAAATGTAGTTTGGAAGTAGTGTAAGGCCCATTGTATTCATATTATGTTCAATATTATCAATATTGACGGTCCTATATACATAAATTTAAATGTCTATTTACGTCGTTATTAAACTCGAATATTTATTTAATCAAAATATCTACCATTATTATCTATATATTGCTGCCATCTAATAGTAAGGTCATTTATGCCCAATGGCGGATCCGGGGGGCGGTCATGGGGGTCATGACCACCCCCTGAGCTGGTTCCAGGACTTAGGTGGACCACTAATTGAATATAATGATTTTATTTATATATTTTGTCACCATACAGATTTTATGTAACTACATACCTTCAATATTTAATTCATTTAATATAATATATTAACTTTGTATAATGGCAAACGTTTGGGAACGAACGCATCTAAATTTGACTATGTGACCCCCTCCTGGCGCCAAAGCTGGATCCGCCCTTGTTTATGCCTTTGCGATAGAACTCTGGTGATCTAGATTCTACAAACTGTGTGAAAGCATTTTGTACTGCCTCCTGGGAAGAAAGCTTTTTATTACGTAGAAAATTGTCCAAATTCACGATAAAAATGGTAGTCCGTTGGAGCAAGGTCTCGCGAATACGGAGGGAGACGAATGGTTTCTAATTGCAGTTCCTGTAGAGTTAAAACGGTTTCTCGTGCTGTATGAGGTCTCGCGTTATCATGGAACAATAATGGTGAAGATCGATTCATGATTCGGGGCTGTTTTACTGCAAGTTTTGCTATCATTGTTCGCAATTCGGCACAGTAGATATCTGCCGTTATTGCTTGACCAGATCGGAGAAAGCTATAGTGAATAACACCATGCTGAGACTACCAAACAGTTACCGTTACCTTTTTATTTGTAAGCTTTGCTTTAGGACACTGTTGCGGCGTTTGACCCGGGGTCAGCCATTGCATTTTCGCTTACGGTTATCGTAAAGAATCCACTTTTCATCACATGTCACAATTCGATCTAATATTCCTTCATTTCTGTATCGATTCAACAAAGCAACACATGTTTCAACACGCGTTTCTTTCTGCAGATCAGTCAAATCATGAGGCACCCATTTTTCATATTTGTTTTTATTTTATTGATTTGACGCGAATGAGTCAATATTGTTGGTAAGGTAACGTTGAACCATGCCGCTAATTCCTGGGTAGTTTGGCTCGGATCGGCTTCCACCATCTCTTTCAATTCATTTTGTTATTCACATGTGTGGGCGGTCTTCCACGTGGTTCGTTCTTCAAATCAAAATTTCCATCACGAAAGTGTTTAAACCAAAATCGCACGGTGCGTTCATTAGCAGTCCCCTCTCCAAGCGCAACATTGATATCGCGAGCAGATTCTGCAGCGTTAGTTCCGCGTCGTATTCAAAAATCACCCGAATTTTCCAAGTATCCATCTTTCTTGTCTAAGCTGAATAAAAAAACAACTGAAAGTCTATAATCGAATGTTGCACATTTTTTAAAAGAAGAACCTTATAGAAACAATTTGAAAAAAGTTTCGCTCAAAAATCTCAAATCATGAAGGTCCTATGTCAATTCGAAGCATCTATTACAATAAAACGGTAGGTAATTTCATACTTTAACCCCTATTATTTCGATAAATTGACATATGTTTTCAAGTACGAGGGCGGCACTGAAAATTTCGGGAATTAACGAAGTGACACAACATTACTATTTAAAAATGTACTTATTTCTTTTCGAAGTATTCTCCGCGAAATTTGACACATTTTTCCATACGATGGAACCAATCATTGAAGCAACCATTCCATTCGGAAGTTGGGGTCTCCAAAATGGCCGTTTTGTAGGCGTCCACAGCTTCTTCAGGTGATGAAAATCTCTGTCCACGCAATTTATTCTTTATTTTAGGGAAAGTATAGAAATCATTAGGGCTTAGGTCGGGGCTGTACGGCGGATGGTCTAATAATTCTATGTTTTCTTGCTCTAAAAACTCTTTTGTTCTGTGCGCGGTGTGAGAACTCGCATTGTCGTGATGGAGGATGATGCGGCGGTTGCAGTTCTCTTTACGGAGTTCAGAAACGACCTGTGGCAAACAAATGCTAGCATACCATTCTGCATTAACCGTTCTTTGTCCCTCAAGAGGAATAGTCGTAGCATGGCCGGTTTTGGAGACAAACGTGGCCACCATTTTTTTTGCAACACTCCGTGAACGAACAATTTTTGTTGGCTTTAACTCATTTTCGAACACCCAAACTTGTGACTGGTTTTTTGTTTCGGGTTCGTACGCGTATATCCAGGATTCGTCACCTGATACAATGTTGTATACAGCATTTGAGGATCCTGCGTGGAATCTTTCGAGAGTTCTGACGCACCAAGTAACGCGAGCCGCTTTTTGCTCTTCACAGAGCGAATGCGGTATCCATCGGGAAAACAACTTTTTTACACCTAATTGTTCATGCAAGATTATTTGTATTTGACTCATGCCAATGTTTAAAGTTGCCTGAATTTCGCGATATGTCACATGTCGATCTTCCTCAATCAGCTTACGCACAGCATCAACGTTTTCTTGGGTGACTGCAGTTTTTGGACGACCTTGACGGGGATCATCACTGAGCTTGACACGTCCACGTTGAAACTCAGCAAACCAGCGATAAATTGTGGTTTTGGATGGGGCTTCATCACCAAATGCAGAAATCATCCGGTCAACACACTGTTTTTGTGTTAAACCACTTCGAAAGTCATAATAAATCATCGCTCTTGAATTTTCTCGAGTCAATTCCATTTTCTCAACGACTAAACAAGTTTGACAAAACCTCGTGACAAGACCGAGAATCTTTTTTTAAATAAATAAATGGTATTCGATTTTTAAAACCAAGGAGTTTTCAATTAAAAAGATTTTAATATGACAGGAACAGTGGAAATATTCCATTCCCGATACTTTTAGTGCAGCCTAGTAACAAAAGAGCACGAAAAATCTACATTGTTTAAGATACCTAAATAAGCCAGATATCGTGATAGGACTGCAGGTCGTAGTGTTTGTTAGTTGATATCATCGTTTCTCGTGACGAGAAACCCATAGATGCAGAAAATGATAAAGCATTTAATTTTAGACTACCGCCTTGTGGCGTGTGGATTCAATTATCATTGTTCCAATACTTAATAAATAATAAATAAATAATAAGTCCAATAAATAAAAATAGTTGTATCGGTTTGATGGTGAAAAGTTTCGACCAACAGCTTATTAAGCTTATGAAAGCTTTTAAGGTGCGTTTAGGCCTCTCAAGTAACGGTCTATGTCCTCGTCGACTACGACAAAGAGTTCGACGAGCCAACTAACCCATAGACACAGCCCGCTGAGTTTCGCGCCGAATCTTCTCAGTGGGTCGCGATTCCGATCCGGTGGTAGAATCTGCGAAGCACTGCTCTTGCTAGGGCTAGTGTTGGCAAATTCTCTCAAGTCGAGCCCGTGAGCTCACCTACGCGTTCGGAAGGTAGGAAGTTGGAATAGCCTTTTAGGCCACCAGCGAATAGGTAGGGATTTTTTTTTTTTTTTGCTTCAATGGGTTTGTTGGGCCTGACGCAGGAAATATTCATTCTTAACACGTCACCTATCGGGAGGCCTCTTACTCAAGAACCCTAACCACTAACAATCTATTTAAATTACTTTTGAATAAGTAAACAATAGTTTTATTTACTGGTGGTAGGACCTCTTGTGAGTCCGCATGGGTAGGTACCACCACCCCTGCCTATTTCTGCCGTGAAGCAGTAATGCGTTTCGGTTTGAAGAGTGGGGCAGCCGTGTTAACTATACTTGAGACCTTAGAACTAATATCTCAAGGTGGGTGGCGCATTTACGTTGTGGATGTCTATGGGCTCCAGTAACCATTTAAGACCGGGTGGGCTGTGAGCTCGTCCACCCGTCAAAACAATTAAAAAAAAACCTAGATTTTTTCAAGACAAGGTAACGACCGCTAGCAAAATAATATAAACAAGCTAAATTTCAACATATTTAAAAATGTAGTTTGGAAGTAGTGTAAGGCCCATTGTATTCATATTATGTTCAATATTATCAATATTGACGGTCCTATATACATAAATTTAAATGTCTATTTACGTCGTTATTAAACTCGAATATTTATTTAATCAAAATATCTACCATTATTATCTATATATTGCTGCCATCTAATAGTAAGGTCATTTATGCCCAATGGCGGATCCGGGGGGCGGTCATGGGGGTCATGACCACCCCCTGAGCTGGTTCCAGGACTTAGGTGGACCACTAATTGAATATAATGATTTTATTTATATATTTTGTCACCATACAGATTTTATGTAACTACATACCTTCAATATTTAATTCATTTAATATAATATATTAACTTTGTATAATGGCAAACGTTTGGGAACGAACGCATCTAAATTTGACTATGTGACCCCCTCCTGGCGCCAAAGCTGGATCCGCCCTTGTTTATGCCTTTGCGATAGAACTCTGGTGATCTAGATTCTACAAACTGTGTGAAAGCATTTTGTACTGCCTCCTGGGAAGAAAGCTTTTTATTACGTAGAAAATTGTCCAAATTCACGATAAAAATGGTAGTCCGTTGGAGCAAGGTCTCGCGAATACGGAGGGAGACGAATGGTTTCTAATTGCAGTTCCTGTAGAGTTAAAACGGTTTCTCGTGCTGTATGAGGTCTCGCGTTATCATGGAACAATAATGGTGAAGATCGATTCATGATTCGGGGCTGTTTTACTGCAAGTTTTGCTATCATTGTTCGCAATTCGGCACAGTAGATATCTGCCGTTATTGCTTGACCAGATCGGAGAAAGCTATAGTGAATAACACCATGCTGAGACTACCAAACAGTTACCGTTACCTTTTTATTTGTAAGCTTTGCTTTAGGACACTGTTGCGGCGTTTGACCCGGGGTCAGCCATTGCATTTTCGCTTACGGTTATCGTAAAGAATCCACTTTTCATCACATGTCACAATTCGATCTAATATTCCTTCATTTCTGTATCGATTCAACAAAGCAACACATGTTTCAACACGCGTTTCTTTCTGCAGATCAGTCAAATCATGAGGCACCCATTTTTCATATTTGTTTTTATTTTATTGATTTGACGCGAATGAGTCAATATTGTTGGTAAGGTAACGTTGAACCATGCCGCTAATTCCTGGGTAGTTTGGCTCGGATCGGCTTCCACCATCTCTTTCAATTCATTTTGTTATTCACATGTGTGGGCGGTCTTCCACGTGGTTCGTTCTTCAAATCAAAATTTCCATCACGAAAGTGTTTAAACCAAAATCGCACGGTGCGTTCATTAGCAGTCCCCTCTCCAAGCGCAACATTGATATCGCGAGCAGATTCTGCAGCGTTAGTTCCGCGTCGTATTCAAAAATCACCCGAATTTTCCAAGTATCCATCTTTCTTGTCTAAGCTGAATAAAAAAACAACTGAAAGTCTATAATCGAATGTTGCACATTTTTTAAAAGAAGAACCTTATAGAAACAATTTGAAAAAAGTTTCGCTCAAAAATCTCAAATCATGAAGGTCCTATGTCAATTCGAAGCATCTATTACAATAAAACGGTAGGTAATTTCATACTTTAACCCCTATTATTTCGATAAATTGACATATGTTTTCAAGTACGAGGGCGGCACTGAAAATTTCGGGAATTAACGAAGTGACACAACATTACTATTTAAAAATGTACTTATTTCTTTTCGAAGTATTCTCCGCGAAATTTGACACATTTTTCCATACGATGGAACCAATCATTGAAGCAACCATTCCATTCGGAAGTTGGGGTCTCCAAAATGGCCGTTTTGTAGGCGTCCACAGCTTCTTCAGGTGATGAAAATCTCTGTCCACGCAATTTATTCTTTATTTTAGGGAAAGTATAGAAATCATTAGGGCTTAGGTCGGGGCTGTACGGCGGATGGTCTAATAATTCTATGTTTTCTTGCTCTAAAAACTCTTTTGTTCTGTGCGCGGTGTGAGAACTCGCATTGTCGTGATGGAGGATGATGCGGCGGTTGCAGTTCTCTTTACGGAGTTCAGAAACGACCTGTGGCAAACAAATGCTAGCATACCATTCTGCATTAACCGTTCTTTGTCCCTCAAGAGGAATAGTCGTAGCATGGCCGGTTTTGGAGACAAACGTGGCCACCATTTTTTTTGCAACACTCCGTGAACGAACAATTTTTGTTGGCTTTAACTCATTTTCGAACACCCAAACTTGTGACTGGTTTTTTGTTTCGGGTTCGTACGCGTATATCCAGGATTCGTCACCTGATACAATGTTGTATACAGCATTTGAGGATCCTGCGTGGAATCTTTCGAGAGTTCTGACGCACCAAGTAACGCGAGCCGCTTTTTGCTCTTCACAGAGCGAATGCGGTATCCATCGGGAAAACAACTTTTTTACACCTAATTGTTCATGCAAGATTATTTGTATTTGACTCATGCCAATGTTTAAAGTTGCCTGAATTTCGCGATATGTCACATGTCGATCTTCCTCAATCAGCTTACGCACAGCATCAACGTTTTCTTGGGTGACTGCAGTTTTTGGACGACCTTGACGGGGATCATCACTGAGCTTGACACGTCCACGTTGAAACTCAGCAAACCAGCGATAAATTGTGGTTTTGGATGGGGCTTCATCACCAAATGCAGAAATCATCCGGTCAACACACTGTTTTTGTGTTAAACCACTTCGAAAGTCATAATAAATCATCGCTCTTGAATTTTCTCGAGTCAATTCCATTTTCTCAACGACTAAACAAGTTTGACAAAACCTCGTGACAAGACCGAGAATCTTTTTTTAAATAAATAAATGGTATTCGATTTTTAAAACCAAGGAGTTTTCAATTAAAAAGATTTTAATATGACAGGAACAGTGGAAATATTCCATTCCCGATACTTTTAGTGCAGCCTAGTAACAAAAGAGCACGAAAAATCTACATTGTTTAAGATACCTAAATAAGCCAGATATCGTGATAGGACTGCAGGTCGTAGTGTTTGTTAGTTGATATCATCGTTTCTCGTGACGAGAAACCCATAGATGCAGAAAATGATAAAGCATTTAATTTTAGACTACCGCCTTGTGGCGTGTGGATTCAATTATCATTGTTCCAATACTTAATAAATAATAAATAAATAATAAGTCCAATAAATAAAAATAGTTGTATCGGTTTGATGGTGAAAAGTTTCGACCAACAGCTTATTAAGCTTATGAAAGCTTTTAAGGTGCGTTTAGGCCTCTCAAGTAACGGTCTATGTCCTCGTCGACTACGACAAAGAGTTCGACGAGCCAACTAACCCATAGACACAGCCCGCTGAGTTTCGCGCCGAATCTTCTCAGTGGGTCGCGATTCCGATCCGGTGGTAGAATCTGCGAAGCACTGCTCTTGCTAGGGCTAGTGTTGGCAAATTCTCTCAAGTCGAGCCCGTGAGCTCACCTACGCGTTCGGAAGGTAGGAAGTTGGAATAGCCTTTTAGGCCACCAGCGAATAGGTAGGGATTTTTTTTTTTTTTTGCTTCAATGGGTTTGTTGGGCCTGACGCAGGAAATATTCATTCTTAACACGTCACCTATCGGGAGGCCTCTTACTCAAGAACCCTAACCACTAACAATCTATTTAAATTACTTTTGAATAAGTAAACAATAGTTTTATTTACTGGTGGTAGGACCTCTTGTGAGTCCGCATGGGTAGGTACCACCACCCCGCCTATTTCTGCCGTGAAGCAGTAATGCGTTTCGGTTTGAAGGGCGGGGCAGCCGTTGTAACTATACTGAGACCTTAGAACTTATATTTCAAGGTGGGTGGCGCATTTACCTACGTTGTAGATGTCTATGGGCTCCAGTAACCACTTAACACCAGGTGGACGGTGAGCTCGTCCAGCAATCTAAGCAAGAAAAAAAAAATTACAATTTCTTGTTTACATTACAACTACTGCTCATGAGTTTAAAGTATGGTTTAAGTATTTAAATAATTGGGTTTCTTTCATGTAAATTACGGAATCCATTTTTTATTGCTCTTATAGGCATACGGCCCAGCTGATGGTGAGTGGTTACCGTCGCCCATGGACTTCAGCAATGCCAGGGGCAGAGCCAAACCGCTGCCTACTTTCTTAGCTAAAGGCCTCCATCATCTTCCTCTGTAGCTCCTTGTCCTAGTCGAAGTCAATTGAGTGGATTCCCGTCACCATCAACCACTGTCTTATTGGTCTACCCACATTCTTTAGTCGCCTCAGTCCTCCCCAGCGTTAGGGCTCTGTGGTTCGAACAATAAAACAATTTGGGGGGTAATTAGAAATTATTAAACTAAATTGAATAGGACTTTTTAGCGAGAACGCGAGGAGTGAAGTGTGATTTGTTTTATTTTGTCTATTTAGTGTTTCTTCGGGTTTAAATGTGTAATAATGGTGGTTTATTAACTGTTTAATATCTGTGAAAGTGCACAAAAGTGGAAATTTGAAACAAAGCCGCTGGACGTAACTTCTCAGGATCCTCCAAAAAGTCCACTGAAAAAATCTGAGTAAATGACCACCATTTTACTGAGATTATATTTCATCCCATTTCATTTCATTTCATTTTATCCCAGTTGATTAATGTCTCAAATTAATCATCTTCATTTCATTTCACTCCATAATATCATATTTCATAAAAATAAATATTATAAAAATTAAAATAAGACATGACTTAAAGGTCTCAGTTACCAGGTCATAAAATCCCTTAAAAAAAATTGAATAGAAACAAGAGAAAGTGCTATGGATTTTTAAGTGATTTTAGGACCTGGTACCTAAGACCTTTAGGTCAAGTCTTATTTTAATTTTAATGTTACGTAACTTTTTTATATGAAAATGATATTATGAAATGAAATGAAGTTGATTATTATGAAACATGGCATGAAGTGAAATGAAAACGAAATGAAATGACATGAGATGAAATGATATGGGATGAAGTATAATCGCAGTAAAATGGTGGTCATTTACTGAGACTTTTTTAATGGACTTTTTGGAAGATCCCCAGAAGTTACGTTCAGTGGCTTTGTTTCATTTTCCCACATTTGTGCACTTTCACAGATACTAAATAGTTAATAAACCACCGTTATTACATATTTAAGCCCGAAGAAACACTAAATAGACAAAATAAAACAAATCACACAACTTCACTCCTCGCGTTCCCGCCAAAAAGTGAATACTATGGAAGTATCCAAGATAACCTGCCTGTTAAACCATGATATGAGAAATTGAAAATTAGCGAAAGTCGAGATTTCATAACAACCTTAAACTGAGATTGAGATTTGGCCATAATACTGCGCCGTCACACCTAGCAGGACATGGCATTGTTTCAAACAACCAATGTATACACTCTCAAGCAGAAGAAGGGACGATCCATCACATTATTTTCTATTGTCAAAGTTTTTTAATTCAAAGACTTGTGTGCTGGCTAGTGAACTTAGTGATACTCAATCCCGATCCTGCGGACAGAATGGAAAGCAGTCGACGTTGCCCAAAACACGTCATCTCAGATCCTCCCGATCCACTAACGGTGCTTCTAGATACTTCAAGCACCGGTCACCGTTCTCGTCGAACCCGTCGCTTGCGACGAAGGGCTCGACGAGTAAATTAACTCTCAGACACAGCCCACTGAGTTTCTCGCCGGATCTTCTCAGTGGGTCGCGCTTCCGATCCGGTGGTGGATTCTGCGAAGCACGACTCTTGCTAGGGTTCGTGTTAGCATCGTCGTCAGGTTTGAGCCCCGTGAGCTCACCTACTAGTTAAGGTTCCGCTGGAATAGCCTCTCTAGGCTACCAGCTTAGGTAGGAAAAAAAAAAGTGATACCTATGCACTTAAGTGTGTTTCTTCCTACAGCCCTCCACTACTTACTAAAAGATCCAACATCCTATAAACCTATTTATAATTACTAGTGGTCCCACATAGTCGAATTTCGACTATAACTAATTGAAAATTTATTTATAAACATTATTATGTTTCTATTGTCAGACACTATTAGACTTCTTTAGTAAACGCAGAGTATATGTGTGCCTATATGTGTGTGCGTCAAATACATGATAGTGTGTGTAATGTTTTCTTTATTGATTTAAAGATTTTTTTATGCAAAATTAAAAAAAAATTTACATTCTACACTCCTCTATAAGTGTGGGAAATTTGATACTCCTCCGTCCGCGCTATTTTCGTAAAAAAGGGATACAAAGTTTTCGCTTCACGTATTAATATATAGATATAAAAAATACAATTCAAACAATTTAAATGACAAAATTAAGTGAAGTGTAGTGACGCCAAAGTAATGAACATTATCCAAATAAGATATGACCTAAAGGTCTCTGTTACCATAGGGCATAATAATAAAATAAAAAAAATTCAAAGTCATATTTTATTATCAATCATTCATCGTCATCATCATCATCATCATCGTCATCGCTGAGTCGCTTCTTCAGTTTGGCTTCCAGTTCCTTGGCAGGGTTGAACACGCCGCCGGTCTGCGCGTTGCAAATGAAACAACGGGTCGATTTCTTGTATTGCTCCAGAGCGCATTTCTCGCAGAAGTAGTGTTTGCACCTGCAGAGGAACTTGGCACGTGAGGGTACTGCACCCTGACTGTGAACCTAGCGACGATCGCATTAAAGTCTAATGTTCTTCAGCACGTAATGTAATCGCAACTAAAATCCATTGCGTCGTCCAAAGTCTCGTCTGTTGCAAGATACCTTGCTTTTTATGTTGTATTGTGTCACGTGGTTATGGAAGTCCACGGACATCAACAACATGCTTACCACCACCCACATTCAGACTTGAAATTAATGTCTTAATTGTGTGGGTTTGAATGTCATTCGTGAACATGAGTTAAGTACGTATTTCATTAGAAAAATTCGAACCCGTCAGCGGGATTCGAACACCGGCATTGTCGCATCGTATCCTTAAGGCCACCACAACTTAAAACTTTAATAAAACGATTCCTTTATCCTTGTAGAATAGTTGCTCTACACAAAAATCCGACCTACATCCAGCCTCTAGTCCTATACTGCACCACTATAGACCTAGTCCTCACGTCCTTACGGATCCATCAGATCCAATAACCTTTGCATTAGACGCCTTCAGCTCTAACACTAGGAGCAGGCTTAGGGACCCCGGTAACCGTACTCGTCGAACTCGGCAAAGAGTTCGCCGTGCAACCTAACCCCGCTGAGTTTCTCGCCGGATCTTCTCAGCGGGTCGCGATTCCGATCCGGTAGTAGATTCATTCGCGAAGCAGCTGCTCTTGAGCTGTTAGGTCTCCTTCGGAGGCGCTCGGGCAGCTGTTAGCAAATCCCACCCCTCCTGGCTGAGCCTTTGCTCGCCCACCTGTCCTGGTGAAACTGGAAAGGCATCCGGGCCACCAGTAATCCTTCAATCATAAAAAAAAAAACCTAGTCCTCTACAACTCTATTTTACCTCATCACCTCTACAGTTCCAACTTACACTTACTTGGTAACAACAGGATTTGTGAATCCCTCTCTGCATACAAAACATTTGAACGGTAGTTCCTCGTCGCTGTGGATCTCGTAATCTGAATCTCCATCTTGTCCCGGTGTCTCCAGCTCCTCGCGTTCCAGTTGCCAGCCATGTTTGTAGTCAGAGCGGTCGTGAAGGAATTTACATGAATCTGAAATATTTAGAAACTTCGAGGACAACGTGTTTATTAAACAACTTTACAATTGAATATGCAATTTAGAAAAGGGCACATCTCTGAAAATGTAAAATGTTCAGAAAATAAAAATAAAAAAAGGGTGCGTGTACTTATGTACGCGCGTAAGAAGTTATACTTTATTTTTATTAAATTTATTTCCTTCTTTTATTTAAATATTAAATAATTAATAATAAATATTTAACGTTAATAATTTAATAATATTTAGTATGAATTATATTAAATAATAATTTTGTCATTTATATTACTAAAAAATGAATGCTAATAACATTTTTTTTTACGAGTGTACATGCGCGAAAGTTCACCTGCGGCTATATTCAGACTCGTCAAGTTACGTCGGTCGTATTGTAATGAGCGATTTAGTGGGCAACTTCATTTCTGTTAATTTTGTGTCACGGTGCGCGCGCATCGAAAAATTTCACTCTCATCAATTTTTCAAAACGCGCCTAAAGAAGTAAGAAAATGAAAGAAAAGAAGGATAAAAGGCGATTGCATGCAGCAGAGATGCGAATGTTGCGATGGATGTGTGGAGTAACGAGAATGGATAGAATACGGAATGAATATGTTAGAGGAAGTCTGAAAGTGGCACCTGTGACAGATAAGCTGAGGAGTGCACGTTTGGGATGATATGGACGTGTGATGAGACGAAACGAAAATGAGGTTGGTAAGAGAGTGTTAATTATGAATATGGAAGGATATAGAGGAAGAGGTACACCTAAAAAGAAATGGATAGATTGTGTGAAAGACGATATGTGTAAGAGGGGAGTGAGCGAAGAAATGGTATATGATAGAAGAGTATGGAAGGAGAAAAAATGTTGCGCTGACCCCAGGTGACTGGGAGAAGGGCAGGATAATGAATGATGATGCCTAAAGAAATATAACTTCAAAAACTGATTATTTTCTAAAGCAGTATTTAAAATATTAACTTTTGAGCTATATTTTAGTGTTAATTAGTAATTGAAAATTACTGGAATTATTATAAAATGGGTATATGAAAAAGCGTATTTGACAAAATATGCGACATGTGCCCTTTTCGAAATTGCATATTCAATTGTACTAGCCGTACTCGCCCGCTTCGCTGCGCATTTAAAATGAACATTATTATTTATTGTCATTATTATTAGGGAGTCCAACACTCATATAAATATTAGCCTATCCATTAAGTACATGTATTTTCTACATGGATACCAAGTTTCAAGTCAATCGAATGCATGGTTCAGGAGTTATATCAATAAAAACCACTGTAGATTTATATATTGGTATAGATATAGATTTTATTTTTATTACCTGTCTCGAGACATGAGTTTAAAGTCTTAGTTTACTGCATTAAGCCTGTCCCATCATTCAAACCGAAAAGCATGTGTGTGATCCTCAGCATTGACATCTTGTCACATACACATATCCAGCATCAATCAATTTATCATTAGTGACCTCCACAGCCCACTGAGTTTCTCGCCGGATCTTCTCAGTGTGGTAGATTCTGCAAAGCACTGCTCTTGCTAGGGCCAGTGTTAGCAACACTCCCGGTTTGAGCCACGTGAGCTCACCTATACGTCAAGGAGAAGCTGAAATAGCCTCTCAAGGCAAGGCCAAAGTGAATAAATAAATCTTACCACCAAATCCACAAAAGCCAGTCTCCTTATAATCTTTGCATATATCAGGCTGATAATCCCATCTAATTGTAAGAAAAAAAGCATTTTATTATTCAATGAAAGCAATAATTCAATGTATACAAAGCCTAGTTCACTTTGTTATAATGTTGAATAAAGAAAAGGGTAGAAATATTTATTCTTGATGTGTTCTAGTAAGTACCTATTCAGAAACAATACATATTGTGGTTCTCGATAAAACACCTTTGGCTAATGATGGTTGCCATCGACGAAAGCGCCATCTACAAATTCAATAAACGTCATACGTCAAACCACATTGACAGCAAAAACGTCATTCTATGTATTTTGTGTCACTTATGTGCACATGCATATTATTCATAACTTTCGAACGTAACGAACTAACAGCCTTTTTTGTAAAATCGAAAATATACGAAATTATACAGTAAATCGAATTTCTCTTTTGGATATCCTCCGTTCCTGCGTCTACAGTACCAATGAGTAGATACCAGCTGCCGTCTTGCCTATTCCTGTATTGAAGCCAAACAGTGTTCTTATTTAAATGTTGAAAAAGCAAAATGAAGACTTTAAGCCTTATCGAACCAACGGTATTGAGTCAATGGTAGTGGCGTTCACATTTCCATGGGCTTCTGTGAAGCACTAATTACCGGCTGGGATGTGAGTCCCTTTATCTTTCTACACAATTCAAACTTGTTTCGAATTTAATGGTGGTAGGACCTCTTGTGAGTCCACACGGGTAGGTACCACCGCCCTTCCTATTTCTGCCGTGAAGTAGTAACGCGTTTCGGTTTGAAGGGTAGGGCAGCCGTTGTAACTATACTTGAGACCTTAGAATTTATATCTCAAGGTGGGTGGCGCATTTACGTTGTAGATGTCTATGGGCTCCAGTAAGCACTTAACACCAGGTAGGCTGTGAGCTCGTCCACCCATCTAAGACATAAAAAAAATATGGCTTATTAAACAATGCCATCATAAGAACCAAGTATTTTATGATGATTTCAAAATTGTTTTTTTCAGACCTGACTGTGGCCCTCAAGTTTGCTGGAGCTCTGATGGGCCCTTTCCTGACTAGACCAGAGCTGGCATTACCAGCTGCAGTGTCTTTCTTTTTATAATATTGGGCATAGTTGTTTATCCCACGATATATCTGGAATTTTATAATAAATATTAATGGACCTTCTACACTTTATTGTGTATGAGATAAGAAGTGAGTCTTAAGTTAATGATACTCTGACATATGCCTTCCTTAGGTTTTTTTATATACTAGATTTGCATACATCTACGAAACAGGACCAATAATTTATAACTTTATTAGTATTACTAAGTTCCAGTGTAGCATTACAGACATTTACACTTTGTTGACTAGCCAGGTTTGAGGAGGCACTCAATAAGAACCAACTTAATTACACACATATTTTATTATAATTTATTAAGATATGCAGAAGTTGGTATGGAAGTTAGTACGGTATGGTTGATAAGTATTAACCATATAAAAAATTATAAGCTAACTGTCACTAAAGTAACCACGAAGTGTGCGATTTCAATACTGTTAAATGGATACCTGTAGTTCTCACATTTGCGCGTGGAGCCTTTTTTATGGAGAGGAATTAACATTGATTCCGTCCAGTCTTCAGGCCACTGGCCAGTACGCCATATTTTCTGGCAAATGGAGTGTAAAATCTTGGTACCATCCGAGCCTAGGCTCTTTAACATTAGAGCGGTTACGCTGTCCCTCCCGCATTCTCCCTCAGGCAACATTGGAGGAAGCTGGTGCAAAAACTGGACCAAGGTGGTCACGATCCTCAGTAATGAGGAAACGACAAAGAAGAAGAAGAAGAAGAAGAAATGGATACCTTATCATCTGCTTGTCCGTGCAACTCTTCATTGATCTTCTGAGCCTTCTCAAAGATGGCTTGGGCATCTCTATCCTTTTCTGTGTCTAATTCATAGGTAGCTGTTGCATTCTCTCTCTGTTGTTGAACCGATAGTGTTGTCCTTTGAGAAGTCTGAAAGAATTGTAAGCTTATGTTGATCTAAATGGATCTTAAAACGGTTTTTTTTTATGTTCAATACAGAAGACAAGACTTCAACATAAAGATGACGTGTAAAAAGATTAAAGAGATAAAAAGATGTGTGCCAGATTTAAGTAAAGATAAACTGCTCTAATTGTTGATAATATTGATTTCAGTGGAGATATAACTGAGACACTAACAAATATCTCAAGATGCATGGCGGCATTTACTTTGTAGATGTCTATGGGCTCCTGTAACCACTTAAGAACTTAAGGAATAAAAAAAGACAACCCGAAAGGCTGAAATGGCAGCAAGCAGGCTGTTGGAACCAAAAGTTCTCAAGTGGCTATTATATATCTAAATATGTATGAAGTATGTGAAGATTTGAAGTGTGGGTAGGCCTTCTACAAGATGGACCAACAGCCTGTTTATGATATCTTATATCTGGTGCTTCAAAGGTGCAGATCTCATTATAGATCAGATTATCAAATCTGATGATATCCAAGTGAGTTGATGATGATGATGAGCTGTTAATGTTACTATACCTTTTCTTCATCATTACTATCATCATTATCTTCAATTACATCAATTTTGGATTTCTTCGGACCTCCTGTAGACTGTATGTTTGGATTTGGTTTGTTCACCCTTTTCGTTGGTAGAACTACTTGTTGCTCATCAGAGTCCGAGCTGTTTTTCTCTGAAACGTTACTATATTAAATTATATATTAAGCAGCCGTCTGGTGTAGTGGTAAGTGACATGGTCACTACACAAGGGGGTCGCAGGTTCGAATCCCGCCAAGGGAAGATATTTGTATGATAAATATAAATGTCTTTCCAGGGTTATGGGTGTATATTAAATATATATATATATATATATATATATGTGTATAATAAAAATATTATATTTATTTCCGTTATCTGGTACTTGTAACACAAGTTCTTTACGAACTTAGCACGGGACCAGTTAACGTGGAGTGATTGTTAGTAAATATTTATATTTATAAAAAAAAAAAATATCAAGTATATATGAGGCTGTCAGCGCAAAAGTGGCCTAACCCACAATTTTTCATGCTTATAATCATGTATATTGCAATTTATTTAATATATAATAAATTTTTATGCAAAACCGGCCTATCCATAGTTTCACCCATAGAAAGCAGATGGCTTTGTAATCATTATTTTAGCGCATATTGTTTTTTTTGCCAACTCAAATTCAAATTCATGAAAACTAAAGCCTCATTGCTCCATAATAACTATAGTACGCTTAGGCTGCTTTTGCGCTGACGGCCTCATATGATAAAATATATATCGACACTTGAAAGGCAAACGTGACTAAGCGACAATGCGTGAACTTTACGGTAGACTAATTTAAAGTTGAAATACATGAAAACAAAATTTATTTTAACGAATCCAGTTGTAGTAGAAACTAGCTAGTAGCTGTAGGATTGAAATAATTTTAATAGACCTAGAAATATATATTTTTTGCGGATCGAATATGGTTATTGCCTATCATTTATGTGCAAAGCAGTTATTGTCGCTTAGTCACTTTTGCCTTTCAAGCGTCGATATATTTTTTTTATAATGGTAATCTGCCGATAGTTTCTGCCAGCAATTTCTGCCAGTGTCGTGTTATGGCTACATATGGAACATTGTCGAGCTATTTAAACACACTTTATATTATAAAAAGTATCCAATTTTGGCTATATTAATGGTGCCTGGGACTAACACAAAATTAATGTTACTACAAACTTACATATTATAATAAAGATTATGTACAGAGAATAATGCGCTACATATAATTATAATTTTATAGTTAGTAGTTATACACTTAATAAAAGCACTTATAATACGGGGGTCTGGGAACAGTGAGAAAGAGGATATGAAGAAGCGATGAGATAGTTTTAATGTACTATTCTTAGATGTCTTTCGTTTGGAGAATAATTTAATAACTTAACGATCAATATTACCTTCTGAACTGGAAGTTTTACGTTTTCTGCCACCCCTATTCTTAATATTACGTTTTTTAAAAGTACTGAGTACTTCCACTTCGGCGTCTGACATTTTGAACGATTGTTTATTCAACCTAGTGTGTGCTTACTACGATATTAGAGTAATATCTACATAATCATTAATGAGGACACAATAATACTAAATAAAAGTACTGTATTTCACTTTAGGACCTTCAAGTATTGTCGGTATTTATAGGGTTTTTAATTAATTTTTGCATTTCACAACATGATAATATTGGCAATGATCAAAATAATGCTCATTTTTAACATTGACATGTGATTGATTTTGACGGATAGTTGTTTTTTTAAACTATGATTTGTCTATTGAATGGAGGGAATACTGCCCATACAACATAGCTTAAACATTTATAGCAATGCCTGAAGTTAAATCAAAACTTAAATTAGCATATGGAATAATAAGGTTAAATAAGAGAAAGCCGTACATGTTGTATAAGATGAAATAAAATAGCCTGTCAGTAAATTAGCGGAGACTTATTGAGGCTTCTAGGCAATTTGGAAGGGACCCGAGCAGCCACACAGCCACATTGAGGAATTCTTTTTTTTTTCACACTTAAGCCCTTTCTACTACTACTGTTAAAAGTTGAAACCAGAGTTAAAACTCAAACATTGTAATGGACATAATAAACACTATTCTTATCACGATGTTCATGTCTCTTTTATAGTAATAATAAATAGATAAATTAATAAAGTCATTAGCTGCCTTGAAATAAAGTGGAAGTGGAATCATAATTTACCATACAAACTGGAAATATTGAATGCTAAAAGGTTTAGGGTGTAATTTTTTTTTTATTGCTTAGATGGATGGACGAGCTCACAGCGCACCTGATGTTCAGTGGTTACTGGAGCCCATAGACATCTACAACGTAAATGCGCCACCCATCTTGAGATATAAGTTCTAAGGTCTCAGTATAGTTACAACGGCTACCCCACGCTTCGAACCGAAACGCATTACTGCTTCACGGCGGAAATAGGCAGGGTGGTGGTATCTGCCCTTGCGGACTCACGAGAGGTTCTACCACCAGTGATTACGCAAATTATAATTTTGTGGGTTTGATTTTTAATACACGATGTTATTCCTTCCCCGTGGAAGACAATCGTGAACATTTGTTGAGTACGTATTTCATTAGAAAAATTGGTACCCGCCTGCGGGATTCGAACACCGGTGCATCGCTCAACACGAATGCACCGGACGATTTATCCTTTAGGGCACGACGACTTGATATTTTAAGGAATGCACAAAAAACTCAGTCTAGTTTTATCGATCCTTGTATTAAAACGTCACAGGTTACAGCGCTCACTGATTGCTTGTCACTTGTCAGGCTTAATATTGCCGTATTCTGCAACGCGGCCCCGTTTTGTATTTCTTAGATGACCGTTATGAGAAGTGCACATTTATGAAACACAATAAAAGAATGACATCGTGTAATAAAATGCAAACTGTAAAAATAATAATTGTGTATAGGTATTGTGTGCTCGCATAGATAAATTATTTTGTATACACCATTAATGGCTGCCACAAAAAACATTTAAGAATGATCACTAATTATGTAGTATGATAAGAGATAATTTTTCTGAAGAGCCCAGAATACTTTTCATACTCGCCTTTCGTGATTTGTAAAAATGTGATTAATTTTGATGAGTAGGTAGTATTGTCCAAAATTTGTATGTATGTCTGTATGTAGTGAAGTCTCTGAACGTCATTTTCGCCGACTTCAAGACTTTTAATCAACTCGAAAATTTCAACACGCATCAAGGACCGACACCGATGCCATAATTTTATAAATAAGCTAGCTCTAATATTCTGAAAACTATCAACAGGATAAAAAAATAAATGAAATTAATTGTCAGTTAGGTTTGAACATATTTTGTTAAATTTAGCTTGTTTCTTTGTAAAAAATTCAAGTACAGAATATATTTTAAATACCTGGTAATTAAATACCTTTTTACTGGTGGTAGGACTTCTTGTGAGTCCGCACGGATAGGTGCCACCACCCTGCCTATTTCTGCCGTGAAGCAGTAATGCGTTTCGGTTTGAAGGGTGGGGCAGCCGTTGTAACTAAACTTGAGACCTTAGAACTTATATCTTAAGGTGGGTGGCGCATTTACGTTGTAGATGTCTATTGTCTCCAGTAACCACTTAACACCAGGTGGGCTGTCAGCTCGTCCATCCATCTAAGCAATAAAAAAATAAAAAAATCCTAAATACAACAATTTGACGTAAACATTCGTTGCAGTGGTAAAACCCGGTGACTTCATAATTGCGCTGCATTGCGATAAATTATTCATATTTTGGGGCATTCTTAAATAACACACTTATTTGGCCTTAGATTTTAATATAAGCCTGCAAAAAGTAATGTACGTCTAAGCCATGATGAACCAGATTAACCTAAAAGAACTACGCGACTACTGCTTGATGTTAAGCTATCTATAGGTAGGCTATATTACCAATATTGTTGGTGGCATTATTTCCAGACCGCATTGAAACGAATCTCGAAGACGTACCTACCCATTTTCTGTGTCGAACGAATTAATTCCAACGTACTTATGATCAACAACAGCTGTTTTAATCTCATAAACACAAAACAGCCACTCATAACTTATGGTGTTAACGTAAATGTAACGTTAACCCGTATTGGAATACAAGATTTGAATATTAAATAGCGTTTCGTTCTGAAACACACCGACGAAACATCTCATAGTATGTTCTAGCTGTTTGGTCATACAACCTTTTGCTTTTCGTTTAAAAAAAATAGTATACCACTTTTGCGAATTTGATATTTGAAACTAAAACGGCTTAACTTACATGCGTATTCTGCTGTTGTTAATGCTTTCTGTAGAATCATCGATATCTTGAACTGGTTCGAAAAAAATCGAAAATGGTATACCACTTTTACGAAGTGCTCATAGATTTATTTAAAAAGGTATTAAGTCCACGCCAGACCCTCAGAAAATACGTTGTTTTAAAAAGGAGAAAGATAAAAAAATCGACATTTTTGCTGGAAAGTGTGTGTGTAAGAATTTCGCGGTAACTGACGCGAATAATAAAATTAATGCCTTATTTTTTTTTTATTGTTTAAAACTATTTTGTATTCTTGTTTTTTTGGGACGCTAGAGCATTGAAAGCTATACGAATGCGGGATGTATCATTCATAATCAACACATTTCTTTCTACGACAAGTTGTACATACTTTTAGTTACAGAAAAAACATCCCTTCGGATTTAATCGCGGATTTTTTCGCTTAATACGCCTTATTATTGTAATTAAACGTGCGTTTTATTTGGTATTATCATCAACCGCTCGACATTTTTAATTGAACTTCAATTATGTTTACTCCATTCAAATATCTAAATAAGTTTTTTGTTAAGATATTTTTTCAAAATTTTAAACTAAATGGCTCTCCTGTGAAGCTGCAGAAATGTCGCTTATACCAAATGGCTGTTCAACCCTCGATATCCTTCCACTCATGATGACTGATAACATAATGCAGTCAAATTTTTTTTTTTCCTACCTAAGCTGGTAGCCTAGAGAGGCTACTCCAGCGGAACCTTAACTAGTAGGTGAGCTCACGGGGCTCAAACCTGACGACGTTGCTAACACGAACCCTGGCAAGAGTCATGCTTCGCAGAATCTACCACCGGATCGGAAACGCGACCCACTGAGAAGATCCGGCGAGAAACTCAGTGGGCTATGTCTGAGAGTTAATTTACTCGTCGAGCCCTTCGTCGCAAGCGACGGGTTCGACGAGAACGGTGACCGGTGCTTGAAGTACCTAGAAGCACCGTTAGTGGATCGGTTTCCATTCTGTCCGCAGGATCGGGAATGTAGTTACCGGCGGTCACGATGAGAGGGTTCTCGTGTCGTGCCGCTTTATCGAAGTGGGCAGTAAAATAAAGCAATGCATTGTACTTATTGGATTTTTGGGACATAGGTATATCCGTCACACTCGGAGTGACGCCGCGAGCTGGTTGTAATATAGAGATGACCACGGGAACCCCTTTACTTCGACCAGATTCTGACCCCAGGCGAAGATCAGACGTCGGTTGTGGGTGTGCAAGGCGAATCATTTGATGTGGAAGAGCCAATTCACGAAAAAAAAAATTAAAAAAAAGAGCGTCACCATCAAACCTATTTCTGCAACTAAGCTGCACGATTTGAACGCTGAGCCAAACATGAATTATAATTAACTAGAGGTCCCGCAGTAGTCGAAATTCGACTATAATTAATTGGAATTGTAAGTTTTTACACTATTATGATTGTATTTTATACTTCTATAATCACAAATTTCGCCAAGACTACACTATAAAAAATATAAACAAAGACAAACAATATTTAATCTCAATTTGACAACAGACGTCAAGAACAAAAGTTTGACAATAAATAGTATGCATGCGTGTGTGTGTGTCAAATACACGGTATGTAGTGTGTAATGTTTTCTTTATTGATTTAATGTATCTTTTATGCATTATATTAAAAAAATATTTGCATTAAGCACTTCTTCTCTATATTCTCTATAAGTGTGGAAAATTTCATACTCCTCCGTCCGCGCAATTTTCGTAAAAAGGGATACAAAGTTTTTGCTTCACGTATTAATATATAGATATGTATAATATTTAGATATTTCAATGTTGGTAGCCGCCATTAATAATGTTGTTGTAAAAACTCCGGTAACCGTTTCAAATCAGGTGGGCTATGGCTAGTTCATCTATTTAAGAATAAAAAAAAAGACATTTTTACATTTCACACGTGGTAGAAGTTAAATCTTCAAAAAGGTTGGCTTCGAAATAATGAGATGAATGTAAAATTTCGGGAAGAAGATAATTGTAGTTTTTAAAAGGTAATGATCATAGTGTTTTTTTTCTTCTTTTTTATTTTTCTCTTCAAAGTGAAACTTCTTTAGAATCATTGTGATTTGAAACTCGATGAAACGAAAAAATAAGTCCATAGAGACACAAACACATAAATGTATAGATAGGATTCAGCCGGCGAGAGAACGAGATAGAACACATTAGACGTTCTCGGTCTCCTCTTTGTGGGACTCTTCGTAGCATCTCCACTATCGTCTACAAAACATTGTCCATATGTGAGTCGTCTATTATCAAAGGTGGCCAATTATTATCAAATCTGTGCATTTGGACAAAAAAAATGTTATTGATATGGCAATATAGATTGATTTGAATATCAATCGTCTCCTTCAAAGAATACGGTTCAAAACCTGCATTAAATAAAGTATTAACTTAACCTGATATTTATCTAAGATGTCGTTCAGAAGAGTTTTGTGACTGCCAATGGAATACAAAGTCAATAATTCGTTTTTCTGATTTACCAATAGTTGTCCAAAAGTCACATTGCCGGCTTTGATAATAGTCGACTCATGTATGCTCCTGTGTAGCGGGATAGTCAGTATATCTACATCTTATTTATAAGTTTCACTTCTACCGTGTGTGACTTGCACACACACTTTTTTTATTGCTTAGATAGATGGACGAGCTCACAGCCCACCTGGTGTTAAGTGGTTACTGGAGCACATAGACATCTACAACGTAAATCCCGCCACCCACCTTGAGATATCAGTTCTAAGGTCTCAGTATAATTACAACGAGCGCCCCACTCTTCAAACCGAAACGCATTACTGCTTATCGTCATGATAATCGCCTTATCGTTGCCGCCGCTGACTACTCCCCGAATCCTGATCACGCAGGAGCCAGTCACCGTCGACGCCCTAGACACGTCCTTACGAATCCATCAGATCCAATAACCTTTGCATTAGACGCCTTCAGCTCTAACACTAGGAGCAGGCTTAGGGACCCCGGTAACCGTACTCGTCGAACTCGACAAAGAGTTCGCCGTGCAACCTAACCCATGAATCAGCTCGCTGAGTTTCTCGCCGGATCTTCTCAGCGGGTCGCGATTCCGATCCGGTAGTAGATTCATTCGCGAAGCAGCTGCTCTTGAGCTGTTAGGTCTCCTTCGGAGGTGCTCGGGTAGCTGTTAGCAAATCCCACCCCTCCTGGCTGAGCCTTTGCTCGCCCACCTGTCCTGGTGAAACCGGAAAGGCCTGCGGGCCACCAGTAATTCTTCAATCAAAAAAAAAAAATACTGCTTATTTACGCATTACGACAGAAATAGGCGGGGTGGTGCTACCTACCCGTGCGGACTTACGCGCGGTCCTAGCAACAGTGATTATGTAAATTATAATTTTGCGGGTTTGATTTTTATTACACGATGTTATTCCTTCACCGTGGAAATCCCTTAAAAATTATATAATTATATTTATCATCCGTGAACAAGATGATTGGCGGAGAATGAAAAAAAATAATACTACACTAGATCGGCCAAATATTCGCTTCGGAGATCATGATCTTTGTGCCCTTATCAGTTACTAGTCATGTTGCTAAGAGTGAATGTAAACATAGCTACTTTTGGTACACCCATCACGTGTTAGACAAATCAGTTTCTATGTACTTAAGTATAATAGGTACATATGAGGCCGTCAGCGCGAAGCTAAGCTTACCTTAGTTATTATGAAGCAATGAGTTTTAAATTTTCATGAATTTGAATTCGTGTAGACAAAAAAACAATACGCGCAAAAATAATGTGTAAAAGCCATCTGTTATCACGGCGTGAAACTATGGATAGACGGGTTTTGTATTAAAATTTATTTATCTTAAATAAATTGTAATATAAATATAAGCATGATTATGATAAATTTTGGTTTAGGCCATTTTTGCGTAGGCCACATATTATATCGTTTGTATTTACCGATCATAGCTTTGTTATCAACAGAGTTACTTCTTTTTTTTATTGCTTAGATGGGTGGACGATATGGCTAGTAGTCATCTATCTAAGAATTAAAAAAAAAAAACATTTGTGCATTTCACACGTGGGAGAAGTTAAATCTTCAAAAATGTTAGCTTCATGATAATGAGACGAATGTAAAATTTCGGGAAAAGGATAATTGTGTCTTTTAGTGATGATCATAGTGATTTTTTTTCTTCTTCTTTTTCATTGCTTAGATAGGTGGAGGAGCTCACAGCCTGGTGTTAAGTGGTTACTAGAGCCCATAGACATCCACAACGTAAATGCGCCACCCATCTTGAGATATAAGTTCTAAGGTCTCAAGTACAGTTACAACGGCTGCCCCACCCTTCAAACCGAAACGCATTACTGCTTCACGGCAGAAACAGGCAGGGTGGTGGTACCCACCCGCGCGGACTCACAAGAGGTCCTACCAGCAGTTCATTTATAACACGCTCTTATAACGAAAACTTTGAACATGATTTTGACCTACTTCAAAACGTCGGATTAACTCGAAATTTGGTATCCGAATCAAGCATCGATGACAATTTAATATTTTAAACCAGCCTTTCCCAAAGTAGGCGATGGACACCCCCTTGTGGGCGCTGTAGACCTAAAGGGGGGCGATAAGAGATCCAGAAAAAAATGGGGGCGTTGTGAAGAGGCTTGGGAGGCGATTTGTAATTTCATCTAGGAGGACACTGAGATACCGCACTGAGCTCTCGCTATAGTGGTTATTTAAATAAGTGAAAAAATGGGGGCTCTAAAAATGAATTATTCTCAAAGTGGGCAGTAGGCAAAATAAGTTTGGGAACCCCTGTTTTAAACAGTTAGACCCGTTATCCTTATTAGGATAAGCAGGATTAGCGACATTTTTATGAGACTAGCTCACAATTTTATTTTTTTTGTTTTTGCTTATAATTCTGAAAATATGTAAAGGTTTTTTTATTTTTTTTATTCTTTTTTATTGCCCTTGTAGGCAGACGAGCATACGGCCCACCTGATGGTGAAAACGAGATGCCGGTATCATCTCGAATAATTCCTTAGAGCACTTCCCATGGAACATACGGTAATTTGTAGGTAGTTATTAAATTAATAAAATTAGGGTTCGGTGATTGTTCAGTCGACAGCTCTGAAGTTCGTGAAAATTTCGTCACATAAACACAAGGCGAGCTGATGTTAAAAAAAAAATACAAAAACATTTCAGATCTAAATACTTAATGATATCTATATATTAATACGTGAAGCAAAAACTTTGTATCCCTTTTTACGAAAATTGCGCGGACGGAGGAGTATGAAATTTCCCTACACTTATAGAGAATATAGAGAAGGAGTGCAGAATGTTAATATTTTTTTAAATTATGCCAAAAAAATACATTAAATCAATAATAAAATTATTACACACACCACCATGTATTTGACGCACACACGCATGCATACCATTTATTTTTCTCAAACTTTTGTTCTTGACGTCTGTCGTCAAATTGAGAATAGATTAAATATTGTTTGTCTTTATTAATATTTTTCTATAGCGTATTCTTGGCTTAATTTGTGATTATAGAAGTATAATAGTCTTTGAAAATACAATCATAATAGTGTACAAACTTACAATTTCAATTGATTATAGTCGAATTTCGACTACTGCGCGACCAATAGTCCTAAATAATATTATGAATGACTCTTTTGATAAGTTATAATGACGTTTTTAGATAAAACAAAATTAAAAACAAGCCTCATTAAATGCGTCATCTCAGTTATAGTTATAAGAATTCTCAGTTGGATGGGTATGTGCGGTAATAAGCCAATCAGATTTGAACAACGGAGGTCAATAGTATGCAATAATAAACAGAGATCTTAAATAAAGAGCACCTTTTTTATCGCGTAGTCGGGTGAATAAGATCAGGGCTCCGTCGATTTTATCTGGTTATCGGAGCTCGTGGGCATCATCACGTGATTGCCGCTACTGATATTGAGACATGAGGTCTAGGTCTCAATTATACAGTACAGCAGTCCCCGTTCTTCAAATAAGAAGGGATTACTTCTTCGCGGCAGAAATAGGGCAGCGCTGGATTTTATTCTTTCTTTTTTGGATGGAAGATCGAGTTTGTACCCAAAATAATATTATATTCACTTGAGAGCAATGAATATAAATCTCGCAAACTAAGAATGCATAACTTAAAAGAAGCCCCGCAAAGTTATAATTTGCATAACTACTGGTGGTTGAACCTCTTATGAGTCCGCACGGGTAGATTGCACCATCCTGCCTATTTCTGCTGTGAAGCAGTAATGCGTTTCGGCTTAAAGGGTGGGGCAGCCATTGTAAGTATACTGAAACCTGAGAACTTATATCTCAAGGTGTGTGGGGCGTTTACTTTGTAGATGTCTATTGGCTCCAGTAACCACGTAACACCAGGTGAGCTGTGAGCTCGTCCATCCATCTAAGCAATGAAGAAAAATAATTAAAAAAAAAATCTTCCGAGCAACGACATTCGGACCGTCGGTCTACCGAGCAATATCACCCGCTCGGTGGAAGATCTTCCCTTCGACGTTACTTCTTACAGTCTAATACAATTTACCCGATTCCGATCGGGTAGTAGATTCATTCGCGAAGCAGCTACTCTTGTGTTGTTAAGTCGCCTGCGGAGGCGCTCGGCCAGCTGTTAGCAGAATAGCAAATCCCACCCCTCCTGGCTGAGCCTGTGCTCGTCCACCTGTCCTGGTGAAACTGGAAAGGTCTCCGGGCCACCAGTAATCCTTCAGATCTAAAAAAAAAACTATTTACCAAAGTTACTAAGCGATAAGAAGTACCTAACTATAGTAAATTCGAAAACAAAAAATCATGCTCGCAGAGTAGCAACTAGAGGTCCCGCAGTAGCCGAAATCCGACTATAATTAATTGGAATTATATAATAAGTTTGTAAACTATTATGATTGTATTTTATACTTCTATAATCACAAATTTCGCTAAGACTGCACTATAAAAAAATATTAATAAAGACAAACAATATTTAATCTCAATTTGACGTCAAAAACAAAAATTTGACAATAAATAGTATGCATGCGTGTATGCGTCAAATACATGGTATGTAGTGTGTGTAATGTTTTTTTTTGTTGATTTAATGTATCTTTTATGCATTATTTTAAAATAATATTAGCACTGTGCACTTCTCTATATTCTCTATAAGTGTGGAAAATTTCATACTCCTCCGTCCGCGCAATTTTCGTAAAAAGGGATACAAAGTTCTTGCTTCACGTATTAATATATAGATTTTTCCCGATTTAATCTAGCGTTTTTCGCTTGATGAAGGCTATACGTGATGATAAGGCTGGCTGGCACTTTGCACATGGAGTGAGTTTGGCTGTCCAACGAGGTGATGCAGCCAGTAACTTGGGAACTGTGCCTCCTTCAAGCGCTTTGGAAGATTTGTTCTACTGTATGAATTGAATGAATTTAAATAAAAATGTATTGCTGTTCGTTAGTCTCGCTAAAACTCGAAAACGGCTGGACCGATTTGGCTAATTTTGGTCTTGAATTATTCGTGGAAGTCCAGAGAAGGTTTAAAAGGTAGATAAATATGAATTTTTTTAATTTTTTTTATTGCCCTTGTAGGCAGACGAGCATACGGCCCACCTGATGGTGAGTGGTTACCGTCGCCCATGGACTTCAGCAATGCCAGGGGCAGAGCCAAGCCGCTGCCTACCGCTAAAATGCTCGGAATCAAATAAGAATAACAATTTTGTTTTCCCCTTAATGTGTCCCCCGTCGGACGGACTCCTTTTGTTTGTTTTAAGCTTATTTTACACAAAAGTTTAGGTCTTTTATTTATCGATTGAGGCACTACGAAGTCTGCCGGGTCAGCTAGTTTATTAATAAAGATTAACCTATCATCTAGCGTTTATTGTCTTAATTTATAATTTCGGATGTTTCAAATACATTATAAGTTTCGCAGATGATTTGATTTTTAATGTTCTATTGATGGTCTATTTCGATATAACTATTGCGATAAAGGATTAGCAAGCTGAAATGGCAGTGGGCAGGCCATATTAGACGTTGGAGACCACGTATTGGCAACTACTATAGTGGTGGTAGGACCTCTTGTGAGTCCGCACGGGTAGGTACCACCGCCCTGCCTATTTCTGCCGTGAAGCAGTAATACGTTTCGGTTTGAAGGGTGGGCAGCCGTTGTAACTATACTGAAACCTTAGAACTTATATCTCAAGGTGGGTGGCGCATTCACCTTGTAGATGTCTATGGGCTCCAGTAACCACTTAACACCAGGAGCGCTGTGAGCTCGTCCACCCATCTAAGCAATAAAAACTAAAAAAAGAATGCCTAAACAGAAAACATAGTTTACATTGAAATTTAATGAATATAATAATAATAAGTCTTTTATTTCCAACAACAGATTACAAACAGGTTTTTATAAAAAATAAAAACTTATTCTGTTGTTGTTGTTGTTGTGTTATTCCAGGTATAGACTTCACGGCAGAAATAGGTAGAGTGGTGGTGCGGACTCCCAAGAGGTCCTACCACCAGTGATTACGCAAATTATAATTTTGCGTGTTTGATTTTTATTACACGATGTTATTCCTTCACCGTGGAAGTCAACCGTGAACATTTGTTGAGTACGTATTTCATTAGAAAAATTGGTACCCGCCTGCGGGATTCGAACACCGGTGCATCGCTACATAAGAATGCACCGGACGTCTTATCCTTTAGGCCACGACGACTATAAACAAAATGCCTTGCTCAGAAGCGGCTTCTAATATCTGAGCGCTTCTGTTCATATCTTTCATCATAGCTCTCATTTTACGTAAACTATTATTTGTTCACGATTTTCGGGAAATCCTCTTGAACTGAATAAATGCGCACTGGTTTTTAATAAATATTTTAAGAACACAAAAAAAAAACCACAACAATATCGATAAACTACATATCACCGTCTCATTCCTACGTCAGTTCTGATAACTAACTTAACCGCATCTCATAGTTATTACGGCAACAAAAACAAAGAGTAATAACTGACGCGAAATAATTTACAGGATTTTGATCTTTAATTCAATAACGTTAAAAGATGAGTTTCTGATGATACTGTGAAGTACAAGTAAAGCTATGTTGCGTTACTATTGATAGTGTGGGGCTGTATAAGCTTTTGAGAGATATCGATTTTAAATTTTAATTTCAATTCTCACTAACAGATTCAGAGGTAACTTACTGGTGGTAGGACCTCTTGTGAGTCGGCGCGGGTGGGTACCACCACCCCGCCTATTTCTGCCGTGAAGCAGTAACGCGTTTCGGTTTGAAGGGTGGGGCAGCCGTTGCAACTATACTTGAGACCTTAGAACTTATATCTCAAGGTGTGTGGCGCGTTTACGTTGTAGATGTCTATTGGCTCCAGTAACCACTTAACACCAGATGGGCTGTGAGCTCGTCCACACATCTGGGCAATAAAAATATAAAAGGTAAATTTAATGAGATAAAAAATGAAATTTGATTTCTGTGAGGTTGTAGAGGTCATACTGCAATTGCATCTCCATAATTTGAGGGTGGGACGACCTTCTTATCCGATTGTTATGATTAAGCCGATTTTTAATTAAATTGCAAGCGTCTTAATTCTGTCCTGCAGGTATTAGTAACAAGGTATTGATTTTGCTAAAAATATACGTATTTAGGACGTGCTTAGAGAAATATATCGCGGTGAAAGGATAACATGGCGTGATTAAAATTAAAACAATAAGAAAAAAGTGTGTGTGTGTGCAAGTCACACACGGTAGAAGTGAAACTTATGAAAAATAAGAATAATGGCAGGGGTCAACCACCAACCACTCCGCAGTGCAATGGAGCGGCCACGCCCTGAGGGAACCGCCTGCATGATTACGGTATCACTACGCCAGATAAGTATAAATTAACAAGAGAAATACGAGAACGTCTATCAAGTGTGTATCATCTCGTCATCGCGATTCAGGAATTGTTGAATTTACGTGCAGCGCCATCTGTTGATAGCATACTAAATAGAAATAATTGTAAATCATCTTTTATAGTATGAGGTAGCGCCCTCTGTGAATTGATATTTTAACTTCACGTTTCATTTTTTCGTTTCATCGAGTTTGAAATCACACCACAACGATTCTAAAGAAGTTTCACTTCAAAAACCTTTGCGTTATAACCTATTACTCTAACACTTCAGGTTTCGGGACTCTGGTAATCTTACTCGTCGAACTCGGCAAAGAGTTCGACGTGTAACCTAACCTTTACATCAGCCCGCTGAGTTTCTCGCCAGATCTTCTCAGCGGATCGCGATTCCGATCCGGTAGTAAATTCATTCGCGAAGCAGCTGCATTTGAGTTGTTAGATCTCCTCCGGAGGCGCTCGGACGACTGATAGAAATTCCTTTCTCACTTGGCTGAGCCTTTGCTCGTCCACCTGTTTTTGTGAAACTGGAAAGGCCTCTGGGTTATAAGTAAAAAATTTTTTTATTGCCCTTGTAGGCAGACAAGCATACGGCCCACCTGATGGTGAGTGGTAACCGTCGCCTATGGACTTCAGCAACGCCAGGGGCAGAGCCAAGCCGCTGCCTATCGCTTAATACTCTCCACAAGCCTCGTTTGAAGAAGGACATGTCATAGCGCTCGAGAAACACCGTGGAGGGGAGCTCATTCCATAGCCGGATGGTACGTGGCAAACAAGACCTCTGGAAACGCACTGTGGATAACCGCAGTGGCTCCAGGTAGTATGGACGAACTCTACTCCGGTGGCGGGCGGTGCGATGGTAAAAACGAGATGCCGGTATCATCTCGAACAATTCCTCTATAACATCTCACAAAAAAAGACGGCTATCGCATCTTTTAAGCTCGATTGCGTCACGAAAATAGATTCTCCTAAAATCGATTAAACCTAACGACATAATTAATCCGATGTCGATAAAACTGTTTCACAACCCAACACTTATTACGCGTAAACTAAGACACATCACAGATTAAAAAAAACTTTCTTTCTGGCAAATAAAAGTTAAAGCGCGGGAAAAGTTCAAGTCATTTTGAGTCTGTGGTCGTTAAGAGACGGTTGTGTTTCAAATTTCGATTTTACGGTTTTTTGTGTGTTTTGGGTGTCTGTGCCCCTGGTTTGATATTATTGTAAGTATTGTCTATGGATTTTTTTAGTGTATTTATTCTTTTTTATTTAACGAAACATGACGAGAAACTTCTTCGAAGAAAATGTAATTGAATAAAAAATATAGTTGAATGGAATTATATTAAATATTTAGATTTTTTTAATATCATTTAAAACTCCAAATGTCACATACTACGAAAAAAGTTTTTAAGAAAATTGCGTATTACCTATTAAAGTATCTGAAATGTTTAATATTCCAGAAAGATTCTGATAAATTCTAAATCGTCATAGCAAACATTGATAATTAATTATAATATGTGTGCTAATATATTTTTTAACTTATAGATCTATTTATTACGGTCTTTTAATTTTGAAATAATAACAACAACTTAATCAAAAGTTCTTATATTATTTTTATGATTTTTGTCTTGTATTTTTCTTGAGACATGAGGTCGATATCTCAAACACATTCCATAACGGCGGTTCTATCCTTTAAAGCGGAAAGGAGCTCTACCACATAAATTGTTCCGAACAAGGGGTAAAAAAAACTGCATCACATGATGTGATGTTCATGGGCTTCGGAAACCACTTACTACCAAGCTCGCTCGATCTATCTAGTACAATAAAATGAAAAAAAAAAGAAAATTGTTTTGACAGCTATTGTGGATCGAACTTTAGCAAAACCGCTTGCTAACGAATAAATCGGGCCGTCTTATCTATTAGGCCACGGATCTCGATTATCGACAGATGTGGCGCCTATTTACAATCGAAGCTTCTCGTGAACTACGCAAAATAGCTTTTTCCAGATAGTTCGATTGATCGCAAAAACAATTCGTCTTTCGAAATTAGTTTTATGACTTACAATTATTATTGTGTTAATGTTTTTTGTTGTAAAATGATCGATGGTTTCAATTTTAATTATTACTTGGCGGACGTCCGGCCTCTTCCAGGCGATAGCATGGCTACTTACTTGAAGTCGTCGTGGCCTAAAGGATAAGATGTCCGGGGGATACGTGTAGCGATGCACCGGTGTTCGAATCTCAGGCGGGTACCAATTTTATTAATGAAATACGTACTCAACAATTGTTCACGATTGACTTCCACGGTGAAGGAATAACATCGTGTAATAAAAATCAAACCCGCAAAATTATAATTTGCGTAATTTCTGGTGGTAAGACCTTTTGTGAGTCCGTACGGGTAGGCACCACCACCCTGCCTATTTCTGCCGTGAAGCAGTAATGCGTTTCAGTTTAAAGGGTGGGGCAGCCGTTGTAACTATACTTGAGACCTTAGAACTTATATCTCAAGGTGGGTGGCGCATTTAAGTTGTAGATGTCTATGGGCTCCAGTAACCACTTAATACCAGGTGGGTTGTCAGCTCGTCCACCCATCTAAGCAATAAAAAAAATCTAATTGCGGCAGCAGCAGGAATATAGAAGCCCTTAAAGGCGAGTTGATAATGCCCCTATACACATTTTAGAAACTAGGGAGAGGCAATTTAGAATCATAACGACACTCTAAGAATCGGTGATGGGAACATTCGAGAATTTACAAGATTTTCAAACCAACGGTATACAAAAAAAACAGTAATTGATTAGCAAGCTTACACACACCCGATATAGCGGGTTATTCAGTTGTTCATCTACTCCCACTAACGGTGCTTTTAGGTACCTCAAGCACCGGTCATCGTTCTCGTCGAACCCGTCGCTTGCGACGAAGGGCTCGGCGAGTAAATTAACCCTCAGACACAGCCCACTGAGTTTCTCGCCGGATCTTCTCAGTGGGTCGCGTTTCCGATCCGGTGGTAAATTCTGCGAAGCACGGCTCTAGCTAGGGTTCGTGTTAGCAACGTCGTCAGGTTTGAGCCCCGTGATAAGGTAACGCTGAAAGAGCCCATCAAGGCTATCAGCTTAGGTAGGAACAAAAAATCATCTACTGAAATGGCAGCTCAATTGAACTATGCCCGCGGGTATTTGCTTACACCACAACTGGTTCGGCAAAGATGATAACCAAGCATGGCAGAGTAGATTTTAGCCTCATTTAGAAGTTTTTGAAACTTATTCAATCACTCATTCTTTTCCTAACTTAACTTACCGAACTTACTTAGCTTGCCGGAAACCTAAGTTACCGAAAGTATGCGTTGAATTAAGAATGTGATTTTTCCACATAAACTGTACTTATCCAGAATCAACGTAACTGCTTGCATTCAGTCAGATCAGGGTCTTAATATGCTCATGGCCCACCTGGTGTTCAGTGGTTACCGGAGCCCATGGACATCTACAAAGTAAATGGCGCCACCCACCTCGTGACACGAGTGTAAGGTCTCAATTTTTACAACACAACGGCTGCCTTGCCCTTTAATCCGAAACGCATTACTGCTTCACAGCAAAAACAGACAGGGTGGTGGTACCTACCCGCACGGACTCACAAGTCGTCCTACCACCAGTAATTATGTTTTGTGTTCTCCTATTTATTCAAATATTTAATTGGTGGACTGATCAAAGTAAAACCGGGATCGGGAGGTCCTCTAGACCAGTGCAGTAGGTTGGCGTCGAGCAGGGAGAGGTGGTGGGACGTCGTTAGACACGTCAAGTCTGCTCCCTCCAACTCTACAAGACGATCACGACCAGTCTGTCAAGAGAGACGCGATTGAGAAGGTTGATTGGTACAATATTCAAAAGTTGAAAGCCGGAATTTTGCTTTTAGTTTTGAAAGTGTACGACCATACTGCAATCATTCGACACCACTTACTGGTGGTAGGACCTCTAATGAGTCCGCGCGGGTAGGTACCACCACCCTGCCTATTTCTGCCGTGAGGCAGTAATGCGTTTCGGTTTGAAGGGTGAGGTAGCCGTTGTAACTATACTTGATACCTTAGAACTTATATCATTACTTGGGTGGCGCATTTACGTCCTAGATGTCTATGCTCCAGTAACAACTTAACACCAGGTGGGCTGTGAGCTCGTCCACCGATCTAAGCAATAAAAAAAAAGAACACCAGAGCCATGAATTCACCTCCCATTATTGTATTATGAAAGTCAAACATTCTTTGTTGCAGATGGATGTGGAAAACGCGAACTGCAAACTCAAAGTGTCACAATGCACGGACATGGAGATACTACCCATAGAAAAACCATTGAAAGTTAATCGGTAAGTCGAATTGCTTTATGGTGGTCTTACGGCCCGCCTGATGGTCGACGGTAGCCGTTGTCCATGGACATTTGCGCAGTCTTTGGCGCAGAATTCTTTTAAAGGAGTTTCAATGTGTCCGAGCGCCATCGTTATTTTCAAAATTGCCCCGTAATTTAACTCGCCTGAGCTCAATTTTATTTCGCGTGACGTCATATGGGGCCAAAATATCCGAAGAAGTAACAGAGCTATGTTTGTTATCAAATGTTGTCAATAGTGTTTAGTTCTACGTGAGTAACGTAAGGATTATTTGATTTTATTTAGTGATGATTTAAAAAATATGAATTATATAAAAGAAATATCTAATCTCATGTACTACATACGTAACTAATTGGATCGAAAACTCTTTATATTAACTACGAAATGACTGGACCGGTTTTGATGAGATTTTCGGGAAATAATCACATCGAGCCAGCGGGTGATTCTGTGAAGTAAAGTTCGAATTAAAGTCAAAAGAGTCGTTAGCTAGCCGATTCCGCAAAAAGTTTCACATACAAAACAAATTATTAATAGTGTGTTCGGTAACTTTTCAATCCACCGAGTTTCACGCCGGATCTTCTCAGTGGGTCGCGATATCGACCCGGTAGCAGATTCTGCGAAGCACTGCTCTTGCTAGGGCTGATGTTAGCAACCTCTTTCAGGCTTGACGCCGTGTGTCTCCCAATACGAATGTAGCTGGAATAGTGCCTTAGACCACCAGCGGTTAGGTAGAGAGAAAAAAGCAAATTTTCCGTCATTAAATCGAAGACAAACTCAAGGGCCATGTGATTTTCAGTGAGATTGCCGGCTTGGAAAGACTAATTGAAGAACTACACGGAATATTCTCGAGGAGCCACGTCAACGTTCAGGACGTTCAGAAACTCATGGCGGGCTACAAATCCGATCCTAAGGATTGGAGGAAATACGCGAAGTTTGATCGTTTCAGGTAAGTTTTTAAGTTAGGCAGCGGCTTGGCTCTGCCCCTGGCATTGCTGAAGTCCACGGGCGACGGTAACCACTGACCATCAGGTGGGCCGTATGCTCGTCTGCCTACAAGGGCAATAAAAAATAAATAAATAAAAGTGTCACCCCAGCAGCTCAAACATGCCACATTTTGCTGCGAGACAACAGTGCACAAAACGCGATTTCGATTCGGGCTTGAGACAAAGTAGCTTTTTAATTTTTCAATCTTCACAGCGCCACGAATTGACATTGTTCAGCCATAAATTTGAAACATTCGAATTTTACTGTGCTCTGTCTCTTTCACATGCACATAAAAAAGCGAGTAAAAAAACCCACCCCTTGGAAATTCGATTTTGGAATTCGACCTCAAAGAAAACACGTTTGAAAACGCGTAATACCCTAAAATTTAAAGTAATCTTCTACGTTCTATCTTCTATTAAGTATATATAAATGAATTGCTGTTCGTTAGTCTCGCTAAAACTCGAGCACGCCTGGACCGATTTGGCTAATTTTGGTCTTGAATTATTTGTGGAAGTCCAGAGAAGGCTTAAAAGGTAGATAAATATGAAAATGCTCGGAATTAATAAAAATAACAATTTTGTTTTCCATTTGATGTGTCCCCATTCGGACGAATTCCTTTTGTTTGTTTTAAGTGTATTTTCTACAAAAGTTTAGGTCTTTTATTTATCGATTGAGGCACTACGAAGTCTGCCGGGTCAGCTAATTTGTAATAAAGAAATTACGTTTTTTTTAATAGTTATTTCAATCTATTCCTGTTCATTTCTATTTCTCGTAAGTAATATGTTCTCACTGCTGAGGTGAATAGTTAAGTGTGTAATAATAAACAACTTTGCTCTCTTGTCGCACATATAACTATTTCCATCATCACAAGGGTATAGAGGAAACACGTTTAAAATATTGTATAATATACTATCCTGATCACGCAGGAGTCAGTCACCGCCCTTACGAATCCATCAGATTCAATAATACTTGTATTAGACGCCTTTAGCTCTTACACTAGAAGTAGGGACCCCGGTAACAGTACTCGTCGAACTCGACAAAGAGTTCGCCGTGCAACCTAACCCATGAATCAGCTCGCTGAGTTTCTCGCCGGATCTTCTCAGCGGTAGATTCTGCGAAGCGCTGCTCTTGCTAGGGCTAGTGTTAGCAAATTCACTCAGGTTCAGCCCGTGAGCTCCGTCCGGGCGTAGCTGGCCTCTTAAGTTACCAGCGAATATGTAAGGAAAAAACAAAAAAATACGACATCAAAATTTTTTTTTTCTTAGATGGGTGGGCGATCTCACAGCCCACCTGGTGTTAAGTGGTTACTAGAGCCCATACACATCCACAATGTAAATGCGCCACCCACCTTGAGATATAAGTTCTAAGGGGTTTCAGTATAGTTACAACGGCTGCCCCACCCTTCAAACCGAAACGCATTACTGCTTCACGGCAGAAATAGGCAGGGTGGTGGTACCTACCCGCACGGACTCACAAGAGGTCCTACCACTAGTAATTACGCAAATTATAATTTTGCGGGTTTCATTTTTATTACACGATGTTATTCCTTCACCGTGGAAGTCAATCGTGAACATTTGTTGAGTACGTATTTCATTAGAAAAATTGGTACCCGCCTGCGGGATTCGAACACCGGCGCATCGCTTCAACACGAATGCACCGGACGTCTTATCCGTTTCTTTTCTTTTTCTAGGGCTAGTGTTAGCAAATTCTCTCAGGTTGAGCCCGTGAGCTCACCTACCTTTAGCGCGTAGCTGGCCTCTTAGGTTACCAGCGAATAGTTAAGGCAAAAACAAAAAAAATACGACATCAAAGATAGTAAAATGGACTGTGATTAATCTAGTCTTAGTCAATAGAACATGCTGTAATACTCTCTACAACTATGTAGAATGAAAAAACAACTGGTCAGATCTTAATAAAACTTAAATGGGATCTGATCAGAAGCAACAGTTTTTTAAAGAATCATAAAAATAATATTTTATTTCAAAATAATTTTTACTGGTGGTAAGATCTCTTGTGAGTCCGTACGGGTAGGTACCACCACCCTGCCTATTTATGTCGTGAAGCAGTAATGCGTTTCGGTTTTAAGGGTGGGGCAGTCGTTTTAACTGTACTGAGACCTTAGAACTCATATCTCAAGGTGGGTGGCGGCATTTAGATGTCTATAGATGTCTATGGATGTCTATGGGCTGCAGTAACCGCCTCACACTAGGTGGGCTGTGAGTTCGTCCACCCATGTAAGCAATAAAAATAAAAAACTTAGAGAACAGTTCTTCAATTTTACACACACATTTAAAAAAAAAACAATTATATTGATAACCTCCTTTTTTTTGAGGTTGGTTAAAATTTCCAAAAAGCTATAAAATTTGCAATAGACATTTTCCTGCCACAAGGAAAATTGAGGGAAAATTTAGTTGACACACTGTCAAATTAGGTTCTTATTGGGTAAACTAACAAGTTACTTATAAGTAAGTAACAAGTAAGAGTATGGCAACAAGTGAAAGTCACCCTTAACGCAGCAGAGACATAAAGTATATTTTTCCGCGTAAAATTAACTTAGACTCCTTGTTTCTTATGACCAAACACGGTCTGTGGAAATTCGATGAATTGCGCTAATCAAGTGCTTATGGTTTAGGTTTGCGAGTCAACATTTTGAATTCCTATTTGCTGTAATTCGATAATTGTCAAAACAGCGTATGTCGTGTAGGGTGTCCATGAAATACAAACGGAGCTCCAAGGAACAAGATGCCAAAACAAATCTAATAAATAATAGTTTTAAAAAAAACCAACAAAATACGTTAAATATTAAAATTTATTTTCTATTTTTTAGTTTGATTTTCTGTAAAAGCGTATTTTGTTAGTTTTTTTTTAAACTATTATTTATTTTTCATTTTTTAGTTGAATTTAAATTTTTTCAATATTGATTGTCATCGGTCCTTAATAAGTATACCAAATTTCGAGTTAATCCGACGTTTTGAAGAGGGTCAAAATCATGTTCAAAGATTCCGTTACAAACATACATACGTCTGAAGCTAATAAAAGCGTATTAAAAACAAGTGCTTCTGGACACAATGGTAGTTTTCCAATTACAGAGCATAATGCGACTCAGTGACGCACAATGCCGAATAATGCTGAAGCTTAATTGGAACGTGAATTAGTTTTCAAATGCATCAGCAGAGTGCGCTAAGTTAGCACAGTTTTAATTAACATTGATTATCTCTAAGAAACTTCGGTTCCCTCTGTATTTTGTACCGAATGTTCCATGGGGAGTGCTCTGAGGAATTGTTCGAGATGATGCCGGCATCCCGTTTTTACCATCGCACCGCCCGCCACCGGAGTAGAGTTCATCCATACTACCTGGAGCCACTGCGGTCATCGACAGTGCGTTTCCAGAGATCTTTTTTGCCACGTACCATCCGGCTATGGAATGAGCTCCCCTCCACGGTGTTTCTCGAGCGCTATGACATGTCCTTCTTCAAACGAGGCTTGTGGAGAGTATTAAGCGGTAGGCAGCGGCTTGGCTCTGCCCCTGGCATTGCTAAAGTCCATGGGCGACGGTAACCACTCACCATCAGGTAGGCCGTATGCTCGTCTGCCTAAAAGGGCAATAAAAAAAAAACGAAAGCCTTGCAATTTTTTTCAATACTAAATATTATTACTAACGACAACATAAAAAAAAATTCGATCAATGCCAACTTAAAGAAAAAACACTTGTCCATTTTCTGTCACTGAGTCGGTATCGATTGCGAGTATCACGCGAGAGCAGTACTCTTGAGAGTGCTCGATTGTGCTTCGAGTTGCTGTAGTTGGAACATTCAACGTTGAGCATTATGCCGCACAATGTGCTCTTGTGCTGTCATTGGAAAACTACCAAAATACACACTAATTAAGATCCAAGAATGCTTTATTTGAAATTGGGTATCGGTATTTACATTGTATATTTATAACCCAAATAACAACATTAATATGCAATTAAAAAAAACCAAAGTGTAGTTATTACCCTCGTGCCACCGTCACCTTGAGATATAAGATCAAAGTCATCTAGCTTCTCACCTATTAGAACGCTAGACATACTTTTGATAGGACCTCACATGCGAGCTAGTAGCTAGCACATTTAACAAGACTAATAAAAACTAGATAGTATTTTACAATTAAAACAATAATGTCCTAAACAATTGAATACAATTTTGATGATAACGCCAAAACGACAAGAAAATACTCCATCTTATTGAAACCTAAATGATTCTTGGACCACTATTCATTTGAAGATGATAAGGCCTTAAAGATAATAGAGCAATTCTTTCTAGAACTTTATATTAGAGTGTGAAAGCTTTTCTAATGGCCGCCCACGATGCTGACTATCATGGATATCGAGCCTTTTTTTTATTGCTTAGATATATGGACGAGCTCACAGTCCACCTGGTGTTAAGTGGTTACTGGAGCCCATAGACATCTACAATGTAAATGCGCCACCCATCTGGAGATATAAGTTCTAAGGTCTCAAGCTTAGTTACAACGGCTGCCCCACCCTTCAAACTGAAACCCATTATTGCTTCACGGCAGAAATAGGCAGGGTGGTGGTACCTACCCGCGCGGACTCACAAGTGGCGAAAATGGCCATCAGAAAAACGTTGTGGCCATAGCAGTTTCAAGATATAGGGACCCTGTGTGTAGTCGAAAAAGCGTTGACGGGATCCTAAATGTATTTCGAATGACTATATATTTTATCTTTCAAAAGCCATCAAGTGTGGTCCCACTAATTATATCAGTTCGCAACAACGCTTAGCTTCAGACGAACCGATTTCGTCTTGTTTATTTTCCCTGTAATATTTTCCATTGATAATGGATCTGTGATGCTGTTTGCAAAATATTTTAGTAAGATAAGAATGTTATTACGTGTTATCAATTAAATATGTTATTGTGGTTCGTAAGTTTGCTTAATATCTTATCAGCCCCCCGAAGAGCTGTGTACGTAGATATTGCGTGAGAAGATTCCAGATTTTGCTAATTATAACAACAGGCACATCTGTTGCCAAGTAACTATACTGTGAAACTTAAGTATAAACAAAATCTTTTATATCGAGACGTCAAAATCTAATAGTGAGTTAGTATTACAAATAACTTAAAGAAACTATGTTAGTAAATACGTTTTTTTTAAGTTGAAGTAAATCTAAGTATACTAAATCAGTTCTTGGCAGCCTCATCAAGCATCACGTAGAGCAGGGGTTCCCAAACTTATTTTATTTTGCCCACTTTACTGGTGGTAGGACCTCTTGTGAGTCCGCGCGGGTAGGTACGACCGCCCTGTCTTTTTCTGCCGTGAAGCAGTAATGCTTTTCGGTTTGAAGGGTGGAGCAGCCGTTGTAACTATACTTGAGATCTTAGAACTTATATCTCAAGGTGGGTGGCGCATTTACGTTGTAGATGTCCATGGGCTCCAGTAACCACTTAACACCCGGTGGACTGTGAGCTCGTCCACCCACCCAAGCAATAAAAAGCAATAAAAAAAAAGAACTTTGAGAATAAATTATTTTTTAAAGCCCCCATTTTTTTACATCTACTTACAAACCACTATAGCTCAGCTCAGTCGGTGTCTAAGGGTCCTTCTAGATGAAATTACAAATCGTCTCCCAAGCCTCTACACAACGCCCCCATTTTTTTTTCTGGGTCTCTTACCGCCCCTCTTAAGGCCTGCAGCGCCCACGAGGGGGCGTTATCGCTCACTTTGGGAAAGGGTGATTTAGAGCATGCAATTTAATGAATCTAGAGTCGGTCCATCCAGCTTTTCTGGTAATACCCTCAAGACATTCTTGGTGTTTCCACGCATCATCAAAACCACCTTTTTGTGCATGATATAGATAGAAATCATTTGTTTTTATTGCCCTTATCCATGCTTAATAAGTATGTAAAGCCATTATAAAAATAGAATAACAGAGCAACAGCATCGAATTGAAGTATTATTTAATTTTAACATGATTTTGTTAGCTTTTTTATTAACGCACACTTTAATACGCGTTTTTTTAGCTAATTTTTTTTAACGAAAATTTTAACACGCTTTTAATTAGCTTATTTTTTTTGCAATTTTTAACACATTTTTATTGGCTCGTCTTGTATCTATAAATCTATTGAACGGAATCTTTGAACGTAAGTAGCGGTAGGCAGCGGCTCGGCTCTGCCCCTGGCATTGCTGAAGTCCATGGGCGACGATTACCACTCACCATCAGGTGGGCCGTGTGCTCGTCTACCTACAAGGGCAATAAAAAAGTTTCCATCATTTTATAGACTTGAAAACTTACACGCGTATCAGGATCGCCATGTTTATTTCAATTTTTGCACCGATTAAAATAAAATGTTTAAGCATGTTTTTTTTTTACTGTTCTAGTTTTTTTTTAGTTCCGAACGAACTTTGATCTGTCGAAATCGGTGTGATAGTTAAAAATATAAAACATTCGTTTTACTAATCAAAATTAAATGTTAAACAAACCATCACAGTACGCGAAAATGTTTACAGCTAAATAATTCAATTTTTTGACTTTTAATCTCTATATTCAAATACTTCCACAGTGCGTTTCCAGATATCTTTTTTGCCACGTACCATCCGGCTATGGAATGAGCTCCCCTCCACGGTGTTTCTCGAGCGCTATGACATGTCCTTCTTCAAACGAGGCTTGTGGAGAGTATTAAGAGTATTAACTGACTGATGGTTTGTGAACTAAGGAGACTAAACAATCAACTGTATACCGGGATAATAGAGTTCTTACAGGAGAACTCACGGAGCATGCCTAAACTCTGACGGCTGAAATAAGTTTCCTTCAATGAATGAAATTTAGCGGTAGGCAGCGGCTTGGCTCTGCCCCTGGCATTGCTGAAGTCCATGGGCGACGGTAACCACTCACCATCAGGTGGGCCGTATGCCCGTCTGCCTACAAAGGCAATAAAAAAAAATAAAAAAAACTATATCTATATTCTTCTTTCCCTCTGCGGGCCTACTGGAAGAGATTTCAACATGAAATAAGTAGAGCCCTTGTACTCCCTTATGGTCGTATTTCTTCTAACGGCTGTGTGTAAAAAATATATTAAATAAATAAATACGATTTGGCATTAAGGACAACGATTTCTCGTTTGCCTTCTGATATTTAACTTTACTAACCACTCAACACAAGGAGGCATATGAGATCGGCTATCCAGTGCAATAAATAATATAAAAGCATCAATATGGTCGCAGTGGAGTTAAATATTTTGGAATGGTAGCTTGACTCTGCCCCTGGCGTTTCTGAAGTCCATGGGCGACGGTAACCACTCACCATCAGGTGGACCGTATGCTCGCCTGGCTACACGGGCTATAACAAAAAAAGTCTGTATTTTCAAAGATAACTCATAAACTAACTGGTCCGTCCCATCTTGATAAAATTTAAACGGGACCACATGAGAGACACCTGGTTTTCAAACAAAAATCACCACACCTAGAAAATATTTCTGAGGAAACAAACACTTAAAAAGCACGATCGAATTAAGAAGCTCTTCTTTTTTATGTTCCACTAGCTTTTGCCCGCGACTTCGTCCGCGTGGAATAGTTCACAAATAATGCTTTATTTTAGAACAAATTTGGTTAGCATAAGAAACGTTATAGTGAGCCAACCTTAACATATAGACATATGCTGCGGCGGACTTTTTTTTAGATATTTTAAAGGGGAACAATTCTGTGATACATTATTTTAGCAAAACTTTAACCGTTTCTGCAGCGCACGCAGCGGAAGCTATCAAAATGAAAAAAAAAAAACGATTTTGAAACATTCTTTATTGGTGCTCTCCACTTACCCTGACCGGTCTTATAGGTATATATAGCCTATAGCCTTTCTCAATAAACGGGCTATCTAACATTGAAATAATTTTTCAAATCGGACCAATAGTTCCTGAGATTAGCGCGTTCAAACAAACAAACTCTTCAGCTTTATATTATTAACTAGCGGACAGCTCCTGCTCCGCTCGGGTCTTTAACAAAAACTTCAACGATATTTTTGACATTGTTTTATTTTTTAAAATAAAAGAGCACTTATTGCGGCATAACTATAATAGTTAGACATATGCTGTCGCGACACTTTTTGTAAATAATAATGTGTTCTACAAAGTCTTACTACATTATTTTATTTTATCGTCAATACTTTTCGCAGGGCACGCGATATAAAGAATATTTTAGGTAATTTTTTACACCTTGGGTTACATTATTGGAGTTTTAGTAAGGATCCCTAAATTTTTTCAAAAAAGATTATGACCTATGTCACTCGGGAAAAGTGTAGCTTTCAAACAGTGAAATAATTTTTCAAATCGATTTAGTACTTTCGGAGCCTATTCAATACAAACAAACAAACAAATCTTTCCTTTTTATAATATTTTATTTATTATGTATTGTAATTATTGTAAAAAAGCGTGGGGTGCTTTTCAGGATATTATAAAAATAACCCTTCTATTCATTTTTTTTTCCTATGCTGATAGCCTTGAGAGGTTATTTCAGCTTACCCTAGCGTGTGTAGGTGAGCTCTCGGTGCTCAAACCGGAGAGTTGCTAACACTGACCCTAGCAAGAGCAGTGCTTCGCAGAATCTACCACCGGATCGGAAACGCGACCCACTGAGAAGATCCGACGAGAAACTCAGTGGGCTGTGTCTATGGGTCTTCTACTCATATCTGTTCATAAAATATTTATAACAACTGATACCATGCACCCCACTCTTTTTTTACAATAAAATCATTTTTTCTTAATCTACATACTTTAATTTAAATTTATTAAAATTTATTTTCAATTTTTTAGTTGGATTTTCTATAAAAGCGTAGTTTGTTAGTTTTTTTAAACTATAAGTTATTTTTTCATTTTTTAGATGAATTTCATTTTTTTAATATTTTTTTTAAAATCAATTTGTCATCGGTCCTTAATAAGTATACCAAATTTCGAGTTAATCCGACGTTTTGAAGGGGGTCAAAATCATGTTCAAAGATTCCGTTACATACTAACATACATACGTCTGAAGCTAATAAAAGCGTATTAAAAATCACCTTACCTAGAAAATATTTCTGAGGGAACAAACATATAAAAAGCACAATCGAATTAAGACCCTCATCTTTTTTTATGATCCATTAAAATATTCATCGCGTTAATTCACATTAAATTCCTATAATCGATTTAGGTACACAAGGAACTTGGTCGACGTTGGGAACGGGGCGTTCAACATCATGATCCTCTGCTGGGGGCCAGGACACGCCTCAGCGATCCACGACCACGCCGACTCGCACTGCTTCATGAAGCTACTGAGTGGAAGTCTTGAGGAGATCAGGTTGGTTCACGGCTACTTCTTCATCAACGAAAATATTTTTCCAAGTTTCATCTGGAACAAGAACACATTGGACTGGTGGTAGGACCTCTTGTGAGTCCGCACGGGTAGGTATCACCGCCCTACCTATTTCAGCCGTGAAGCAGTAACGCGTTTTGGTTCGAAGGGTGGGGCAACCGTTGGCTCTGTAAAAACTGAGATGTCAAAACTCATATCTCAAGGTGTAGTCTAGTCAACAAGTTCAAAAACGTGTTAAATAGACATAAAGCTCCTAAAAATATGTACGATAGCTCATTGGATGCGGAATGATGTCTACAAAAATGTTTTTTAAGGGCTTATTAGCACATAAAAAATTGCGATTGTTATAAACAAAATAAGATTTAAAAAAAAAGAATTTGGTTTTTCCTTAATAATTTCTAAAATAATTATATTTAAGGAATTTTGAAAAAAGATCCTGAAAGAGGAGGAAATTTCCAATAAAAAAGTCCCAACTCTCGGAATTCTATCTCTATTATTTATAAATTTTTTTTAACGCTGAAAATAGCGCTCCGCGAGGTCGTTACGGCATAGGCGCGCCGTCTAAAAAGCCGGTACCTATATCACCTAAAATAATTTTTTTATAGTATTAAATAACAATTTGAAAATTTGAATAAATTATGGTGTAATCTAAACACTAGAACGAAAAAAACCTCGGTGAAAAAAATTTTTTATAACGATTTTAAAAAAATTTACACCATTGTTAATTAACTAACTTTTTTCCAATCTCTGTTTTTATAAATTACGGTATAAAAGTTTCAATAATTCATCTATAAATTTTTCCCTTCGTGGAGCTCTTATCATTTAAGTTCTTAATAAAGTAATGCAAAAAAAATTTTTTTATCTTTATTATTTTGATAATTATAATTTTTTTTAATTAACAAAAAATTAAATTTCTAAAAAATGTTATGAAAAATAGTTTTTTTTCGTAATATCTTAATATTGCTGTTTTTGCATCTACCATAGGTATTAATTAACATTAAAAAAAAATTTTTTACGCTATTTGTTAATAAATTGTTTATAAACAAATAGACTATTATGGGATTTTTAAAAAAAAAAATTTACTGTCTTATTGTATAGGTGAAATAATGATTTTTAAAAAAAAAATTTTTCTTAAGTAAATGTTTTAATTGTTTAAAATCGTTTTTTTAATATTTCAATTGTTTAAATAATTAGTTAAGAAATTATTTTTTTCTTAAAAATCATCATTCTCTTTTCAGCGGATTAACAAAGAAATACATTTTTTTATAAATAATTTCATTGTTTATTAACTTAACAATTTGTTATAAAAAATTTATATTAATCGTTATATTTTTTTTCGAAAACTACAAAAAATTACAAAAACAATCAAACATAACAAAATATAGAAAAAAAAAAATTGTATTTTTTACAGCATTTTTAGATATTATATGATAATGAAATTACAGCCGTTACATAATTTGTCAAGTTATAAATTGTTATAACTTTTAAACTATAAGAGATACGGTAAAGGACACTCAGGTCATTTTTATAAAGGATTTATTTATCTTTAAAATAAATTCAAAATCGATCCTGTAACTATTGTTTATCAGTTATAAGCATTTGTTTATAAAAATTTAAGATTTTTTTGATATTTTTTGAAATTTCATAGCTTATAATTTGTTAAATAATATAGGATTATAATAATATAAATAATATAGGAAATAATATAGGATCGATTTTGAATTTATTTTAAAGATAAATAAATCCTTTATAAAAATGACCTGAGTGTCCTTTACCGTATCTCTTATAGTTTAAAAGTTATAACAATTTATAACTTGACAAATTATGTAACGGCTGTAATTTAATTATCATATAATATCTAAAAATGCTGTAAAAAATACAATTTTTTTTTTTCTATATTTTGTTATGTATGATTGTTTTTGTAATTTTTTGTAGTTTTCGAAAAAAAATATAACGATTAATATAAATTTTTTATAACAAATTGTTAAGTTAATAAACAATGAAATTATTTATAAAAAAATGTATTTCTTTGTTAATCCGCTGAAAAGAGACAATGATGATTTTTAAGAAAAAAATAATTTCTTAACTAATTATTTAAACAATTGAAATATGAAAAAAACGATTTTAAACAATTAAAACATTTATTTAAGAAAAAATTTTTTTTTAAAAATCATTATTTCACCTATACAACAAGAAAGTAATTTTTTTTTTTTAAAATATCCCAAAGTAGTCTATTTGTTTATAAACAATTTATTAACAAATAGCGTAAAAAAATTTTTTTAAATGTTAATTAATACCTATGGTAGATGCAAAAACAGCAATATTAAGATATTACGGAAAAAAACTATTTTTCATAACATTTTTTAGACATTTAATTTTTTGTTAATTAACAAAAATTATAATTATCAAAATAATAAAGATTAATTTTTTTTTTTTGCATTACTTTATTAAGAACTTAAATGATAAGAGCTCCACGAAGGGAAAAATTTATAGATGAATTATTGAAACTTTTATACCGTAATTTATAAAAACAGAGATAGGAAAAAAGTTAGTTAATTAACAATGGTGTAATTTTTTTTAAAATCGATATAAAATATTTTTTTCACCGAGGTTTTTTTCGTTCTAGTGTTTAGATTACACCATAATTTATTCAAATTTTTAAATTGTTATTTAATACTATAAAAAAATTATTTTAGGTGATATAGGTACCGGCTTTTTAGACGGCGCGCCTATGCCGTAACGACCTCGCGGAGCGCTATTTTCAGCGTTAAAAAAAATTTATAAATAATAGAGATAGAATTCCGAGAGTTGGGTCTTTTTTATTGGAAATTTCCTCCTCTTTCAGGATCTTTTTTCAAAATTCCTTAAATATCATTATTTTAGAAATTATTAAGGAAAAACCAAATTCCTTTTTTTTTAAATCTTATTTTGTTTATAAGAATCGCAATTTTTTATGTGCTAATAAGCCCTTAAAAACATTTTTGTAGACATCATTCCGCATCCAATGAGCTATCGTACATATTTTTAGGAGCTTAATGTCTATTTAACACGTTTTTGAACTTGTTGACTAGACTAGTGTGTGGCGGCATGTCTTCTTCGGTAGGCAGCGGCTTGGCTCTGGCCCTGGCATTGAAGTCCATGGGCGACGGTAACCACTCACCATCAGGTGGGCCGTATTCTCGTCTGTCCACAAGGGAAATAAAAAAATCTACCACCGGATCGAAACTACGATCCGTTGAGGAGATTCGGCGAGGAGCTCAGTGGGCTGTGTCTATGGAATGGCAGTTTCTAACAAGTATAATCTATAGTTTCTAACTCCGCCCAGAGGTTTGCGGACTTTTTGGCGAGAACGCGAGGAGTGAAGTTGTGTAATTTGTTTTATTTTGTCTATTTAGTGTTTTTTCGGGTTTAAATGTGTAATAATGGTGGTTTATTAACTGCTTAATATCTGTGAAAGTGCACAAATGTGGAAAACGAAACAAAGCCGCTGGACGTAACTTTTCGGGATCCTCCAAAAACTCAACTGAAAAAATCTCAGTAAATGACCACCATTTTACTGAGATTATATGTCATCCCATATCATCTCATCTCATTTCATTTAATTTCATCCCAGTTGATTCATGTCTCAAATTAATCATCTTCATTTCATTTCATACATTATTCATAAAATTAAGAACATTAATTAAAATAAGACATGACTTAAAGGTCTTAGTTACCAGGTCATAAAACCCTTTAAAAAAAGCCAGATGTTTGCTCTAGTCGCAGTTCTATGACCGACAGATGACACTGACAGCTGTTGACACCTTTCAATGACATGGTCCTTTTTTGTGACATTTATAAAGAATAGTCGCATTGCAAAAACATAATTATTATTGATAACGTCACAGATCACCAGCAAGTACTAAATGTGAGTCGCCTATTATCAAAGGTGGCAATCGGTGCATTTGGACAAAAAAATTTTATTGATATGTCAATACAGATTGATTTGAATATAATCGTCTCCTTCAAAGAATACGGTTCAAAACCTGCATTAAATAAAGGTTAATAGTTAACCTGTTATTTATCTAAGATGTCGTTCCGAAGAGTTTTGTGACTGCCAATGGAATACAAAGTCAATAATTCGTTTTTCTGATTTACCAATAGTTGTCCAAAAGTCAGATTGCCGGCTTTGATAATAGTCGACTCATGTATAAAGAAAATCGACTTGAACAATACAAAATGAGTCATACATCATCAATTAGGCATTGTCCTACTAATATTATAAATGCGAAAGGTTTTTTTATTTTTTTATTTATTTATTGCTTAGATGGGTGGACGAGCTCACAGCCCACCTGGTGTTAAGTGGTTACCGGAGCCCATAGACATCCACAACGTAAATGCGCCACCCACCTTGAGATATAAGTTCTAAGGTCTCGAGTATAGTTACAGTTACAGTTTACAGTTACAGTTTGTAAGAATGTATGGATGTATGTTTGTAACTCTCACGCAAAAACTACTGACTGAATGGATTTTGATGAAACTTTACAATAATATAGCTTACACACCAGAATAACACATAGGCTACAATTCATAAAGATATTGTGTGAATTACCCAAAATATAAGAATAAGTGTTGAGTAAGTAGGAAAAAAATGATCTACCATCTGCGAGCTATCCGACGGATTTATAATATATAGGTACTTAAAGGTTTATTACCAGTACTCGGAACGCCCTTATTCTAGAACTTTCCCTTGAATTAGACCATCGATATATAACGATTTGCGGTATTTCATAATGCTACTAGCTGACCCGGCAGACTTCGTAGTGCCTCGAAATATAAAACCTTAAAACAAACAAAAGGAATCCGTCCGACGAGGACACATCAAAAGAAAAACAAAATTGTAATTTTTATTTAATTCCGAGCATTTTCATATTTATCTACCTTTTAAACCTTCTCTGGACTTCCACAAATAATTCAAGACCAAAATTAGCCAAATCGGTCCAGCCGTTCTCGAGTTTTAGCGAGACTAACGAACAGCAATTGATTTTAATATAAATAGATAGATAGATAATAATAATTTAATTCAATGAACAATTATACTTATCGGAAGTACATTTACGGTTTAAATTCGCTATTAATTATTCATTATCTCTTACGTTTCGTAAAGGTTTATACTTTCCGTGGTGACGCGCACACACAGACGACCGTGAACCGATCATACCGTAAGATTAGCTTTTTTATTTTTTTTATTGCCCTTTTAAGCAGACGAGCATACGGCCCACCTGATGGTGAGTGGTTACCGTCGCCCATGGACTTCAGCAATGCCAGGGGCAGAGCCAAGCCGCTGCCTACCGCTTAATACTCTCCACAAGCCTCGTTTGAAGAAGGACATGTCATAGCGCTCGGGAAACACCGTGGAGGGGAGCTCATTCCATAGCCGGATGGTACGTGGCAAAAAAGACCTCTGGAAACGCACTGTGGATGACCGCAGTGGCTCCAGGTAGTATGGATGAACTCTACTCCGGTGGCGGGCGGTGCGATGGTAAAAACGAGATGCCGGTATCATCTCGAACAATTCCTCAGAGCACTCCCCATGGAACATACGGTACAAAATACAGAGGGAACCGAAGTCCCTCTGCAGACCCAGAGGTTCCAAACGATCCGTGAGAATGGGATTAAAAGCTTAATTAGCTTAAATTATATCAACGACACGTGGAAATTGAGTCAAAAAAAAGGGTGCGTGTACTTATGTACGCGCGTAAGAAGTAATACTTTATTTTTATTAAATTTATTTCTTTTTTTTTTTTTTTTAATTTTAGTCAATTTGAAAAAAAAATTTATTAAACAAAATCCTCAAACACGCATATTGGACATCCCTTTTCTTGACATCGCATAAATTAGATAATTCGCGGTACGGTTCGGAAAGTTCACCTGCGGCTATATTCAGACTCGCCAAGTTACGTCGGTCGTATTGTAATGAGCGATTTAGTGGGCAACTTCATTTCTGTTAATTTTGCGTCACGGTGCGTGCGCATCGTGAAATTTCACTCTCATAAATTTTTCAAAACGCGCCTAATGAAGTATAACTTAAAAAAAAACTTTTCGTACACACAAACTCGATCAAACTACAACTGTGTGTCCCTCAGACACAGCCCACTGAGTTTCTCGCCGGACCTTCTCAGTGGGACGCTATTCCCATCCGATGGTACATTCAGCAAAGCACTGCTCTTGCTACCTTGAAGGGCTAGTGTTTTTTTTTTATTGCTTATGTGGGTGGATGAGCTCACAGCCCTCCTGGTGTTAAATTGTTACTGAAGCCCATAGACATCTACTACGTAAATGCGCCACCCACCTTGAGATATAAGTTTTGAGATATAACTGGTGGTAGGACCTCTTGTGAGTCCGCGCGGGTAGGTACCACCACCCTGCCTATTTCTGCCGTGAAGCAGTAATGCGTTTCGGTTTGAAGGGTGGGGCAGCCGTTGTAAGTATACTGAGATCTTAGAACTTATATCTCAAGGTGGGTGGTATATATATATAAATTCCACTAGCGGCCAGTTCTCAGAAAAAGAAAACAAAAAACCCTGTAAAAAAAATCATTCAGCCAACACGTAATATTTACATTAAAATCTTCACCCGCTATCGCCGTGCCGATGTTTCTAGCAATCTGTGTGAAAACAACAGAGCACCCTGAGATAACAGAGGTTAACATTAAAATACCGTATTACATGATAACACACGTCTATTATCGCGCATACCTGTCGTCTCACACGCGGCTGACTAATTTCGATATTTGATAAAAAAAAAGAATTATTGATTGCTCATATGGTCATGATCTTTTTTATTCTGAAGCACTCACTTAATGTTAAGCGGTTACAACAACAGCTGATAGATATAAAATCGCAAGGTCGCCGCACCTGCCTATATCTGCCGTGAAGCAATATTGCGTTTCGGTTTGAAGGGTGGAGCAGCCGTTGTAACTATACTGAGACCTTAGAACTTATATCTCAAGCCGGGTGGCGCATTAACGTTGTAGATGTCTATGGGCTCCAGTAACCAGGTGGGCTGTGAGCTCGTCCACCCATCTCAGCAATAAAAACATAAAAGCTGGGATATTGGGCGAAACCTCAATTGTGATAAGCGAGCCAACACACCAGAAGCCTGCTTCGTCGTGGAACCAGGCTGTTTCTGAACGTCAAAATGTCAACGAGCGACGTTCACCATTACACCAATCCTCTTTCAAATCCACCCACCAAGAGCAACGCATCAATTCTATATTTCTCATCAAGTCGTTAAATTCTGATATAAAGGTACTAGAAAATAAAAAATAAGCATGCAAATTGAAAATGGCTAATGACTAACACATGGATAAAGGTTGTCCCATAATAAAAAGGGACAGATAACCAGGAGGGAGGTTTTAGTCCGTAGGTCATTGAGACACTTTCTCAGTGGAGTCGGGCATACCCTTTGGCCCCGACCCTTGGGTATCCATGAGAATTTCCTTTCGCCCACGAGAAAAAAAAAGGTACAATTAATATCTCAAAACAATAAATACATTCAATTACCACAACGCAACGCAAACGGTTTTTTTTTTCTCCTACCTATTCTAGTAGCACCCCTCGAGGGGTTATTCTAGATTCACCGAACTAGTAGGTGAGCTCACGGGGCTCAAACCGGGAGTGCTGCTAACACTGGCCCTAGCAAGAGCAGTGCTTCGCAGAATCTACCACCGGATCGGAAACGCGACCCACTGAGAAGATCCGGCGAGAAACTCAGTGGGCTGTGTCTAAGAGTTAATTTACTCGTCGGGCCCTTCGTCGCAAGCGACGGGTTCGGCGAGGACGGTGACCGGTGCTTGAGATACCTAAAAGTACCGTTAGTGGATCGGGAGGATCCGTAATGACGTGCTTAGGGCGACGTCGCGTCGACTGTTTACCATTCGGTCCACAGGATCGGGTATCTAAGTCGTGTCGCCTTCTCAAAGTGGCGCAATAATGCGATAGAGTAACATGTAGATCCTACCACCAGTCATCACGCAAAGCAGAGTGGTAAAACAGCAAAAAATCTAATAGTATTACAGTCAAGTCACAGCAAGTTTTAAAAGTCGTCGTGGCCTAAAGGATAAGACGTCCGGTGCATTCGTATGTAGCGATGCACCGGTGTTCGAATCCCGCAGGCGGGTACCATTTTTTCTAATGAAATACGTACTCAACAAATGTTCACGATTGACTTCCACGGTGAAGGAATAACATCGTGTAATAAAAACCAAACCCGCAAAATTGTAATTTGCGTAATCACTGGTGGTAGGATCTCTTGTGAGTCCGCACGGGTAGGTACCACCACCCCGCCTATTTCCGCCGTGAAGCAGTAATGCGTTTCGGTTCGAAGGGTGGGGTAGCCGTTGTAACTATACTGAGATCTTAGAACTTATATCTCGAGGTGGGTGGCGCATTTACGTTGTAGATGTCTATGGGCTCCAGTAACCACTTAACACCAGGTGGGCTGTGAGCTCGTCCATCCATCTAAGCAATAAAAAAAAATAAAAAGTCTAGATTTACAGAATTTGTAGGTCAAAATTCGATTGAGACTTAACACAGAAACCTCTTTACAGCTAACTCGTTGATGGGTCAGACGAATACCCTCCATTTTTCGATCCAAAACATCCAGACATTATCCATTAATAATGGCTTTTCGCTATCGACAATACCAAAATCATTCCTGCAGTGACGCGCCCATTCAAAGTCAGTATTGGGCACGTAGCTAGTGGGAACATCTAGTTGTCTCTTTCGCTCATCCACCCAATAGTCGTAACGTTACGAAACATAATGCAGATATTTTTTTGTACTGCTACCCAGTACACTTGCGCTAAAGTAAAATAATCTTAGTCATAGAAAAAAACATTCCTTTCTATTTTAGAATCCGTTTATCAATTTAATATTTACACATTCCTTCAAAGCGGTTGTCATATTTAATTAGTAGTTCACTGAGAATTATGTAGATGCGAATTTTTGTAGGCTCGTCAATAGCTATCTTCTTGCGTCAAGGGAAGAATTCAGAGATTGATATCGCAATGCTTTTTTTTTGAATGAGTGATTAATTGTGGCCCTTAGGCCTTTCCAGTTTCACCAGGACAGGAGGGCGAGCAAATGCTCAGCCAGGAGGGGTGGGATTTGCTAAAAACTCAAGAGCACCTGCTTCGCGAATGAATTTACTACCGGATCGGTATCGCGACCCGTTAAGAATGTCCGGCGAGAAACTCAGCGGGCTGATGCATGGGTTAGGTTATCACAATACTCTGGTATCATCTCTGGTTGGCATAGTAAAAAATAACTCAACAGAATCTTATTTAATCAATTAATTACGCAAATATGAAAACAAGTGATGCAATCTTATTTGTATAGTTATTCGTTATCACAATATTAATTGCTTTAATAATTACAATAATAAATCTATTTTAATCAATGTAATTATTTGCATATTAAACGTCATTATGTCGACTATTGTTTTCGTTTCGGTTTTCTCGGCTACACCATTGTTTATTGGTTGAATAAGTTTTTTTATTACTGGTGGTAGGACCTCTTGTGAGTCCGCGCGGGTGGGTACCACCACCCTGCCTATTTCTGCCGTGAAGCAGTAATGCGTTTCGGTTTGAAGGGTAGGGCAGCCGTTGTAACTATACTGAGATCTTAGATCGCAAGGTGGGTGACGCATTTACGTTGTGGATGTCTATGGGCTCCAGTAACCACTTAACACCAGGTGGGCTGTGAGCTGGCCTGCCCATCTAAGCAAGAAAAAAAAAGTCGGAATGTGTAGGCGAAGCTCAATCGCAACGGAAATGAGCATTTCACTAATGTCATTAAATTAACATCAACAGTTATCACGGTCAATATATTCATAACATGTTGTTTTAATATCTGTGATTAATAATTTTATTATAATTTAATTAATATCATCTTCATAAAACACCTTCTCAAATAATTCTGTAATTTTAGAACAAATTTGGTTACCATAAAAAACGTTATAGTGAGCCAACCTTAAAATATAGACATATGCTATCGCGGACTTTTTTTAGAATTTTTTAAAGGGGAACAATTCTTTTCCGTACAGTTTCCGTAGCGCACGCAGCGGAAGCTCTTAAAAGGGAAAAGTACCCCGTTTTTGTAACAGTCTTAATTGGTGCTCCTTTTATCTTAGCGTGATGTTAGATAACCTATAGCCTTCTTCAATAAATGAGCTATCAAATTGGACCAGTACTTCCTGAGATTAGCGCGTTCAACCAAACAAACTCTGCAGCTTTATAATAATCTATATATATATAAAAATGAATTGTTGTTCGTTAGTCTCGCTAAAACTCAAGAACGGCTGGACCGATTTGGCTAATTTTGGTCTTGAATTATTTGTGGAAGTCCAGAGAAGGTAGGTTAAAAGGTAGATAAATATGAAAATGCTCTAAATTAAATAAAAATAACAATTTTGTTTTTCCTTTGATGTGTCCCCCGTCGGATGGATTCCTTTTGTTTGTTTTAAGTTTATTTTATACAAAAGTTTAGGTCTTTTATTTATTGATTGAGGCACTGCGAAGTCTGCCGGGTCAGCTAGTATTAGTATAGATTTGATTCCCGAGTACCGGTTATTTGATAAAACATTAATCTCCTTCTTCTTATCAGCCCACAGACGTCCACTGTTGGACATGGGCCTCCCCCAAGCCTCGCCACAAGACCGTGTCTAGCTCGATAGAACATCAATCGAATTCAATTCTCGAAACTTTTGTTGGCACATAATTTGATATCATCCGATGTGTTTTTACGTCAAAAATATTTGTACACAAAACATGGCTATAAAACTAATTGATAGGGCAAGTTCAGTGAATCATTTAGCGATCGGATGTCACGATTCAACCTAATTATAACTCGATTGGAGGGTCGTAAGGTTATTGTTTGCTTTTATTGATATTAGGTACTGCTGATAGAGCATGGCGCAAACACATTTTGGTGAAATTTACTATATATATATACTCTCCACCAGCCTCGTTTGAAGAAGGACATGTCATAGCGCTCGGGAAAAACCGTGGAAGGGAGCTCATTCCATAGCCTCTGGGAAGCACTGCTCTTGCTAGGGCTAGTGTTAGTAAATTCTCTCAGGTTGAGCCCGTGAACTTACCTGCCCGTCCGGGCGTAGCTAGAATAACCCCAGAATAGGTAGGGAAAAGTATACCATCACGAAACCATCGAAGCAGACTTCTTTCCACTGCGTAGAGCGGCTGAGCAGGAACCTCAGTGTGCTTCCCTAAGTTCCAGTCGAGGTTTTGTAAGCAGTCCTCCGTGGTATGGTGGTGGTATTGCTGACATGGAGGAACTCTTGTGAGTCCGCGCGGGTAGGTACCACCACCCTGCCTATTTCTGCCGTGAAGCAGTAATTCGTTTCGGTTTGAAGGGTGGGGCTGCCGTTGTAACTATAATGAGATCTTAGAACTTATATCTCAAGGTGGGTGGCGCATATACGTTGTAGATGTCCGTGGGCTCCAGTAACCACTTTACACCAGGTGGGCTGTGAGCTCGTCCACCGACCTAAGCAATAAAAAAAAAATAATACAGTGCGTTCCGGTTCGGAATAGAAGCTTTGCAATACATTGATGCTTTGAACTCACGGCTGCGGGTATTCTTAATTTTGGAATTATATAATATGTATATATTATGTTTTTTTTTATTCAAGCCTCTTAAAATACAAACACGTACAAGAATTCTTAACACTAGTATGATAATGTACATGGCTTTTTTATGAGGTATACAATAACGATATTCCCTGACTTTTATGCTAGGAAAACCTGTGTTACGAAAGTCAGTGGTTCAGTGCTAGGTCACCAGGTAAGTAAGTTAACCAGGAAGAGTGATCTGTAAGAATATTGTACGTACGTGTGTGTGCGTGTGTGTGCGTGCGTGGAGTGTGTGTGTGTTTGTCAGACACAATTAAAACTACTAGAGGTCCCGCAGTAGTCGAAATTCGACTATAATTAATTGGAATTGTATAATAAATTGGTACACTATTATGATTGTATTTTATACTTCTATAATCACATATTTCGCCAAGACTACACTATAAAAAATATTAACAATGACAAACAATAAAAATCTATTCTCAATTTGACAACAGACGTCAAAAACAAAAGTTTGACAATAAATAGTATGCATGCGTGTGTGCGTCAAATACATGGTATGCAGTGTGTGTAATGTTTTCTTTATTGATTTAATGTATCTTTTATGCATTATTTAAAAAAAATATTAGCATTGTGCACTTCTTCTCGATATTCTCTATAAGTGTGGAAAATTTCATACTCCTCCATCCGCGCAATTTTCGTAAAAAGGGATACAAAGTTTTTGCTTCACGTATTAATATATAGATTATAACGGCTGAATCACGCAATTTTTTGTTGTCATTATATCGAGGGATGAAAGGTTGGTTTTAAGTGACATTTCGCTCGACATTTATCTTTGTAATCAAAGGCGCGTTTTACTTGGTACAAGAAGAATCGAGTATTTTCATTCAGGCCACGGGGTTCACCGGTGAACCTTATCTTAAAATAAAGTCCTAAAAATATAGACATATGCTGTCGCAGCCTTTTTTTGAACCTTTTAAACTTTTTAAAGTGGGAACAATTCTGTCATACATTATTTCAGCGAAACTTTAAGCGTTTCCGCAGCGCACGCAGCGGAAGCTCTCAAAAGGAAAAAATACGATTTTGATACATTTTTATTAGTACTCCGCTCGTAATGGTCTTAGCGTGATGCTATATAGTTTCCTCAATTCGAGCTTTAGGAGGTCTTTTAAGGTTTTACTCACGATCAATAAAGCAACCAGGCGATTTATTACATTCTCCTTGCACAGATACGACTGGCCTGATGATGTCCAGCCCGAAGTGCTAAGAACCATCAAAGAGAATGCAAATACGGGCGACCAAAACTGCGACAACCAGACCGTGATGAGCACAGACTATAATGACAGCTGTCAACGTCACAATGACAGCTGTCAGGGAGATAGTCACATGAATAGCGGCGAAGAAGACGAAGATTATTACGATTTGAAAGAAATAGGGAGAACGAGATTAGAAGTGAATGATGTGTGTTACATAAATGGTAAGTCGATAATATGTAATTGCCGAATTTGTTGAAGCTTTATTTTTCTGAACGAATAAATAATAGTTTAAAAAAAAACTAACAAAATACGCTTTTATAGATAATCCAACTAAAAAATAGAAAAACAAATTTTAATAAATTTGAATTAAAAATAGTGTAAGAAAAAATGATTTTACTGTAAAAAAGCGTGGGGTGCTTTTCAGGATATTATCAAAATGACCCTTCTACTCATATCTGTTCATAAAATATTTATAACTACTGATGCCATGCACCCCACGGTTTTTTTACAATAAAATCATTTTTTCTTACACTATTTTTAATTCAAATTTATTAAAATTTATTTTCTATTTTTTAGATGGCTTTTCTACAAAAGCGTATTTTTTTACTTTTTTTAAATTATGCTTTATTTTTCATTTTTTAGTTGAATGTAAATTTTCTCAATATTTATCATATATTTTTTTTAATATTGAATTGTCAACGGTCCTTAATAAGTATACCAAATTTCGAGTTAATCCGACGTTTTGAAGGGGTCAAAATCATGTTCAAAGATTCCGTTACATACTAACATACGTCTGAAGCTAATGAAAGCGTGTTAAAAAGTTTCAATGTTCGACATACGACCTCGCTCGTGCCCTCAGACGCTCTTGGTCTGCACCGCATGGAGAACCCCTCGCACGTGGACGGCGCTGTCTCCTTGCACCTCTACTGTCCCCCGTTCGACAGCTGCCGGGTCTTCGACGCCAGGACCGGTAGACCCACTCAAGTTAAAGTCACCTTCTGGAGCATGTACGGGAAGAAGATTAAAAGGGTGCGTAGGACATTTGTTTTTTTGAAGTGAAACTTCCTTATCGGCGTTGGAAAAAAATTTACCGTCACATTTTTCGGTTACGCGTCACATTTTTCCGTTACGCGCCATCTTTTAATTAACGGCTGTATGTTCTGAAGTATGGATGCGCATTTGAGAAACCGACCTCATGTCTCAAGGTGGGTCACGGAATACATTTTGTAATTGCAATAATCCCAGGTAACCCACTTAATATCACGTGGACCGTGCTATTATTGTTATTACGTAAAATAATAGGAAGAAAAGTACCAGGGTATTATGATATCAAAGAGATGTATTATTATAACTTTACTCTGACGTACAGCCTTCTTTATTAATTAACGGCTGTATGTTCTGAAGTATGGATTCCGATTTGAGAAATTGACCTCATGTCTCCAGGTGGATTACGGAAATCATTTTGTAATTCCAATAATCTCAGGGAGCCCACTTAATAATATCACGTGGACCGTGCTATTTATTACTGTTATTACGTAAAATAATAGGAAGAAAAGTACCAGGGTATTATGATAGCAAAGAGATTTATTAATAATTAACGGCGGTATGTTCTGAAGCATGGTTTCGGATTTGAGAAATCGACCTCATGTCTCAAGGTGGGTCAAACTTCACGAACCTCAGGAACCCCATTTAACACCACGTGGACCGTGCTATTATTATTAATTTATAGGAAGAAAAGTACCAGGGTATTATGATATCAAAGAGATGTATTATTAAAATGCTGTAATAATCTTAGTAGCAAAAAGGTAAAGTGAAATAATTGTATTATTTGTATTCATGTCTATGATAATAAAATCCTTTTGTTTAAACTTTATCTAATTTAACTTTATTTAACCAATTTCTAGAAAGTTGCATGTAGATCATTTTTCGAAAAATAAGGCCATAAACAAGTTTCACTTCTTACGTGTGTACACTAGTACACGCACACATTTTTTTATTTTTATTGCTTAGTTGGGTGGACGAGCTCACTGCCCACCTGATGTTAAGTGGTTACTGGAGCCCATAGAGATCTACAACGAAAATGCGCCACCCACCTTGAGATATAAGTTCTAAGGTATAGTTACAACGGCTGCCGCACCCTTAAAACCGAAACGCATTACTGCTTCACGGCAGAAATAGGCGGGGCGGTGGTACCTACCCGTCCGGATTCACAAGAGATCCTACCACCAGTAATTACGCAAATTATAATTTTGCGAGTTTCATTTTCAAGGGGATGTTCAAGGGGGGTAGCTTTGGTGTTGTCCAAGCGCTGGGAGGCCTCGGTTGTGATGCTATTGGAAACGCAACGGGCCGTGAGCTGCAAGCTGCTTACAGTCGTTGAAGTCGTCGTGGCCTAAAGGATAAGACGTCCGGTGCATTCGTGTTGAGCGATGCACCGGTGTTCGAATCCCGCAGGCGGGTACCAATTTTTCTAATGAAATACGTACTCAACAAATGTTCACGATTGACTTCCACGGTGAAGGAATAACATCGTGTAATAAAAATCAAACCCGCAAAATTATAATTTGCGTAATTACTGGTGGTAGGATCTCTTGTGAATTCGCGCCGTTAGGTACCACCATCCTGCCTATTTCTGCCGTGAAGCAGTAATGCGTTTCGGTTTGAAGGGTGGGGCAGCCGTTGTAACTATACTGAGACCTTAGAACTTATATCTCAAGGTGGGTGGCGCATTTACGTTGTAGATGTCTATGGGCTCCAGTAACCGCTTAACACCAGATGGGCTGTGAGCTCGTCTACCCATGTAAGCAATAAAAAAAACTTTTCTTTTTAAATAAGGCTTAATTTTAAATCTTATTTCTCTATTATTACATCTATTGCTATAAATATTATTATTGTTTTGCTATTATAATTTAGTAAGGAGTTTACTTTATTGCTTCGATGGGTGGACGAACTCACGATCCACCTATTGTTAAGTGGTTACCGGAGCCCATAGACATCTACAACGTAAATACCGCCACCCAACTTAAGACATGAGTTCTAAGGTCTTAGTGCAGTACAACAGTGGTGGTACCTAACCATAACAAGATGTCTTGCCACCAGTATTGGTTATTTTTTTATTGCCCTTGTAGGCAGACGGGCATACGGCCGACCTGATGGTGAGTGGTTACCGTCGCCCATGGACGTCAGCAATGCCAGGGGCAGAGCCAAGCCGCTGCCTGCCGGCTGGATTGGCTCTAGTTGATTATCATTCGACGAACACGTCTTGATAATCTCTGGCTTTGTTGTTTGCTAGAGGTACGGAATAAAAAATAAAAAAAAAGTGTGTGTGTCCGCTCCGACGCACGACTGGAGTTTACTGGATATAAAAAATTAAACGAAACAATACGAGAAATAGTTCTATATTACGACAACACGATACACTACAGATTATTAACAAATTAACGAGACACAAAACAAACGACTAACAAATATATGAAAATACAATAATGAGAGAAACGCGCGATCAGTACGAGGCTTTGTGGCGGACTGCCGGCGCAGCAGCCCGGCGTCACCTGCGATAACGCGGCCGCGCGTTGGCTCCTGATTGGCGCGCGCACGCATCACGCAATCAGGAGCCAATCAGGCGCATAACGCATTTCGTGTGACATGCTAGTACGATTTTGATTGGCGCGCGCACGCATCACGCAATCAGGAGCATAACGCATTTCGTGTGACATGCTAGTACGATTTTGGTCCCCATAATTTTCATACCCCGGGCCTATATATGTAAATCGATTCTAAAGGAGTAAACTCCAAAAAAAAAAAAAAAACACGTCTTGATACACACAGAGTACGCCACTTCCAGAAGTAACCTTTCACTTCTATGTCCCACTTGAAACCTTAACATATTATTGCTTCGCAGCAGAAATAGCACGTTCGTAAATAAGTAACCTGGTGGACTCTTAATCGTACTGCGCCATCATAAATAAATAATCTCTATATATAAAAATGAATTGCTGTTCGTTAGTCTCGCTAAAACTCGAGAACGGCTAGACCGATTTGGCTAATTTTGGTCTTGAATTATTTGTGGAAGTTCAGAGAAGGTTTAGAAGGTAGATAAATATGAAAATGGTGGGAATCAAATAAAAATAACAAATTTTGTTTTTCCATTGATGTGTACCCCGTCGGACGGATTTCTTTTGTTTGTTTTAAGTTTATTTTATACAAAAATTTAGGTTTTTTATTTATCGATTGAGGCACTGCGAAGTCTGCCGGGTCAGCTAGTAAATAAATAAGTATAAAGAGGATAGATTTGTTTGTTTGTATTGAATAGGCTCCGAAACTACTGAACCGATTTGAAAAATTCTTTCACTGTTTAGAAGCTACACTATTCCCGAGTGACATAGGCTATAATCTGTTTTGAAAAAAAATTAGGGATCCTTACTAAAACCCCAATAATGTAACCCAAGATGGAAAAAAAATACCTAAAGTATTCTTTCGCGTGCCCTGCGCAAAACTATTGATGATAGAATAAACTGATGTACTACGACTTTGTAGAACACATTATTATTGAAGTGAAACTTCCTTATCGGCGTTGGAAAAAAATTTACCGTCACATTTTTCGGTTACGCGTCACATTTTTCCGTTACGCGCCATCTTTTAATTAACGGCTGTATGTTCTGAAGTATGGATGCGCATTTGAGAAACCGACCTCATGTCTCAAGGTGGGTCACGGAATACATTTTGTAATTGCAATAATCCCAGGTAACCCACTTAATATCACGTGGACCGTGCTATTATTGTTATTACGTAAAATAATAGGAAGAAAAGTACCAGGGTATTATGATATCAAAGAGATGTATTATTATAACTTTACTCTGACGTACAGCCTTCTTTATTAATTAACGGCTGTATGTTCTGAAGTATGGATTCCGATTTGAGAAATTGACCTCATGTCTCCAGGTGGATTACGGAAATCATTTTGTAATTCCAATAATCTCAGGGAGCCCACTTAATAATATCACGTGGACCGTGCTATTTATTACTGTTATTACGTAAAATAATAGGAAGAAAAGTACCAGGGTATTATGATAGCAAAGAGATTTATTAATAATTAACGGCGGTATGTTCTGAAGCATGGTTTCGGATTTGAGAAATCGACCTCATGTCTCAAGGTGGGTCAAACTTCACGAACCTCAGGAACCCCATTTAACACCACGTGGACCGTGCTATTATTATTAATTTATAGGAAGAAAAGTACCAGGGTATTATGATATCAAAGAGATGTATTATTAAAATGCTGTAATAATCTTAGTAGCAAAAAGGTAAAGTGAAATAATTGTATTATTTGTATTCATGTCTATGATAATAAAATCCTTTTGTTTAAACTTTATCTAATTTAACTTTATTTAACCAATTTCTAGAAAGTTGCATGTAGATCATTTTTCGAAAAATAAGGCCATAAACAAGTTTCACTTCTTACGTGTGTACACTAGTACACGCACACATTTTTTTTTTTTTATTGCTTAGTTGGGTGGACGAGCTCACTGCCCACCTGATGTTAAGTGGTTACTGGAGCCCATAGAGATCTACAACGAAAATGCGCCACCCACCTTGAGATATAAGTTCTAAGGTATAGTTACAACGGCTGCCGCACCCTTAAAACCGAAACGCATTACTGCTTCACGGCAGAAATAGGCGGGGCGGTGGTACCTACCCGTCCGGATTCACAAGAGATCCTACCACCAGTAATTACGCAAATTATAATTTTGCGAGTTTCATTTTCAAGGGGATGTTCAAGGGGGGTAGCTTTGGTGTTGTCCAAGCGCTGGGAGGCCTCGGTTGTGATGCTATTGGAAACGCAACGGGCCGTGAGCTGCAAGCTGCTTACAGTCGTTGAAGTCGTCGTGGCCTAAAGGATAAGACGTCCGGTGCATTCGTGTTGAGCGATGCACCGGTGTTCGAATCCCGCAGGCGGGTACCAATTTTTCTAATGAAATACGTACTCAACAAATGTTCACGATTGACTTCCACGGTGAAGGAATAACATCGTGTAATAAAAATCAAACCCGCAAAATTATAATTTGCGTAATTACTGGTGGTAGGATCTCTTGTGAATTCGCGCCGTTAGGTACCACCATCCTGCCTATTTCTGCCGTGAAGCAGTAATGCGTTTCGGTTTGAAGGGTGGGGCAGCCGTTGTAACTATACTGAGACCTTAGAACTTATATCTCAAGGTGGGTGGCGCATTTACGTTGTAGATGTCTATGGGCTCCAGTAACCGCTTAACACCAGATGGGCTGTGAGCTCGTCTACCCATGTAAGCAATAAAAAAAACTTTTCTTTTTAAATAAGGCTTAATTTTAAATCTTATTTCTCTATTATTACATCTATTGCTATAAATATTATTATTGTTTTGCTATTATAATTTAGTAAGGAGTTTACTTTATTGCTTCGATGGGTGGACGAACTCACGATCCACCTATTGTTAAGTGGTTACCGGAGCCCATAGACATCTACAACGTAAATACCGCCACCCAACTTGAGACATGAGTTATAAGATCTTAGTGCAGTACAACAGTGGTGGTACCTAACCATCACAAGACGTCCTGCCACCAGTAATAGTTGTTTTTATTGCTCTTGTAGGCAGACGGGCGTACGGCCCACCTGATGGTGAGTGGTTACCGTCGCCCATGGACTTCAGGAATGCCAGGGGCAGAGCCAAGCCGCTGCCTACCGGCTGGAGTGGCCCTAGTTGATCATTATTCGACGAACACGTTTTGGCCTGTTGTCTTGGCCTAAAGGATAGGACGTCCGGTGCATTCGTGTTGAGCGATGTATCGGTGTTCGAATCCCGCAGGCGCGTACCAATTTTTCTAATGAAATCGTACTCAACAAATTTAATGTTCACGATTGACTTCCACGGTGAAGGAATAACATCGTGTAATAAAAATTAAACCCGCAAAATTATAATTTGCGTAATTACTGGTGGTAGGACCTCATGTGAGTCCGCACGGGTAGGTAACACCACGCCGCCTATTTCTGCCGTGAAGCAGTAATGCGTTTCGGTTTGAAGGGTGGGGCAGCCGTTGTAACTGTACTTGAGACCTTAGAACTTATATCTCAAGGTGGGTGGCGCATTTACGTTGTAGATGTATATGGGCTCCTGTAACCACTTAACACCAGGTGGGCTGTGAGCTCGTCCACCCATCTAAGCAATAAAAAAAAATACACACAGAGTACGCCACTTACAGAAGTAACCTTTCACTTCTATGTCCCACTTGAAACCTTAACACATTATTACTTCGCAGCAGAAATAGCACGTTCGTAAATAAGTAACCTGGCGGACTCTTAATCGTACTGCGCCATCATAAATAAATAATCTCTATATATAAATATGAATTGCTGTTCGTTAGTCTCGCTAAAACTCGAGAACGGCTAGACAGATTTGGTTAATTTTGGTCTTGAATTATTTGTGGAAGTCCAGAGAAGGTTTAAAAGGTAGATAAATATGAAAATGGTCGGAATCAAATAAAAATAACAATTTTGTTTTTCCATTGATGTGTCCCCCGTCGAACGGATTTCTTTTGTTTGTTTTAACTTTATTTTATACAAAAGTTTAGGTTTTTTATTTATCGATTGAGGCACTACGAAGTCTGCCAGGTCAGCTAGTAAATAATAAATAATAAATAAATAATTATAAAGAGGAAAGATTTGTTTGTTTGTTTGTATTGAATAAGCTCCGAAACTACTGAACCGATTTGAAAACTTCTTTCACTGTTTAGAAGCTACACTATTCCCGAGTTACATAGGCTATAATCTGTTTTGAAAAAAAAATAGTGATCCTTACTAAAACCCCAATAATGTAACCCAAGGTGTAATAAAATTACCTAAAATATTCTTTCGCGTGCCCTGCGAAAACTATTGATGATAGAATAAAATAATGTACTACGACTTTGTAGAACACATTATTATTTACAAAAAGTGTCGCCACAGCATATTGCTAACTATTATAGTTATGCCGCAATAAGTGTTCTTTTATTTAAAAAAATAAAACAACGTCAAAGATTGTTGAAATTTTTGTTAAGAACCCGAGCGGAGCCGGAGCGGGCCGCTTGTCATAAATAAAAACACCAATATAAATTTGCTTTCTCTTAATTTCAGGTAATCGAAGCCAATGACGCTGTCGATAGTCAGTAGTACACGAAAATTGCGTTTAAAATAACGTTTGTTATTTCGTAACTTAAAAAAACAAAATGTGTGCAATTCACACGTGGTAGAAGTGAAACTTTCCAAAATTAAAATACAATTATCCTAAACGTCTTAAGTATATGTAAAATTTTGTCATTAGTAAATAATTGTAAGGTAGCGCCCTCTGTGAATTGATATTTTAATTTCACGTATAATCCTAAATTAAAATTCACTACAAGAGCTTTCATACACACGTTAGTATTAAAAAATCTCACAGATGGCGCTGTATTAAATAGTATGTATATTTCTGTCTCATTCTTCGCTGGCTTCATCCTACACATTTTTGTATTTGTGTCTCTTACCTGTCGTTTTTTCCGTTGCATCCGGTTTGAAATCACAACGATTCTAAAGAAGTTTTCACTTCAAAAACATTTTTAAACAGCCAACAGTTTTATGTTTGTTTTTTAAGCCCCAGTTAGGACGTCAGAGCGGAGTTATTGTTATTATTGGCACACCCTGATGCGTGTGCGAGTTCGTGTGAGTATTTTAACGTCCTCGATAGCGTTAAAGTTAACTCGTATGCAGTTGGAACAGCGCCCCTAGCGGCAAACGTAGGCAAATGTTCCAACTCCATACAAAGGACAATGCCCATTTTCTATGGGCGTTTGGGCCCCTAAAAAAAGTTGTCGGGTGATGATGATTTTAACTTAATTTGATAGACAAAGAAATATCGTTTCATATTCAGAAAACGATTTTTATATTCTCACACTGGTTTAAGAGAAATCTGTTTTTTTCTGCAGCTAAAATTAAGTTGTTAATTGTTTTCTTCGAAATCAATAATCGCTCTCATCATTAATTACAGTATTAAATAAGTTAATTGTGGTTAATGTTTCTAGAAATAAGCCCTTACGTACATTTTATTATTATTATATCCTCATAATAATAATAAAATGAAATGAAATCCGGAAGCCGGCAACGATATTGTTGTTGTTGTTTTCAAATTCGCCAACAAGCAGGCGAAGAGCGTAGCCTATACAGCCTAGTCTGTCATAGTTATATTTTTAAAACAATGCCAGGGCGAAAGAAATGTTGATACATAAACCAAACAACATGAAAAAGTAAGGCATAGTTTTTCAAGTACAAATAGTTTTGTCATGAAGTTGGCCCACTTTTGGGCATTGTCCTTTGAGTTAACTTTAACGATGTCGCGAACGTTAAAAAACTCGCGCTAAGCACACAGACGTCTTGAAGTCTGTAGTAAGGAGGTTCAAAAATTCTTATCTACTTGCATGCACAGTTGGGTGTGTCCAAGCTAATAACGGTGTGCTAATTTAGGAACATGACCTATGGTCTATGTCGAAACATCAAGAATTGATGCTCAAACACTAACGCTGTCTGTCTCAAAAGGCTAGGTGGCGAAGTCGCCGATTGGTTTTTTTTATTGCTTAGATGGGTGGACGAGCTCACAGCCCACCCGGTGTTAAGTGGTTACTGGAACCCATAGACCCATAGACAACTACAACGTAAATCTGCCATACACATTGAGATATAAGTTCTAAGATCTCAGTATAGTTACAACGGCTGCCCCACCCTTCAAACCGAAACGCATTACTGCTTCACGGCAGATATAGGCAGGGTGGTTGTACCTACCCGCGCGGTAGAGGTCCCACCACCAGTTGCGGGTTGGATTCTCGCATCGGGCAAACGTCAGTGTGGCGCACAGGTTCGTTCGCCTTGTTTTGGAATATTCAATATTTATTATATATGTAACCTATATATCATTTATCACATAAGTCTTAGAAGAGGTTAATATTTTATAAAGGTGACATAAATGGTAATTTGAATATTGAAACATTAGAAGAAGGAACCCGTCCACTTCGCTGGTCATTTAAAATTAACATTATTATTTCTCACCCCCACAAAGATTCTCATCATTAACGCCCCCGCAACTGGTGTAGGGAGTCCAACACTCATATAAATATTAGCTTATCCATTAAGTACATGTATTTTCTACATGGATACCAAGTTTCAAGTCAATCGGATGCACGGTTCAGTAGTTATTACGGAACATCCGTAAAATACATAATAGATTTATACATTAGATATAGATTTGTTGAATATAGAAATATAAAGAAAAACATAAAAACTGGTGAAGCAATAGCTTTAAATGTTGTTTCTCTTTATAGAGCAACTCGGTTTGTGCTATAGTTTTACTGGGCTAAACTTTATTTTGATGTGATTAAAGAATCTAATATATAAAATTCTCGTGTCACAATGTTCGTTCCCATACTCCTCCGAAACCGCTTGACCGATTCTCATGAAAATTTTTATGCATATTCAGTAAGCCTGAGAATCGGCTACTATCTATTTTTCTAACCTTTAAGTGATAAGGGGTGTTCACACCAAAATTTATTTTTTATTTTTTTATAATTTTTTTTTTTAATGTTTGATGTTTTGTTATTTTTAAACAAAATTCCCTCATCATTCACAGCGCTCCAGGCCTTTTTCACTCATATTCCACATCCTTATACACTTCCAATAAGTTAGTATTTTTTTTTCTATACTAGAAATTCTCTAGAAATCTTATATATGGCAAGACAACGTTTGCCGGGTCAGCTAGTACATTAAAAAAAAACATTTCTACAGCTTGTTACCAGGAATATAAATACATTAATAATAATATATTATATATACCTAAACATATATGATTATATATGATATATGATAGAGTTTTGGCTGTCTTGTTTTACGAGTACATATGTACACGTGCTTAGAAAGTTTTAAGCTCGGCATCGTTAGAATCTATATATTAATACGTGAAGCAAAAACTTTGTACCCCTTTTTACGAAAATTGCGCGGACGGAGGAGTATGAAATTTCCCACACTTATAGAGAATATAGAGAAGAAGTGCACAATGCTAATATTTTTTTAAAATAATGCATAAAAGATACATTAAATCAATAAAGAAAACATTACACACACTACGTACCATGTATTTGACGTTTTGTTCTTGACGTCTGTTGTCAAATTGAGAATAGATTAAATATTGTTTGTCTTTGTTAATATTTTTTATAGTGTAGTCTTGGCGAAATTTGCGATTAAAGAAATATAAAATACAATCATAATAGTGTACAAACTTACAATTCCAATTAATTATAGTCGAATTTCGACTACTGGGGGACCACTAGTTTTTATTAATTTGAAAAAACAAAAGTCACTTATACATATTATATTTTTTTAATACAATTTATATGACTTCTACAATGTATATCCGAATTTACCTTAAAACCAGTGACTAGAAATAAATACATTAAGTCGGTATTGTTTTGTGTATAATTTATTTTATTAAATTAAAATAAAATAAAAAAACGAAATGAAATGCGTTTTTATTTATTTATTTTTATCCGAAGGCTATTTTCGTATCGCTTCTTGATATTTACAAATAAGAGTTTTTAAAGACCAATAAAATTATTAGTTAATTAAAAATTATTACTGTAATAAAAGAAAAATTTTGCGGCCTATACGACATGAGGGTCATATTTGAGAGCTATTTGTTATAAAAGAATTGTTGATGAGATGAAATAGCCATTGGAAAAATAAAAAAATCGAATATAAATATCCTTATATAAATCACTTATTTAGTTGAATTCGTAATCAAGGTCATTTGTTCGCTCTGACTGGCGTTGTCCAAGGGCACGAAAATGCTGATGCCGTTAGGTCGAGTCGTGACCTGGACGGTTTTCCTCACGCAGCCGGCGTAGCAGATGAAGTCGCAGCTGCCTTTCTTGGGGTTAAAGTGTAAGCCTTCCGAGCAAGTGACTAAGACGGCTTCTTTGCCTTCACAGCGCCAAAATTTATCGCAGTCGGTGTCGTGAGCCCAGGGGAGGATGTTACATTCTGTTTTGCATTTGTCAGACGGGTTGTTACCACCGCCTCCTCCTCCTCCTCCGCCCCCGCCCCCGCCCCCGCCTCCACCTCCGCCTCCACCTCCGCCTCCACCTCCACCTCCGCCTCCGCCTCCGCCTCCGCCTCCGCCTCCGCCTCCGCCTCCGCCTCCGCCTCCGCCTCCGCCTCCGCCTCCGCCTTCTCCTTCTCCACCGCCTTCTCCACCGCCTCCGCCTTCACCTCCACCACCGCCTCCGCCTTCTCCTCCACCGCCGCCTCCGCCTTCTCCTCCACCGCCACCTCCGCCTTCTCCACCGCCTCCGCCTCCGCCTCCGCCTCCGCCTCCGCCTCCGCCTCCGCCTCCGCCTCCGCCTCCGCCTCCGCCTCCGCCTTCACCTCCACCACCGCCTCCGCCTTCTCCTCCACCGCCGCCTCCGCCTTCTCCTCCACCGCCGCCTCCGCCTTCTCCTCCACCGCCGCCTCCGCCTTCTCCTCCACCGCCGCCTCCGCCTTCTCCTCCACCGCCGCCTCCGCCTTCTCCTCCGCCGCCACCTCCACCTTCACCACCACCCCCGCCTCCGCCTTCTCCTCCACCGCCGCCTCCGCCTTCTCCTCCACCGCCGCCTCCGCCTTCTCCTCCGCCTCCGCCTTCTCCTTCACCTTCGCCTCCGCCGTCGCCTGTTTCGCAGCCTGCATTCCATGGCCAATCACAAACCTGTAAATCGAAAAAAAACTCTGCTAGTTCGATTCATTAGTTCAAACTTTTACTGAAAATGTTCCCGTTTCTCTCAAAGACGAAGATACAACCCACGGGATATCAGTGGTCATTGATGCTAATGGGTAGATATGAGCAATTGTAAGAGCGCGAGTAAGACGAAATCTGCCGCTGAGAGTTCTCCTAAAAAGCAGTAAACTGATGCACTCAACAAACCGACACCTAATACAGTTTTAGTTAGTAGGTACTCACTTGGAGGACGGGGTTGAAGTGAAGGTCGCCGGGGCATCGACGTTCTACTTTCTGTCCGTGGACGCAGTAGTAGAAGCGGTTACAGTCGTACTCGTGAGGGAGCAGTTGGTGAATGTGGAAATCTGCGGGACAGCCGTTGGGGAGAGTTTGTCCTCCACCACCACCTTCGCCTCCGCCTCCACCGTCATCTCCACTTCCGCCCCCTCCACCTCCTCCACCGCCTTCACCTCCGCCTCCACCACCACCACCATCTTCGCCCCCTCCGCCTCCACCTCCACCATCTGATTCGCAGCCAGCGTTCCATGGCCAATCACAAACCTGAAAAGTAGTTTCAGGTATTTCAGATGTCGTCAACTACAAAACAAAATAAAATTTTTTGTTAATATCAATGAACTATTATTCCTAGCCTGGCTCATGGAGTCTTAAGTCGGTACCGATACGTATAAGCTTCAGGCAATGAATGCTGTCGCCCCGGACACTTGAGGTCAATGTGTCAATTGTTGGCCGTCGAGCAGCAATGCGGTTCGGCTCTAAGGGTGAGGCATCCGTTTTATTGTAAAAACTTAAATTTAGAACTCTCGTCTCAAGGTGGGTGACGATATTTAATTGTCCGATTTCTATGAGTTCCGATGACTATTTAATACCAGGTAGGCCGTGAAATGGTCCATCGATCCATCGCCTATCTATTTTAGCAAAAAAATTAAAACTCCGCACATAGGTCCACAATAGCGCCTATCACTGATCGCTACGCACAGTTTTCATTTTGTTACACCAAAAGCCTTGTTATGCGGAGGAAAATCGACTCCTTCATCGCTAGCTTAGCTAGCTCTTAGAATCCATTAGGTCACGAACGTATTAATATTAAAGTTGTTTGCCGTTTTTGTCTAGTGAATGTTCAGAAAACTCTGAATGGCTGTGGACAACGCTCTGTTGACAATCTGTGGTAATTAACCTAATAGAATACGAATAGAATATAGCATAGATGAACTCACTTGGAGGACGGGGTTGAAGTGCAGATCACCGGAGCATCGGCGTTCTACTTTCTCTCCGTGGACGCAGTAGTAGAAGCGGTTACAGTCGTACTCGTGAGGGAGCAGTTGGTGAATGTCGAAGTCTGCGGGACAGCCGTTGGGGAGAGTTCCTCCTCCACCACCACCTCCATCTTCTCCACCTCCACCACCGCCTCCACCTCCGCCGTCTCCGCCTTCTCCTTCTCCACCACCACCGCCTCCGCCTCCGCCGCCACCACCTCCACCTCCACCACCGCCATCGCCTGCTTCGCAACCGGCATTCCATGGCCAATCACAGACCTGCAAACTCAAAGCAACTTGCATTAACACCAGATCTACCACTTAAAACAAGATGGCCGTGAGTTCAATCAGATATCCATGGAGTAAAAAGTGAATTCTAATGAAAAATTTTTTTGTTCCTGTAGGGACCACAAATGACCCCATAACAACTAACAATTATATGTATGTGTTAGCGGTAATTATATTGCAATGATGCTACGTCAGTCTCGGGATTGTCGGGCTGTCGATAGCGCCTTATAGTTGTAATCCCAATATACGTTAGTCACTTAACTGAACACGTGTCATAATAATCCTTGCCCGATATAGAGACTCAACATTCTTATGCACAGGTTCCGTTCAACCGTTACATAGTGACGATGCTGCAGTCCGGCTCTCTCTGAAGCCGTACTGCTCCGCCAATAGATCAGGACCCGTCTCAGTCAGGTGCCGGACGTTGCTGGCGGCTACAACTTGCTCCAACAATTTTCCCGCCTCGTCCAGCACCACGATGGGGCAGTAGCCCACGGGTGAGTCCGCCGGGCGCCCCACCTTCCTCAAAAGGACGAGTCTGCTCGTCTTCCACTGGGTCGGAAACCGTCCCGACTCGAGGCAAGTTTCAAAAAGTCGCACAAGCCGGTCCCCCAGAGCACCGAAGACCAAATCCCAGACCCGGCCGTGAATACCATCCGGGCTGGGTGCCGCGTCTTTCCTACTCATCTTGGACACGGCCGCACGGATCTCTGCCCCCAAAATCTTCGGAGGGGGTACGTCGACAGGGGCATCACCACGACCGTGACATGGTGGCGGGCCCATGGAAAGGGGCTGGAAAGTCCACTCTCCCTGCGGGAACAGCACAGAAACAATTTCCCGCAGCTGCCGAGGCTGGAGTCGCTCGGTCCAGTCAGGAACCAGTCAGCCTCCGACTCCACGTCCACAGGGCTCGCGGGCATGGGTGCCCACGCAGCCACTGCAACCGCCTCCACCAGGAGCTCCTTATTCAGGCGCTTCAGCGCCCGCCTGGGAAATGATCGAGGTGTACTACGCGGGAGCTCCTCCTCACCACGGGTGACCATAGCTGACGCAGAGCAAGAGGAGGCAGAGAGCTCAAATCGGACGCATCGATGGTCCGAGAGCGTCTGCGCCCCCTCAAGAACGCACCAGCCACGGGTGCGGCGTGCGATAGACGGAGATGCAAAAGTCACATCCACGTGAGATTCGCTGTTCCATCGCACGCAAGTCGCAACTAAACCCCTGTTCAAGAAACAGAGATCGGCCGCGATCGCCCACTCCTGCCGCGCGAGACCGAGCGGTGGGAACCCCAAGCTACCCATTTGGCATTGAGGTCTCCCGCTTAAATCAGTGGGCGAGATCTCGAGGCGGCGAACTAACACCTCGAGCCCGCCCAAGAACCCCTCTAACTCGGCGAGATGTCTGTTCGGAGAGAAGTACACCCCGAACACGACAGTTTCATCGACCCTGGCCGTGACGTGACCGGATCCCCTGGCCACTATCACCAGGGGGGGGGGGGGGGGGGGTAACGCCACAGCCTGTCTGATAATGATTGCCACGGAGCCGTCGACGTCCCCGATCCAGGAATCCTGCTCAGTAGGGACGAAGTACGGCTCCGCGGCGACAGCGACATCAATTGACCACTCCGCCATGGTGTGGACGAGGAGATCCTGCGCCCTGGCGGAGTGGGGTCGGAACCTAAGTGCTAAGTCGCGACGCTACACACCTCTAGGTTCACTCCTTTACTTGCTGTATAATATTGCCGAGTAAAAGGATTCGGATAGCGCTCTCATGGAGTTTTTGGTATTAAGCTTATTATAAAAAGACTAAAACTTAGGGTCTGAAAGGCCCCCCCCGGTGAAGGTCAAGGGGCGACCTGAGGGGGTGAGGCCGCGCGGCGCGCTACCAGCACTCTAGCGCGCTGCCGTGGAGTGAATAGAGCGACCGGTCGACGGTGTATCGCGTCCCGACCCGGCAGGCTGGTTCTGGTCCAGCGGGGTATTCCGGGACACCAGCGGCACCGTCTGGGCGGCCCGACGGGCTGCCGTACCGAGACGGCCGACGTTTCAGAGCCTTCGATTCGCCTCGAAGGCTCCGTCGGCTGGGCGTCCTTGGGGTGAGCCGCGCCGTCTGGTTGTAGTGTTGACCGCGGTAGCCCCCCTACCTCATCCGGGTTCTGACCTCGGAGGGGATCGGACGTCGGGTGTAAGAGTGCAGGGGAGTCGTTTAGTGGGTGGGTCCTAAAATCCTTGGGCCAGCGGTCTGCTCACAGCACCATGCAGATCGTTGAGTCTCACATACCCCGCGCGCCTCTTTTGCGTGGGGACCTCGTAGGAGGTTCGGCAATCTAACCGAAAAAAAAAAAAAGGGTATAACGTATACTCACTTGGAGGACGGGATTGAAGTGCAGGTCACCGGAGCATCGGCGTTCTACTTTCTCTCCGTGGACGCAGTAGTAGAAGCGGTTACAGTCGTACTCGTGAGGGAGTAGTTGGTGAATGTTGAAGTCTGCGGGACAGCCGTTGGGGAGAGTTCCTCCTCCACCTCCGCCTCCGCCTCCGCCTCCGCCTCCGCCTCCGCCTCCGCCTCCACCACCTCCTCCGCCTCCGCCTCCGCCTCCTCCTCCGCCTCCGCCTCCGCCTCCGCCTCCGCCTCCACCTCCGCCTCCGCCTCCGCCTCCGCCTCCACCTCCGCCTCCGCCTCCGCCTCCGCCTCCACCTCCGCCTCCGCCTCCGCCTCCTTCTCCACCTCCACTGCCTTCTCCTTCTCCACTACCTTCTCCACCACCTTCGCCTCCGCCTCCACCGCCACCACCTCCACCACCACCACCGCCATCGCCTGCTTCGCAGCCGGCATTCCATGGCCAATCACAGACCTGCAAACACAAAGAAACATCCATAAGCACCAGATCTACCACTTAAAACAAGATGACCGTGAGCTCAATCAGATATCCATGGAGTAAAAAGTGAAATTTAATCAATAAGTTTTTTTTTGTTCCTGTGCACTGGTTTCTGTTAACCGTATCTTAAAAATTACATAGTGAGGATGCTGTAGTCCACTTTGAAACACAGTCGAAGCTGTAATTAAATGAAGGGCATTCAATAGGAAACACATTATAATAAACCTCCATGAAGGTAGTAAAGGAGAGACTCAAGCATTACTACCCTGGTTAGGGCATCGTGCTATACGCAAGTAGGATAGCGGATTGATAGTTCAGATCGACAATTGATTATTGGGCATATTTTTCGGGCGTTTTTTTCATTTTTTTGAAATGAGATCCGAACCTCCTACGAGATGCCAGCACCTAGGGACATGTTAGGGTATGTGCGACTTGATGGTCCCCTGATATTGGGAGTGGACAGCGAACCCGAGGGAACGAATTTAGGACCCTATCTACTAATGACTGCATTCTCGCCCAAGCGTCCAATCCCCCCGAGATAAGAACTCGGGCGGGGTAAGGGATTATCGCAGTCAAAACCCCAAAAATCTTCGACTGACGTCGTAGCCTTTGAAGCGAAACGAAGGTTCTGGACGTCGACCGACCAGGCAGTGTTGCTGGTATCCCGAGAGATCCCGCTTAGTCGTAACCAGCTGTATAATACTACCGAATAAAAAGATGCGAATAGCGCTCTCATGGAAACTTGGCATCCATGTAGAAACTATATGTATTTAATGGATAGGCTAATATTTATATGAGTGTTGGACTCCCTACACCAGTTGCGGGGGCGTTAATGATGAGAATCCTTGTTGGGGTGAGAAATAATAATGCTAATTTTAAATGCCCAGCGAAGGGGACGGGTACAGCTAGTCTATTATAATAAGAACAAAATTTAGGGTATAACGTATACTCACTTGGAGGACAGGGTTGAAGTGCAGGTCACCGGAGCATCGGCGTTCTACTTTCTCTCCGTGGACGCAGTAGTAGAAGCGGTTACAGTCGTACTCGTGAGGGAGTAGTTGGTGAATGTTGAAGTCTGCGGGACAGCCGTTGGGGAGAGTTCCTCCTCCACCTCCGCCTCCGCCTCCGCCTCCGCCTCCGCCTCCGCCTCCGCCTCCACCACCTCCTCCGCCTCCGCCTCCGCCTCCTCCTCCGCCTCCGCCTCCGCCTCCGCCTCCGCCTCCACCTCCGCCTCCGCCTCCGCCTCCGCCTCCACCTCCGCCTCCGCCTCCGCCTCCGCCTCCACCTCCGCCTCCGCCTCCGCCTCCTTCTCCACCTCCACTGCCTTCTCCTTCTCCACTACCTTCTCCACCACCTTCGCCTCCGCCTCCACCGCCACCACCTCCACCACCACCACCGCCATCGCCTGCTTCGCAGCCGGCATTCCATGGCCAATCACAGACCTGCAAACACAAAGAAACATCCATAAGCACCAGATCTACCACTTAAAACAAGATGACCGTGAGCTCAATCAGATATCCATGGAGTAAAAAGTGAAATTTAATCAATAAGTTTTTTTTTGTTCCTGTGCACTGGTTTCTGTTAACCGTATCTTAAAAATTACATAGTGAGGATGCTGTAGTCCACTTTGAAACACAGTCGAAGCTGTAATTAAATGAAGGGCATTCAATAGGAAACACATTATAATAAACCTCCATGAAGGTAGTAAAGGAGAGACTCAAGCATTACTACCCTGGTTAGGGCATCGTGCTATACGCAAGTAGGATAGCGGATTGATAGTTCAGATCGACAATTGATTATTGGGCATATTTTTCGGGCGTTTTTTTCATTTTTTTGAAATGAGATCCGAACCTCCTACGAGATGCCAGCACCTAGGGACATGTTAGGGTATGTGCGACTTGATGGTCCCCTGATATTGGGAGTGGACAGCGAACCCGAGGGAACGAATTTAGGACCCTATCTACTAATGACTGCATTCTCGCCCAAGCGTCCAATCCCCCCGAGATAAGAACTCGGGCGGGGTAAGGGATTATCGCAGTCAAAACCCCAAAAATCTTCGACTGACGTCGTAGCCTTTGAAGCGAAACGAAGGTTCTGGACGTCGACCGACCAGGCAGTGTTGCTGGTATCCCGAGAGATCCCGCTTAGTCGTAACCAGCTGTATAATACTACCGAATAAAAAGATGCGAATAGCGCTCTCATGGAGTTTTTTGGTATTAAATCTGTACTACTATATAAATCTACAGTGGTTTTCACGGATGTTCCGTTATAACTACTGAACCGTGCATCCGATTGACTTGAAACTTGGCATCCATGTAGAAACTATATGTATTTAATGGATAGGCTAATATTTATATGAGTGTTGGACTCCCTACACCAGTTGCGGGGGCGTTAATGATGAGAATCCTTGTTGGGGTGAGAAATAATAATGCTAATTTTAAATGCCCAGCGAAGGGGACGGGTACAGCTAGTCTATTATAATAAGAACAAAATTTAGGGTATAACGTATACTCACTTGGAGGACAGGGTTGAAGTGCAGGTCGCCGGAGCAGCGGCGTTCTACTTTCTCTCCGTGGACGCAGTAGTAGAAGCGGTTACAGTCGTACTCGTGAGGGAGCAGTTGGTGAATGTTGAAGTCTGCGGGACAGCCGTTGGGGAGAGTTCCTCCTCCACCTCCGCCGCCGCCGCCGCCTCCACCTCCACCATCTCCGCCACAGTCTCCTCCGCCATTTTCATTGTCCTCGCAGTCGCACCCATCACCACTGCCTCCACCGCCGCCTCCATCGCCACCTTCACCGCCACCGCCACCGCCGCCGCCACCTCCCTCGCAGCCAGCATTCCATGGCCAATCACAAACCTGCAAGTGAAAAGTAGCTTTTTTGTAATATTTCGTATAACAGTATCGGTTTTCCTTTCTTTAGCTCTTAGTATTCGTTACAAATGCATTTCTAGTAGTTAAGGTATTCTTCGTTGCCAACTAAAGGTGGGGTTGAGAAGTACCGCGGCAGGCGTGTTGTAAAAATCTAGACCACAAACTTTTATAAACCAGTAATATTGCTTTTTTTTTTTTTTTTTTTTCCGGGCCGGGGGCCGAACCTCCTACGAGGTCCCCGCGCCTAGGGGGCGCGCGGGGTATGTGAGACTCAACGATCTGCAGGTGTTGAGAGCAGATCGCGGGCCCAAGGATTTTAGGGCCCACCCACTAAACGACTCCCCTGCACTCTTACACCCGACGTCCGATCTCCGTCCGGGGTCAGAACCCGTTCAGAGTAGGGGGGTTCCCGCGGTCAACACTACAACCAGACACGCGGCGCCACCCCGAGGACGCCCGACCGACGGGTCGTCGAGGCGATAGTCGACGACCAACAACGCCAGTCTCCGCGGTACGACGGCTCTACCAGGCCACCCGGGCGATGCCGCTGGTGTTCCGGGATACCCCGCTGGAGGGGACAAGCTACGTCAACCCCACATAACATGGGATAAGGGCATGAAGAAGAATAACTGATTTTAAGGTGCTGCTAGACACAGCAACGCAACAGCCAGCACCTACCTCGTGACGGGAGGCGATATTGCCAATTGTATTTCATAATAGATGTCTCTTCAGCTTGAGATGACTAGTTGCGTCCCCACAGAAATATAAAATTTAAAATGTCTTGATTGATTAACTTGAATATTAGATTGGACATCCTTTCTCTCCAAGATATTCAGTGGGTAACACACTTAGACTGCCCAGTAAGCAGTTCAAGACGACGCGCTATTGACGATCTGTGGTAGTTAATCTAATAGGACACGAAGCATAGCATAGGTGAACTCACTTGGAGGACGGGGTTGAAGTGCAGGTCGCCGGAGCATTGACGTTCTACTTTCTCTCCGTGGACGCAGTAGTAGAAGCGGTTACAGTCGTACTCGTGAGGGAGCAGTTGGTGAATGTGGAAGTCTGCGGGACAGCCGTTGGGGAGGGTTCCTCCTCCACCCCCGCCTCCACCTCCGCCGCCGCCTCCGTCTTCTCCACTTTCGCCACCGTCTCCACCATCGTTTCCGCCGTCACCAGCGCAATCAACGTTCCATGGGTGATCGCAAACCTGAACATGTTCGTAAGACGTTATGAAACGGTAGCTTGGAATAATTATGTCATCCAAATAGACAACACCAAATACTCGTAATCCCTAAAGAGTATGTTTTGTTCGTTTTTTTTTTTTTTTTATTGCTTAGATGGATTGACAAGCTCACAGCCCTCCTGGTGTTAGGTGGTTACTGGAGCCCATAGACATCTACAACGTAAATGCGCCACCCACCTCGAGATATAAGTTCTAAGGTCTCAGTATAGTTACAACGGCTACCCCACCCTTCGAACCGAAACGCATTACTGCTTCACGGCGGAAATAGGCAGGATGGTGGTACCTAACGGCGCGGATTCACAAGAGGTCCTACCACCAGTATTTACGCAAATTATAATTTTGCGGGTTTGGATTTTATTACACGATGTTATTCCTTCACCGTGGAAGTCAATCGTGAACATTTGTTGAGTACGTATTTCATTAGAAAAATTGGTACCCGCCTGCGGGATTCGAACGCCGGTGCATCGCTACATACGAATGCACCGGACGTCTTATCCTTTAGGCCACGACGACTTCAAATTCGTGTAATATTATTATCAAATTGGAGTCGAAAGCGATTTTTAGGAGCACAATCAGTTAAGCACTTAAACAAGACACAAAAGTTGTGTTGACACGTTAATTGCCATGGCGCTAACAATGATTCCGGTCCCAGACGCCATTTTATTATAAAGTTATGTATACCATGGTCACGACCCTCAGTAATGAGGAAGCGACGAAGAAGAAGAAGAAGAATACCATACTATTAAAAACGTTAATTATAGCACACATTGATCAACAATTTACTGGTGGTAGGACCTTATGTGAGTCCGCGCGGGTAGGTACCAATACCCTGCCTGTTTCTGCCGTGAAGCAATAATGCGTTTCGGTTTGAAGGGTGGGGCAGCCGTTGTAACTATACGTGAGACCTTAGAACTTATATCTCAAGGTGGGTGGCGCATTTACGTTGTAGATGTCTATGGGCTCCAGTAACCACTTAACACCAGGTGGGCTGTGAGGTCGTTCACCCATGTAAGCAAAAAAAAAATAAAAAAATTGTTCATGATTTAAGAAATTTTTTGTTAATTTAGTACTGTGAATTTTTTTCTCACTTCTCACTCCAGAGACCACTTGTTCATATTTACAATGTTTTGACGACAACCACGAGGCCAGAAGAGATATCTATGAAGAATTGACCAGATTATTTGTTGCCGTTCTGGGTAGGTTAGCCTACGAGATACCTTTTAGTCAGAAGTCAACGTGGTGACGTCGCCTCCGTTCCGGTTTTAAGAGGGATAGAGCCAATACAGTTGAGACTTCGATTTCACGCCCAGCTGGCGTCATGTTCCTACGTCAGTTGTAGACTGTCAGCTTAGATCGCACGCCACGACTAGACCTTCATAATAAACTTGGATTAAATCTCTTGCATACCTGAATTTTATAGTTGAAGTAAGTCCCCGGGGCGCACTTCCTTTCCACCTTGTCCCCGAAAACGCAGTAGTAGAATTTATTGCATTCCTCGTGGGGCAAAAGTTTGTGGATGTGGAAATCAGCTGGGCAGCCATTAGGTAAGGTTTCGCCTGGATTAACAGGGGGCTGGATGGGGGGCGCTGGTGGGGCTGGTATGGGGGACTCGGTTGGAGGTTCCACTGGAGCTTGAGTAGGTGCTGCTGTGGGAGCAGCCGTCGGGAGCTCTGTTTGAGGCTCCGTTGGGGTCTCCGCTGGAGCTTGAGTAGGCGGCGCTGTGGGAGCGACCGTTGGGGGCTGTGTTGGGGGCTCCGTTTGAGGCTCTGTTGGGGTCTCCGCTGGAGCTTGAGTAGGCGGCGCTGTGGGAGCGACCGTTGGGGGCTGTGTTGGGGGCTCCGTTTGGGGCTCCGTTGGGGTCTCCGTTGGAGCTTGAGTGGGAGCCTGCGTTGGAGCCTCCGCAGGTGGACTGTCTGTCGGTCGTCCCGGCAGATTGCAGTCAGCTTGCGCCGGATGCACACAAACCTATTGAGGAAAGTAATGTCAAAAATGAGAGTTGTTAAATGAAGATTTAAAAACAAAATTTGTAATAAACTAAAGAGTTGAAAGAGACTGTTGTGCTGTAATCCTGAGCATATTTAATGATTAAAAAAACGTACTGTCTATATTTTTTTATTACGCACTGTCTATCTGATCGCATTACGTGCTATTTAAGATTTGTACGACAATTCCATCTATGTTTTCAGTTTTCTATTTATTTCATTACTCATTCACTCCATGCATTACAGCAAAATCGAATTGTGATAACTGCATAATCTTATATAAAGGATCAATGATATATCGTATCGTTTAATTGTCCGTTCAAAGTGGTTTAATGTTGATAAAAACATCCGTTATTAATTAGTGTTTTCGCAGATCGAATATGATACAACTGACACAAAGAGATTTTGCGGTCGATAGAATAATTAAAATTTTTAATGATAAGTTATGATATCGCTCTTACATCATTTGCAACTGCACACATTAAGAGCGTTTTTAAATAAACTAGAGGTCCCGCAGTAGTCGAAATTCGACTATAATTAATTGCAATTGTAAGTTTGTACACTATTATGATTGTATTTTATACTTCTATAATCACAAATTTCGCCAAGACTACACTATAAAAAATATTAACAAAGACAAACATTATTTAATCTATTCTCAATTTGACCACAGACGCCAAGAACAAAATTTTGACAATAAATAGTATGCATGCGTGTGTGCGTCAAATAAATGATAATAATATGTAGTGTGTGTAATGTTTTCTTTATTGATTTAATGTATCTTTTATGCATTATTTTAAAAAAATATTAGCATTGTGTACTTCTTCTCTATAAGTGTGCAAAATTTCATACTCCTCCGTCCGCGCAATTTTTGTAAAAAGGGATACAAAGTTTTTGCTTCACGTATTAATATATAGATGAAAATTCATCTAAATCGGATAGATTTTCGTAATGGCTTTAATAGACTTAAATATACACACGAAGTCGTCGTGGCGTAAAGGATAAGACGTCCGGTGCATTCGTGTTGAGCGATGCACCGGTGTTCGAATCCCGCAGGCGGGTACCAATTTTTCTAATGAAATACGTACTTAACAAATGTTCACGATTGACTTCCACAGTGAAGGAATAACATCGTGTAATAAAAATCAAACCCGCAAAATTATAACTTGCGTAATTACTGGTGGTAGGACCTGTTGTGAGTCCGCACGGGTAGGTACCGCCGCCCTGCCTATTTCTGCCGTGAAGCAGTAATGCGTTTCGGTTTGAAGGGTGGGGCAGCCGTTGTAACTAGGTATACTGAGACCTTAGAATCTCAAGGTAGTTGGCGGCATTTACTTTGTAGATGTCTATGGCCTCCAGTAACCATTTAACACCAGGTGAGCTATGAGCTCGTCCAACCAACTATGCAATAAAAAAAAACGATAGAAAATAGAGTCAATATCTACAACGTACAGACACACCCCCTTTCGCGTAATAGTGTTAGGGAAGATAAAATGATTGTAAAATGCTAAGTTTGACTGGACTATCATAATCACAATGGGATGTATTGATAATGGCTTCGCAAAAAATCTTAACGATAACTGTGGCTTGAATTCGGTAACCTAGTCGAATCTTTGACGGAAAAACTTAAGGACAAAACATAGCTATTTCGTTTTTTTTTTTTTTTATTGCTTAGATGTGTGGACGAGCTCACAGCCCACCTGGTGTTAAGTGGCCCATAGACATCTACAGCGTAAATGTGCCACACACCTTGAGATATAAGTTCTATGATCTCAGTATAGTTACAACGGCTGTCCCACCCTTCAAACCGAAACGCATTATTGCTTCACGGCAGAAATAGGCGGGGCGGTGGTACCTACCCGTGCGGACTCACAAGAGGTCCATAAGTAATTACGCAAATTATAATTTTGCGGGTTTTGATTTTTATTACACGATGTTATTCCTTCACCGTGGAAGACAATCGTGAACATTTTGTTAAGTACGTATTTCATTAGAAAAATTCAGTAGAAAAATAGGTACGAATGCACCGGACGTCTTATCCTTTAGGCCACGATGACGATTTGTATTGATATATCGGGTAGTTTTCTAGCTATGGCAGAGATTTAAAGGATGCCTCCTGGCCGAGCCTTTGCTCGCCCACCTGTCCTCCTGGTGAAACTGGAAAGGCCTCCGGGCCACCAGTAATCATTCAATCATAAAAAAAAATATTTAAAGGAAGCCCCTATTCCGAGTGCCGTGACAAACATACTAGGCTGCACTAAAAGTATCGGGAACGGAATATTTCCACTGTTCCTGTCATATTAAAATCTTTTTAATTGAAAACTCCTTGGTTTTAAAAATCGAATACCATTTATTTATTTAAAAAAAGATTCTCGGTCTTGTCACGAGGTTTTGTCAAACTTGTTTAGTCGTTGAGAAAATGGAATCGACTCGAGAAAATTCAAGAGCGATGATTTATTATGACTTTCGAAGTGGTTTAACACAAAAACAGTGTGTTGACCGGATGATTTCTGCATTTGGTGATGAAGCCCCATCCAAAACCACAATTTATCGCTGGTTTGCTGAGTTTCAACGTGGACGTGTCAAACTCAGTGATGATCCCCGTCAAGGTCGTCCAAAAACTGCAGTCACCCAAGAAAACGTTGATGCTGTGCGTAAGCTGATTGAGGAAGATCGACATGTGACATACCGCGAAATTCAGGCAACTTTAGACATTGGCATGAGTCAAATACAAATAATCTTGCATGAACAATTAGGTGTAAAAAAGTTGTTTTCCCGATGGATACCGCATTCGCTCTGTGAAGAGCAAAAAGCGGCTCGCGTTACTTGGTGCGTCAGAACTCTCGAAAGATTCCACGCAGGATCCTCAAATGCTGTATACAACATTGTATCAGGTGACGAATCCTGGATATACGCGTACGAACCCGAAACAAAAAACCAGTCACGAGTTTGGGTGTTCGAAAATGAGTTAAAGCCAACAAAAATTGTTCGTTCACGGAGTGTTGCAAAAAAAAATGGTGGCCACATTTGTCTCCAAAACCGGCCATGTTACGACTATTCCTCTTGAGGGACAAAGAACGGTTAATGCAGAATGATATGCTAGCATTTGTTTGCCACAGGTCGTTTCTGAACTCCGTAAAGAGAACTGCAACCGCCGCATCATCCTCCATCACGACAATGCGAGTTCTCACACCGCGCACAGAACAAAAGAGTTTTAGAGCAAGAAAACATAGAATTATTAGACCATCCGCCGTACAACCCCGACCTAAGCCCTAATTATTTCTATACTTTCCCTAAAATAAAGAATAAATTGCGTGGACAGAGATTTTCATCACCTGAAGAAGCTGTGGACGCCTACAAAACGGCCATTTTGGAGACCCCAACTTCCGAATGGAATGGTTGCTTCAATGATCGGTTCCATCGTATGGAAAAATGTGTCAAATTTCGCGGAGAATACTTCGAAAAGCAATAAATACATTTTTAAATAGTAATGTTGTGTCACTTCGTTAATTCCCGAAATTTTCAGTGCCGCCCTCGTATAAGACGTAAACACATTCGGAAGTCGCGGCCTAGACGATAAGATAAGACTGGTCTGACTGCCCGTGTCGAAATCCGGCAGGCGAGCAGCAATTGCTCTAATGAAATACGCATTCAATACACGTATATACAAATGACGATACTTCGATAAGGCTATGCGTCATGATAATCGCCTTATCGTTGCCGCCGCTGACTACTCCCCGAATCCTGATCACGCAGGAGCCAGTCACCGTCGACGCCCTAGACACGTCCTTACGGATCCATCAGATCCAATAACCTTTGCATTAGACGCCTTCAGCTCTAACACTAGGAGCAGGCTTAGGGACCTCGGTAACCGTACTCGTCGAACTCGACAAAGAGTTCGCCGTGCAACCTAACCCATGAATCAGCTCGCTGAGTTTCTCGCCGGATCTTCTCAGCGGGTCGCGATTCCGATCCGGTAGTAGATTCATTCGCGAAGCAGCTACTCTTGAGCTGTTAGGTCTCCTTCAGAGGCGCTCGGGTAGCTGTTAGCAAATCCCACCCCTCCTAGCTGAGCCTTTGCTCGCCCACCTGTCCTGGTGAAACTGGACAGGCCTCCGGGCTACCAGTAATCCTTCAATCATAAAAAAAAAACTAACTAATAGCATACCTGCAAAGCAGCTGAGAATTCCGTTCCCGGGGCACAACTTCTGGGCGTCGACCATTTCTGGCCGTATTCGCAGTAGTAAAACAACGTGCAGTCGTATTCGTGGGGTAGAAGCTTGTGGCCTTTCTCAGGACAAAGGTCTGAGGGCTCGTGCCTTCTGGTTAGCTCATCTTGAGGCCGGCCCTGGACAATCACCAGGGCGGTCAAGACAAGGAATTTTTCTGGAAGAAGAGAAACGGAATAATTCTACTTTTGAATCTCACGAGTGAATTTATGGAGTTGTGTTGATCGGGGACCAGTTCCGATGCACTAAAAGGCTTTATCTTCACGTCTCAAGGTAAGAGGCGGCATTCGGTCTGTGACGTCCATTGTCTTCTGTATACACTTTACAGTTAGCGTGGTATGGACATGTGATGCGTAGAGAGAAGATGCATGTGACTAGGAGATGTATGGAAATGGTAGTGCAAGGTAGAGAGGTCGACCGAAGAAGACATGGATGGAGTGGGTGAATGACGATATGAGAGAGAGAGAGAGGAGTGAGTGTTGAGATGACAGCTCATAGAAGAGAAAAATTAGCTGTGCCGACCCCACCTAGTGGGATAAGGTGGGACGCAGCTTACGATTCGTCCACTATCATTGGCTGCCGGAGTCTTTAGGCACGATAACTAAGTTGCTGTCGCCCACTTGCAGATGTAAGTCTGTCACAAGTGCTTAACGGCCGTCTGGTGTAGTGGTAAGCGACATGGTCACTACAAAAGGGGGTCGCGGGTTCGAATCCCGCCAAGGGAGGATATTTGTATGATAAATATAAAATGTATTTTCCAGGGCTATGGATGTATATTAAATATATGTATGTGTGTAATAAAAATCTTACATTTATTTCCGTTATCCGGTACCTGTAACACAAGTTCTTTACGAACTTATCACGGGACCAGTTAACGTGGCGTGATTGTTAGTAAATATTTATTATTAAAAAAAAAGTATACCGGTTGTCCCCTTCAAAACAGAAATAATGGGTGCCCTACAGCAGATACGATCAGGTTGCTTGTACCTACCCAGATAGGTACTTGGGATACGCCATACAACACACCAGGTGGACCGTTTTTATTATTTTTATTGCCCATTTTAGGAACGAGCATATGGCCCACTTGATGGTGAGTGGTTACCATCACTCATCGACGTCAGCAATGCCAGGGGCAGAGCCAAGCTGCCTATGGCAACGGTAGTCCTTTCTCCATTACAGCAAAAAGGAAGCTATATTTAAAAAGAAAAAAGGCGTAGAAAATGTTGTAAAAAAAACCGATACGACCTTCAAACAAATAGAGCCGTGATAACAGAGCATTCTTGTTTATGGATATTGCGGTTCGGATTAAAATATTCAAGATACGCAATCTTTCAATTATCACAGATTACCGTGAAGGAAGCTACCTGTATTAACACGTAAAAAAAGTCGATAGCGATAATCTTTAGTTTGAAAAAGACACTTATATTGACCAAATGCGAATCGTTGAAGACAAAATTAACCTAAATCTGATGTTCGAATCGTTTCAAAACTTCTTCTTCTTCTTATCAGCCTACAGACGTCCACTGCTGGACATAGGCCTCCCAAAAGCCTCGCCACAAAGACCGGTCCTGCGCTGTCTGCATCCAGCGGATCCCCGCGAACCTCGATAGATCGTCGGTCCATCTTGTGGGAGGCCTACCAACGCTACGTCTTCCGGTACGTGGTCGCCACTAAAGAACTTTCTGGCCCCAACGGCCATCCGTTCTACGAGCAATGTGTCCTGCCCACTGCCACTTCAACGTCGCAATCCTTTGGGCCATGTCGGTTACCATGGTTTTCCTGCGTATCTTCTCATTTCTCATTTGATCTCGCAGGGAAACTCCGAGCAAAACCCTCCCCATTGCTCTTTGGGTGACCTTGAGCCTTCTCACAAGGCCCATTGTGAGCGACCACGTCTCAGTGCCATATGTCATCACTGGCAACACACACTGGTCAAAGACTTTCGTCTTGAGACACTGTGGTATTTGTGATGAGAAGATTTTACGTAGTTTTCCGAACGCTGCCCATCCGGGCTGGATTCTACCGTTGACCTGCTTTTTTCAAAACTGCCGCAGTCTAATTTAAGCCTTACGTAGTACTGATTGAAGTATGCGTTTTCAATAACCGATTATATATTTGTCTTTTTTTCAGTTTAGACTTATTTTCGTTTTGCGAATGTCCGCAATCGAGTAGATAAACTTGTAATGAAAACTTTCAGTTATTACAGGCGCATTAATTTAATTTTTAAAGTGAAGCTTCTTTAGGCGCATGAGGGTAAAATTTTTACAGAACGTCACGCAGGTTTTTTTTTTTTATGATTGAAAGTTTACTGGTGGCCCGAAGGCCTTTCCAGTTTCACCAGGACAGGTGGGCGAGCAAAGGCTCAGCCAAGAGGGGCGGGATTTGCTAACAACTGCCCGAGCGCCTCCGAAGGAGACCTAACAACTCAAGAGCAATTGTTTCGCGAATGAGTCTACTACCGGATCGGAATCGCGACCCGCTGAGAAGATCCGGCGAGAAACTCAGCGGGCTGATGCATGGGTTAGGTTGCACGTCGACCTCTTTGTCGAGTTCGACGAGTACGGTTACCGGGGTCCCTAAGCCTGCTCCTAGTATTAGAGCTGAAGGCATCTAATGCAAAGGTTATTGGATCTGATGGATCCGTAAGGACGTGTCTAGGGCGTCGACGGTGACTGGCTCCTGCGTGATCAGGATTCGGGGAGTAGTCAGCGGCGGCAACGATAAGGCGAATCACGCAGGTATGCATCGGAAGTGACGTCAAACTACTATTGAAATTAAGTACTTGTCAAATGTCAGTAGTAGTAGTTGTTGTATTTTTCCAACTGGAAAGGCAAATGTATCATACCATACAGCCTAATATTTTATAATTTTTTTTTTTAAAATGTTAATAGGAATTGAAATGAAATGAAAAGAATTTGGAACATTAATCAAATAGCACGAAATTAAATTAGTCAATTCAATTGGCAAAATATTAGTCATTTACAATTTAGAAATCTAAACAGAGATCTAATCTAGAAATGTGACTGTCAACACTGAGGTTTGAGATTGACATTTGACAGACTTTTGACGGGAGCATATCTTCTTTTTTCTCTTCGTCTAAGTCTCGGAAATCTAAAGTTTTAGATTTGTATAAATATAAGCAAGACTCATAAATTAGTTCGCCAAAAAAGTTTCACTTCTGACATGTGTACTTTGTACGCACGCACTTTTTTATTGAAAACAAACACGTAGGTAGTTCATTTTGTCTACACAAAACGGAAGCACCCTGTGAGCGTTCTAAAACGTTCCAAAAGTTCCATGTACGTCACAACCGGCTAAAACGGTAGGCTTCTAGAAGAATCTTTGAAATTCGAAAGAAAAATTATTTGAAACTTTTTTATTTTTTTTTATTGCCCTTGTAGGCAGACGAGCATATGGTCCACCTGATGGTGAGTGGTTACCGTCGCCCATGGACTTCAGCAATGCCAGGGGCAGAGCCAAGCCGCTGCCTACCGTAAACGTGTTATAAATACCATATCGTTTGGGTGATTTAATTGAATAACAATTTATGGCCGTTGCTTAGTAGTGAATGATTTATTCGGATATAGATAAAAATGAGAAAATAAGGTTACATGAATCACAGCATGGACGTCTTGTGAGTCCGCACGGGTAGGTACCACCGCCTTGCCTATTTCGGCCGTGAAGCAGTAACGCGTTTACTGTAAAAACGGAGACTTAGAACTCATGTCTCAAGATAGACGGCGGCATTGACATTGTTGATATCTATCGGCTCCGGAAACCACTTAACACCAGGTGAGCCGTGACCACGTCCACTCATAAAAGCAATATATATATAAAAATTAACTAAGAGCATTATCGATACGGACTCGTGAAAGCTGTATTTGTGAAAGCTTCTCGGTTAGTTTATATAGAAAGCACTCTAGCGTTGCTTATCAATTGAGTCGTCTATTATCAAAGGTGGCAATCTGTGCATTTGGACAAAAAAATGTTATTAATATGTCAATACAGACTGATTTGAATATAATCGTCTCCTTCAAAGAATACGGTTCAAAACCTGCATTAAATAAAGGTTAATACTTAACCTGTTATTTATCTAAGATGTCGTTCAGAAGAGTTTTGTGACTGCCAATGGAATACAAGGTCAATAATTCGTTTTTCTGATTTACCAATAATTGTCCAAAAGTCACATTGCCGGCTTTGATAATAGTCGACTCAATTATTCAAACTTTTGATACGTACTCAACATGGCAGCGCCAAAGGACGCGTGATTTCTGTATTTACAAAAAAAAAAACCGGCACTTGATGTAATTACACTTCCAACAACCTAAGACTTAATGTCGTAACTAATTCGCATATTACATTTTTATACGCGCGGTAATTTAATTAGGTGGTCGACGATAATCTTTTATCGTATGAATACTGAATACAGATAAAGGATAAGCTTTGTATTACATGTAAACAAGTCAGTTGATTGTTTGTTTATCTCGAAGTGTCCTTAAACAGGAAGACTGTTAGGAGCAGCCTCTATTTCAGATCTTTAATAAGACTAGAGGTCCCGCAGTTGTCGAAATTCGACTATAACTAATTAGAATTGTAAGTTTGTACACTATTATGATTGTATTTTATACTTCTGTAATCACAAATTTCGCCAAGACTACACTATAAAAGATATTAACAAAGACAAATTATATTCTCAATTTAACAACAGACGTCAAGAACAAAAGCTTGACAGTAAATAGTATGCATGCGTGTGTGCGTCAAATACATGGTATGTAGTGTGTGTAATGTTTTCTTTATTGATTTAATGTATCTTCTATGCAATATTTAAAAAAAAAATTTGCATTGTGCACTTCTTCTCTATATTCTCTATAAGTGTGGAAAATTTCATACTCCTCCGTCCGCGCAATTTTCGTAAAAAGGGATACAAAGTTTTTGCTTCACGTATTAATATATAGATTGATAATGAAAATTAGACGATGACATTTTGTTTTAATTCTTTCATATAAATTCAAGAGCTGTATCTCTTAGCACGGTTTATCATATTCCACGAATTCCTAAAGAGCGCGATAACTAGCTGATTAGGAAATGATTGGTGAAAAAATCATTATTACGATGCAAATGTTTCAATCAATAGTTCTTTTTTTATTATTGCTTAGATGGGCGGACGAGCTCACAGCCCACCTGATGTTAAGTGGTTTTAGGAGCCCATATACATCTACGACGTAAATGCGCTACCTACCTTGAGATATAAGTTCTGAGGTCACAAGTATAGTTTTTTTTTTTTTTTTTTCGTACCTCTATCAAACAACAAAACCAGAGATTCTTATTTAAATTTCTTGTTTTAATTTTAATTATAGTTGATACTCCTGCCCATAAGGGGCTTAAAAACAAGGTCACGCATTCATTCCGAGCCTCTTTATCATACCAGTTCTCGCATTTATTCCTCTCTCAAGTATAGTTACAACGGCAGCCCCACCCTTCAAACCGAAACGCATTACTGCTTCACGGCAGAAATAGGCAGCGTGGTGGTACCTAACCGCGCGGACTCACAAAAGGTCCTACCACCAGTAATAATAGTGTTTTTACTATATATTTTTTAATAACGCGATTTAGGTTCCGTACATTAAGATATCATTGTTTTTACCATCGCACCGCCCCCCCACTGGAACTGAGTTCATCATGCTCATGTTCAGTTCATCACCAGAAGCGAAGCGGAAGAAGTGAAATTGAGAGTTTTGCAGTATCTGTTGAGTTTTTTAAGTGCTTTACAAAGCTTTAAGTTTTTTAAGTGCCTACATATACATAGGTTTAAGAAAACTGTTAAAGAACATCTGTGCAATAAAGCTTACTATAAAGTCAATGATTATCTAGAAGATTGCACAAAGTGGGAATGAGTTGTTCGCTCCGGGCATTTCAATATTGTAGTAATTGTTACGTTATAATACTCATTGTAAAAAACTCATATAAAAAAAAAATGTAATATTAAAAAATTAATAAATAATAATTTCTTATTAAAAAAAAAAAAAAAAAAAACATGCCCGCTGAGTTTCTTGCCAATTCTTCTCAGGACGGAGGCTAATTCTTGTGAATTGGCGGTAGTTCTTTTGACGTTCAACAAGTATGTACTTTCATTTATGTTGAATAAAAAATTTTTGATTTGATCTGATTTGATTTAAGTGTTGAATACAGTTTTTTAGTTGTACTTTGGTGAAATTTTATATATATCCCGAACCCCAGCGCGTAACAAAAGCAAAACTTGCAATCAAACAGCCCCGACTCATGAATCGATCTTCACCATTATTGCTCCATGATAACGCGAGAACTCATACAGCACGTGAAACCGTTTTAACTCTACAGGCAATTAGAAACAATTCGTCACGCTCCGTATTCACCAGACCTTGCTCCAACGGACTACTATTATTATCGTAATTTGGACAATTTTCTACGTAATAAAAAGCTTTCTTCCCAGGATGCAGTACAAAATTCTCTCACACAGTTTGTAGAATCTAGATCACCAGAGTTCTATCGCAAAGGCATAAATGACCTTCCTATGAGATGGCAGCAATGCATACATAATAATGGTAGATATTTTGATTAGATAAATATGTTAAATGAAATAAAAAATCAATTTCAATTTTTTAGTACAAATCGGTATTTTCATACGTTAACCCCTGAAAATATAGTATAGTATAGTTACTCATTTATGTTTTAATGTGTCGATGTGACGTTTATTGGGCCGATGACCACTTGTTACCAGTTGAGCAGTGAGCTTGATGACCCATGCGCGAAACCAATGCCAATATAAAATTTCTTTACTGATGGTAGGACCTCTTGGGAGTCCGCACGGGTAGGTACCACCGCCCCGCCTATTTCTGCAGTGAAGCAGTAATGCGTTTCGGTTTGAAGGATGGGGCAGCCGTTGTACTTGAGACCTAAGAGCTTATATCTCTAGGTGGGTAGCGCATTTACGTCGTAGATGTCTATGAGCTCCAGTAACCACTTAACAGCAGGTGGGCTGTGAGCGATCCACTCATCTAAGCAATAAAAAAAAACGCTGAAGAGTTTGTTGGTTTGGTTGAACGCGCTCAGGAACTTACTTACTTAGAATATACTTACTTATACATAAGAAAAATTATTTCAGTGTCAGATAGCCCATTTATTGAGGAAGGCTAAAGGCTATATAACGTCACGCTAAGACTAATACGAGCTGAATAAAAAATGCTGCGCTTGAGAGCTTCCGCTGCATGCGTTGCGGAAGCGTTTCTAAAGTTTCGCTAAAATAATGTGTGACCGAATTGTTCCCCCTTAAAAATAGTCTAAGTCTAAAAAAAAGTCCGCGACGGCATATGTCTGTATAACAAAATTGGCTTACTATAACCTTTTTTATGCTTTAAAGGCGTCGTTACCTAAAGGATAAGACGTCCGGTGCATTCGTGTGCAGCGATGCACCGGTGTTCGAATCCCGCAGGCGGGTACCGATTTTTCTAATGAAATACGTACTCAACAAATATTCACGATTGACTTCCACGGTGAAGGAATAACATCGTGTAATAAAAACCAAACCCGCAAAATTATAATTTGCAGAATTACTGTTGGTAGAACCTCTTGCGAGTCCGCACGGGTAGGTACCACCGCCCCGCCTATTTCTGCCGTGAAGCAGTAAAGCGTTTCGGTTTGAAGGGTAGGACAGCCGTTGTAACTATACTTGAGACCTTTAGAACTTATATCTCAAGGTGGGTGGCGCATTTACGTCTAACATGTCTATGGGTCCTAGTAACCACTTAACACCAGGTGGGCTGTGAGCTCGCCCACACAAGATATAAAAAAAAAAAAAAAAAAAAATACGTCATAAATAAACTTTTGGAACAATGTTAATTGACAGCATCAATTACACAAAATTTCTTTAAATATAAAGGAAAATAAAATTTGAATTTTTTTTCATAATTTTCACAACGAAGTTTTTTATTTATCTTTTTTCTCCCTATCTGCATCCCAACGTTAATTCTAAGAAAAGATTTAGAATTGAATTAATTATATCATATCGATGTTTTCACGTAATCCGATCGATTCCGAGGAAAGATTTAATGAAATTTCCCTTTCATTGATATAAACGGATAATTATGTGTATTTCGATAATACGTAATATCGGGGTTCCGTGCGGTTGGAATGTTATAAAAAGCATAGAAATTTTTGTATCATCATCATTATCCTGCCCTTTTCCCAGTCACCTGGGGTCGGCGCAACATGTTTTCTCCTTCCATACTCTTCTATCATATACCATTTCTTCGCTCACTCCCCTCCTACCCATATCGTCTTTCACACAATCCATCCATTTCTTCTTAGGTCTACCTCTTCCTTTAAATCCTTCCACATTCATAGTTAACACTCTCTTAACAACCTCATTTTCATTTCGTAATTTAAGAAATTTTTGTATGTATTTAAAAAAAAAAAGAAGTTTTACTTCAACAAAAAAAAACTCCATTTCCATTTTCAAATTTTTATTTTATCGCTTAGATGGATGGACGAGCTCACGGCCCACCTGATGTTAAGTGGTCACTAAAGACCATAGACATCTACAACGTAAATGCCGCCACCCAACTTGAGACATGAGTTGTAAGATCTCACTTTTAACAGTACAACGGCTGCCCCGTCCTTCGAACCGAAACGCATTACTGCTTCACGGCAGAAATAGGCAGGGTGGTGGTACCTACCCGTGCGACTCAGAAGACGTTCTACCACCAGTAAGTATGTGTGCATACGTTATGAAGTATGTATTGATTCTAGGTGTTCCTACTATATTTATGTATATGTGATATAGCCTTGAGAGGCTATATCAGCGTAACCTTAACTAGTAGATGAGCTCACGGGGCTTAAACCTGATGACGTTGCTAACACGAACCCTAGCAAGAACCGTGCTTCGCAGAATCTACCACCGGATCGGAAACGCGACCCACTGAGAAGATCCGGCGAGAAACTCAGTGGGCTGTGTCTGTGGGTTAATTTACTCGTCGAGCCCTTCGTCGCAAGCGACGGGTTCGACGAGAACGATGACCGGTGCTTGAGGTACCTAAAAGCATCGTTAGTGGATCGGGAGGATCCGAAATGACGTGTTTGGGCGACGTCGACGGTTTACCATTCGGTCTACTGGGTCGGGTATGAAGTTTCCAGCGGCTACGATGAGAGGGTTCTCATGTCGTGCCGCCTTCTCAAAATGGCGCAGAAGCTGTCTACCCTATTATGGACTCATTATTGTGCCGCCCGGTACTGGTGACCCTATAATCTACAATCACCACCAACGACTTCCAAACTGGTTTACAATTGAAGAGTGTATATGCAAAGTCGTGACATTCACAAAACATAAGGAACTCACATCGGCAAGTCACGAACGCGAACCACAAATCGCTTCAATATCGATAATGGGTATTTTTTCAAGATAAGATAATTAACAAACAAAAAAAAAAAACTATTATAATTTTTCGCCATCACCATTTCAGATTTTGTACGGACATTTAATATCTAAATGACCTCAACGGTAGCTTGCTTGTAATCTCTTGAACATGCCATTGTTTTATCACATTAGTAATCTCTATATTCATTTTTTTTTTGCCTTCTGTTTGTACGGATTTGAGAGACGATCTTTTTAAAAAAGATTTTAATAATAAAATCTTAATATATATAGTATACTTAAATTATAATAATAATAAATAATAATAAATTTTATTTCAGAATTAAATTCCATATGAAGTGTTAGTAATACAAAACCGTAAAAAAGCAGTGGATTTTATTTATTTTAAACTAGCGACTCGCCCTCGCTTCGCTTTTTTTTATTGCCATTGTAGGCAGACGAGCATACGACCCACCTGATGGTGAGTGGTTACCGTCGCTCATGGACGTCAGCAATGCTAGGGGCAGAGCCGCTGCCTACTGCAAAACGGAAACTGTAATTTATTATTGATTTCTCCACTATTTAATAGATGTTATTATACATATAAACCTACCTCTTCAATCACTCTATCTATTAAAAAAAGTCGCATCAAAATCCGTTGCGTAGTTTTAAAGATTTAAGCATACATAGGGATATAGGGACAGAGAAAGCGACTTCGTTTTATACTATGTAGTGATTGCATGGCTGGTCTTGAGCCAACATGGACTTCATTCCAGTGCCTCAGTATAGGGCAGCAATAGCGACTCCCTATCGCGGCCAGGAGGCTGTTCGGATTGTCTTGGAGCCGGCACCACGCGGAGGCCACGCGCTTACGAATGATCGCGTGAAAGCCATCTATGTGAGCCTCGAACATCGTCGACACGCTACAGCACCGAAACAGCCCCATCAGTGCCCTGAAGCCGTTGTTGTATTGGACGCGCAGGGCTCCAAGCGTTGCAGAATAGCCGTCGGAGCCCCGTGGTTCGTCAGGAACGTCGACCTCCATGATGACCTGGACTTAGAGTCCATCAGTAAGTATCTGCAGTCGGCGTCGATGCGCCACTTCGAAAAAGCGGCACGACACGAGAACCCTCTCATCGTGGCCGCCGGTAACTACATTCGCGATCCTGCGGAAAGAATGGAAAGCAGTCGACGTCGCCCAGAACACGTCATCTCGGATCCTCCCGATCCATTAACGGTGCTTTTAGGTATCTCAAGCACCGGTCATCGTTCTCGTCGAACCCGTCGCTTGCGACAAAGGGCTCGACGAGTAAATTAACCCTCAGACACAGCCCACTGAGTTTCTCGCCGGATCTTCTCAGTGGGTCGCGTTTCCGATCCGGTGGTAGATTCTGCGAAGCATTGCTCTTGCTAGGGTCGATGTTAGCATCACTCCGGTTTGAGCCCCGTGAACTCACCTACTAGTTAAGGCTACGCTGAAATAGTCTCTCAAGGCTTAGGTAGGAAAAAAAAAAGAGAAAACGTGATACCCTTTTAAAGAGTGTGATTTTTTATTTTATCACAACACCTGCTCGCATTATTTAAAATACACATTAACGATTACACTATCGGTAATAAAACATTACCACGACGCAGACGAAGCGAGAATCGTAAAAGGATTTTGAGGACTTTCATTGTCTATATAATGTATTTTTTCAGTAGAAGGCACCAGATGGCGTGGAAGGTTGTCCAAGCGATGGACCGACCAAGTCAATATTTTTATTATTTTTTATTATTGCTTAGATGATTGGACGAGCTCACAGCCCACCTGGTGTTAAGTGGCTACTGAAGCCCATAGACATCTATAGCGTAAATGCGCCACCCACCTTGAGATATAAGTTCTAAGGTCTCAGTATAGTTACAACGGCTGCCCCGCCCTTCAAACCGAAACGCATTACTGCTTCACGGGAGAAATAGGCAGGGTGGTGGTACCTACCCGTGCGGACTCACAAGAGGTCCTACCACCAGTAATCGGCAGTTGGCGGCTGCTTGCATGAGTGTACCAGGCTCACCGAAAACCGGGAGAAATATCGATAGCTAGTGAGCCACAGAGCATCTGCCCACAGCAATCTGAATGACGAACACACAATCGCTCTGACAAGAGTGACACGACAAAGAAACAAAAATGTTTTATTTAAAACCGCTTCCTTAAACAAATCGATTAAAATTTATAATATGCGTAATCGCTTCCTTCTAAGCTGAGATTTATTCTACAGATTACATGTATAGAGATATTAAAAACAAACAAAAAGAAACAAACAAAATAGAGCTGCCCTTTTTGACGTCATAGTTTGTCAACAAGAATATTTATTAAGCAACCTATAACAATTTTGAAGACAGTAGATTTACAAGATCTTAAGAAAAAATTGCAATTATTTTTATTAGATAAGATTCAACGTCTATCCACAATCTGCCTACAGAGAATATTGCGGTATTTTGGTCATGTTGCACGTAGGGATACCAGCAATTTGGAACGCCTTGTGGTGACCGGTAAAATAGAGGGAAAAAGGCCTAGGGGTAGAGGTCCCAAACGATGGTCGGACCAAATAGCGGAGGAACTGGGGATACCTATCAGCGACGCACTCCACCGGGCTGCAGGGCGGGATCGATGGAGACAGTTGGTTGACGAAATCGGACGGAGTCACGATCCTCAGCAGTGAGGGACCGATCGAAGAGAGAGAGAGAAAGCTTACTATAACTATGTCAGAATATTTAGACGATAACATTAGATTTTTTTTTTTTAATATTGTGTAATAATAATCTAATTATATCTAAGCTGGATAGCAATGCTAATTCGTTGTGCAAAATACGTACCGGCCTTCTGGTCTCCCGAGGCCTCAAATAGTTTTTTTTTTACGGTCCTTAAAAAAGCATTTAGCAGATGGGCCCCAGGGGTCCAAAGTTTCTTCCCCAAACGGAACAAAAATTAAATCTTTAGAGAGATTTTCATATTTCCGCCGTTTGAGGCCTTCAGCCGTTAAAGCAGCGCTGCCAGCGTTAGAATTAGTCCCAGGAAGATGTGTCGGTGCCATGGTATCTACACAAGTCGCATCCCAAACGAGCGACCGACCCATCTTCCAGGGAATAATCGACATACGTCTGGTCTCTTACCATCGCCTCGCACCAAACTATTCGGTTCTAGAATGGCTGGCACGCCGGCGCTGACAAGGGCCCGACGGGTGATGTCATTTATGCTGGCAAGGCGGGATATTCTGCCAGCGTTTTTCACGCATAAGAGCCCGTGGTAACCAAAGCGGTCGACAATGTTGCCACACTGGCAGTGATGCTGAACACAGGCGAAGACAGGTTGCTAAACGAAAGCTATTGTCGGACAATAGAGTGCCGATGAGAAGTGATGGATGGGCCTGCAACCATAGCCCCGATTCCCATTCTGCAACTGCGAGGAGGCGAGCACGCTCTGTTGAATCTCTACATGAGTCAAGTATTTTTTTTTTTTATTGCTTAGATGGGTGGACGAGCTCACAGCCCACCTGGTGTTAAGTGGTTACTGGAGCCCATAGACATCTACAACGTAAATGCGCCACCTACCTTGAGATATAAGTTCTAAGGTCTCAGTATAGTTACAACGGCTACCCCACCCTTCAAACCGAAACGCATTACTGCTTCACGACAGAAATAGGCAGGGCGGTGGTACCTACCCGTGCGGACTCACAAGAGGTCCTACCACCAGTGATTACGCAAATTATAATTTTGCGGGTTTGATTTTTATTACACGATGTTATTCCTTCACCGTGGAAGTCAATCGTGAACATCTGTTAAGTACGTATTTCATTCGAAAAATTGGTACCCGCCTGCGGGATTCGAACACCGGTGCATCGCAACAACGAATGCACCGGACGTCTTATCCTTTAGGCCACGACGACTTCTAAAAAGTAGATTTTTACGTATTAATTCACAGAGCGGCTCATCCCACAATCGCTGAGAAGTCGGGACCGTGGGCAGATCGGTATTAGGGCAGGCTAGTAACCACTCATTTCTTGCTTCAGTCATATAAGTGATTTTTGGATCCAATAAAGGCGAAGACAAAATTTTAGAAAGAAATTCGTAAGTACTGTGGACTGAATCAAGAAATGCTGGTAATGCTAGACATGAAATTTTGCGGAATATACAGATAATTATACTATTTTATTATCATATAAAGTTAGATAATTTAGATGATAAAGTAGAATAGAGTTAAATAATTATAATTTAAGATTAATGTCTTTTTATGTAGATTTTACTTGAACCTAATATTTGTTCGCTTTACCAGCAGGACATAGTGATACACTTATTAATAATAAGCACCACATCTTTGTTAACCTATGACCAGGTCTCCTTCGGAGGCGCTCGGGTAGCTGTTAGCAAATCCCACCCCTCCTGGCTGAGCCTTTGCTCGCCCACCTGTCCTGGTGAAATTGGAAAGGCCTCCGGCCCATCAGTAATCCTTCAATCATAAAAAAAAAAATACCTGTGACCATAAATAAGAATAAAATAAATAAATAAAAAATATTATATTATAAACTTGTAGGATTCGTTTTACTCATAAAAAGCTTAAATTGCCTGAAAGCTGCTGACAGCTGTGCAGATTTCGAGGCGAGCTTTTTTTTCCTACCTATGCTGATAGTCTGGAGATGCTATTTCAGCTTCACCCTAACGTGTAGGTGAGCTCACGGGGCTCAAACCGGAGTGTTGCTAACATTGGCCCTAGTAAGAGCAGTGCTTCGTAGAATCTACCACCGGATCGGAAACGCGACCCACTGAGAAGATGCGGCGAGAAACTCAGTGGGCTGTGTCTATGGGAAAACAGCGAGCGAACAGTCCTCCGTGACCACAACGAACGTGGAAGCATTCGGAGTATTAGATTCAATAAAATTGATAGTAAAAAATGCGACATTAAAAGTGCTCTAAAATAGGTCTCGCTAAAGGCTTAGGTACTAACTAGGCTTATATTAATTAGTTTCCGATACAACCAATAATTAGCCTACGATTTTTTTGTTGTTTTTTATTGCTTAGATGTGTGGGCGAGTTCACAGCCCACCTGGTGTTAAGTGGTTACCGGAGTCCATAGGCATCTACAACGTAAATTCCGCCACCTGTCTTGAGATATGAGTTCTAAGATCTCAGTATAGTTACGACGGCTGCCCCACCCTTCAAGCCGAAACTCATTACTGCTTCAAGGCAGAAATAGGCAGGGCCCGTGCGGACTCACAAGAGGTCCTGCCACCAGCAATTACGCAAATTATATTTTTTTCGTGTTTCATTTTTATTACACGATGTTATTCCTTCACCGTGGAAGTCAATCGTGAACATTTGTTAAGTACGTATTTCATTAGAAAAATTAGTACCCGCCTGCGGGATTCGAACACCGGTGCATCGCTTCAACACGAATGCACCAGACGTCTTATCCTTTAGGCCACGACGACTTCGAACGAGGGCCGCTGTTTTCCTTTGGAAATTTACAGGACCAGCCGGCCCCTGCTGTATGTAGCCTGGAAGTCATATTAGATCGCAATCTACATCACCTAATCTAAATCTTTAGATCGAAATCTTTTGATTCGATATCGCGAAAAATTAATCTAGATTTTAATTAATTATCGGAGGCTCGTTTGTATTTTGTTTTCCGTTCTCTTCAAAATCTATATCGTGTTACTAACACGAATTATATTCTTTTTTTAGAACTAAATTAACGAAAGAGCTCGCTGTCAGAGAAGTAATTACGCGTATGCCGCCAATCACTTCGAAATATGACTTATAAGGTCTTAGTTTTTACAGTACAACGGCTACCCCGCCTTTCACGCCGAAACTCATTACTGTTTCACGATAAAAATACCGGTCATCGTTCTCGAAGGGCTCGACGAGTAAATTAACCCATAGACACAGCCCACTGAGTTTCTCGCCGGGTCTTCTCAGTGGGTCGCGTTTCCGATCCGGTGGTAGATTCTGCGAAGCACGGCTCTTGCTAGGGTTCGTGTTAGCAACATCGTCAGGTTTGAACCCCGTGAGCTCACCTACTAGTTAAGGCTACGCTGAAATAGCCTCTCAAGGCTATCAATTTAGGTAGGAAATAAAAAAGGCTGAAATAGGCAGGCCAGTGGTACCTACCCGTGCGGACTCACAAGTAGCCCTACTACCAGCTTAGGTTGGTTCAAAAGTTACCCATCTTCACTTTTTATTTTTTTATTTTTTTATTGCTTAGATTGGTGGACGAGCTCACAGCCCACCTGGTGTTAAGTGGTTACTGGAGCCCATAGACATCTACAACATAAAGGCGCCACCCACCTCGAGATATGTTCTAAGGTCTCAGTATAGTTACAACGGCTACCTCACCCTTCGAACCGAAACGTATTACTGCTTCACGGCGGAAATAGGCGAGGTGGTGGTACCTACCCGTGCGGGCTCCCAAGAGGTCCTACCACCAGTATTTAATAAGTCATTAGCTTTTCGTTCAGTTAGCAGACATTTGTTAAAACTAGTAGTCGCGCAGTAGTCGAAATTCGACTATAATTAATTGGAATTGTAAGTTTGTACACTATTATGATCGTATTTTATACTTTTATTATCACAAATGTCGCCAAAACTACACTATAAAAAATATTAACAAAGACAAACAATATTTAATCTCAATTTGACCACAGACGTCAAGAACAAAAGTTTGACAATAAATAGTATGCATGCGTGTGTGCGTCAAATACATGGTACGTAGTGTGTGTAATGTTTTCTTTATTAATAATAATATAATAAAACATTTATTTCAGAAAAAATCCATAAAATAATAATAATACAATAGTCAGCACACAAACAGTTCAACAATACAAATAGAAAATGAACAATATACTAATTCAATTAATTAAATATACAAAGGAAATGAATTAGAAACACATAATTATATCAATACAGTAGTAACCACTCTATGTCAATATTAGCTATCATTATGTCAATCAGTCAATTAATTTGGAGAAAAAATAAAATAAAAAAGAATTTATTTATTTAATGTATCTTTTATGCATTATTTAAAAAAAAAAATTAGCATTGTGCACTTCTTCTCTATATTCTCTATAAGTGTGGAAAATTTCATACTCCTCCGTCCGCGCAATTTTCGTAAAAAGGGATACAAAGTTTTTGCTTCACGTATTAATATATAGATGATGCATTTGTCAATCTGTTATTTGTTAAATGATAGCAAAATGTATTTTTCTTTCCAATACATTTATTTTTATAAGGAAACTTTATTTTCTTTGATAACGTCCACCACAAAGAGTTTAATCCAAGCATACTTCAGTGAGTACAATAAATAGATTATAACACATATATATACATAGATAAGACGTAGATTATAGAAATTGGTCAATGTTAAAAAGGCACCGCGATCTTTATCTCCGTATTTTCTTTGAACCTATCTCGCTCTCAAACGCGAATAAAAGGGACATCGGTGTGCTTAGTGTGAGTTTGTTAACTTTCTCGATAGCGTAAAAGTTAACTCAAATTTGTATGCAGTTGGAACAGCGCCCCTAGCGGCAAACGTAGGAAACGTTCCGATTCCATACAAATCTCAGTTAACTTTTAAGCCTTCGTCAAACAGAACGCGTATTTAGCGCCGCGTACTTAACGTCGCGCTCTTTTCATGTCACGCCAATTGACTAGATGAGTCTAACGCTCCTTGACGCAACGCATTCGCCAAATCATAGTGCCTTTCGATAGCAGTGTAAACATTTGAACATGAACAGAACATTCCGATAGAGGCACCCGTCACGTGCGGACGTGCCCATCGACCACTCGATCGCCCGGCCTTTGTTCGCCCGGCTTTTGTTAGCCCGGCCATTGTTCGCGCGGCCTGTGTTCGTGGTACATCTGCCGACCAAGTGTTTTTTTTTTCCTGGAAGTTTTTATTTGTTTTGTTTCCTTTCGTTATTTCTGTGTTCGTGGTACATCTGCCGACAAACTGCTTTCCTGGAAGTGTTTAATTGTTTTGTTTCTTTTTGTTATTTCCGTTTTGTTGTGTTTTTTCTTTGTCCTGTAGTAATCGTGCCGCATCGCCACCTGTGTTCAATAGAACCGCTCAGGTCCGAGAAGTTGGGGCCTCGCCGCAAGGCGAGTGTCTTCAAGACCCGGGGCCGCCCCACCTGGGCACTCAGCGATCATGGACGCTGTGTTCACGGAATTCCTCCGACTTCGTCATCCACAGCTCGCCTCAGAGTTTCTGGCTTTCAAGGCCAATCACACTGCGAGCTCTCTCGAAGACTCCGCCGTGCTCGCTGCTCCTGCGTCGCCTGTACCTGCGTGCAAAGCTTCTACATCGAGCACCGCAACCTCCGTCGTGCCTGCCGTTCCCGCGTCGCCTATACTGGCGAGTAAAACTGCTGCGTCGTCCGCCGTGGTCACCGTTCCAGCTGTGCGATCATCCGCGGCCTCCGTCGCGCCCTCCAAAACACCTGCTCGTAGGTCACCGGCGCCCGCCTCCTCGTCCTCCGACTCTGACTCGGAGATGGAGGTCGACCTCGCCCCCGCCTCATCGACGGATGGATTTACCCTGGTACAAAAGGGTAAGAAGCGTGCCGCGGAGTCTCGAGCTCCCGCGGCCGCTAAAATTAGCAAAGCCGCGAACGCGTCGCGCCCCCACCCCCAGACTCCCGTTGCGCCTCCAGCCCGTGCCAGTCCGTCGCCGCGTCCGGTGGCACAAAATAAAACCCAGTCCCCTCCTCCGGTAATCCTTCAAGAGAAGGCAGCTTGGGATCGAGTTTCCCTGGCCCTTAAGGCCAAAAATATCAATTTCACGAATGCCCGTAACCTCGCGAACGGCATCCAAATAAAGGTGCATTCATCTGATGACCATAGGGCCCTCACCTCTTACCTCCGTAAGGAGCGTATAAGCTTCCACACTTATACGCTTCAGGAGGAGCGCGAACTCCGCGTTGTAATACGCGGAATCCCTAAAGAGTTAGATGTAGAGCTCGTAAAAGCCGACCTGTTAGAACAAGGCCTACCAGTTAATTCTGTGCACCGTATGCACACCGGTCGCGGTAGGGAGCCATATAATATGGTTCTAGTCGCTCTCCAGCCTACCCCCGAGGGTAAGAAAATCTTTAACACACAGACCGTCTGTAGGCTCTCTGGTATCGCTGTCGAAGCCCCCCATAAAAAAGGCACTCCTAGCCAGTGCCATAACTGTCAATTGTATGGGCACTCTTCCCGTAACTGTCACGCGCGCCCCCGATGCGTCAAATGTTTAGGCCATCACGCCACGGCCCTATGCACTCGCGATCAAAAAACCGCGACGGAACCGCCTAGCTGCGTCCTGTGTCGAACACAGGGTCACCCCGCAAATTACCGCGGATGCCCCCGAGCCCCGAAAATAAATCGCCGCGTCGCCCGCCAAAACCGCCTCCGAGCTTCCGGCTCAGACATCAAAGCCTCGGCACCCTCTGCGTCGCAGGCTAAGCCAGCGTTTGTTCCGGCGGCGGTGCCCAGTGTCTCGGCCTGGGCGAAACCGCTGCCGTACACGAACACGGCTACAACTCCCTCCTCCGCGATTCGTCCTGCCCCCGCGACTCGTCCCTCTCCCGCGACTTGCCCTCCGACCGCGTCCGAAAATCTCGCTTTAGCGATCGACTTCTTTCAGTCGATCAACTTTGAGCGCGTTAACGCTTTGGGCGACGCCATTCGCGCTGCCTCCACTGCACAACACTTTATCGCCGTTGTGCAGGAATACGCCGACGTATACGCGTCATTAAATACGTACGTCCTCCCCTCACTCCGCCGGTAATCAATGGCGTATATAAGTAGAATAAAGCCCCTATCCGTGACGATAGGATTTTTTAACGCTTACGGTCTCGCAAATCAACGTGATCAGGTTTCTGACTTTTTGCGTGACCATCAAATTGATATCTTTTTAGTGCAGGAGACCCTACTTAAGCCCGCGCGCCGTGACCCTAAAATCGCGAACTATAACATGGTCAGGAACGACAGGCTCTCTGCCCGTGGTGGTGGTACCGTCATTTACTTTAGAAGAGCCTTGCATTGCGTCCCGCTCGATCCTCCCGCGCTCGCTAATATCGAAGCATCAGTGTGCCGAATCTCACTGACGGGACACGCGCCGATCGTTATCGCGTCCGTTTATCTTCCACCGGATAAGATCGTTCTAAGCAGTGATATCGAGGCGCTGCTCGGTATGGGGAGCTCTGTCATTCTGGCGGGCGACCTAAATTGTAAACACATCAGGTGGAACTCACACACCACAACCCCGAATGGCAGGCGGCTTGACGCGTTAGTCGATGATCTCGCCTTCGATATCGTCGCTCCGTTAACCCCGACTCACTACCCGCTAAATATCGCGCATCGCCCGGATATACTCGACATAGCGTTATTAAAAAACGTAACTCTGCGCTTACACTCGATCGAAGTAGTTTCAGAGTTAGATTCAGACCACCGTCCCGTCGTTATGAAGCTCGGTCGCGCTCCCGATTCCGTTCCCGTCACGAGGACTGTGGTGGATTGGCACACGCTGGGCATCAGCCTGGCTGAATCTGATCCACCATCGCTCCCGTTTAACCCGGACTCTACCCCGTCTCCTCAGGATACCGCTGAAGCCATAGACATCTTAACATCACACATCACCTCGACATTAGATAGGTCATCGAAACAAGTTGTAGCGGAGGACTTCCTTCACCGCTTCAAATTGTCCGACGATATTAGGGAACTCCTTAGAGCTAAGAACGCCTCGATACGCGCCTACGACAGGTATCCTACCGCGGAAAATCGTATTCGAATGCGTGCCCTACAACGCGACGTCTCGCATCGCCGAAGTCCGAGATGCCAGATGGTCTGATTTCTTAGAAGGACTCGCGCCCTCCCAAAGGTCTTACTACCGCTTAGCTCGTACTCTCAAATCGGATACGGTAGTAACTATGCCCCCCCTCGTAGGCCCCTCAGGCCGACTCGCGGCCTTTGATGATGACGAAAAAGCAGAGCTGCTGGCCAATACATTGCAAACCCAGTGCACGCCCAGCACTCAATCCGTGGACCCTGTTCATGTAGAATTAGTAGACAGTGAGGTAGAACGCAGAGCCTCCTTGCCACCCTCGGATGCGTTACCACCCGTCACCCCGATGGAAGTTAAAGACTTGATCAAAGACCTACGTCCTCGCAAGGCTCCCGGTTCCGACGGTATATCTAACCGCGTTATTAAACTTCTACCCGTCCAACTCATCGTGATGTTGGCATCTATTTTCAATGCCGCTATGGCGAACTGTATCTTTCCCGCGGTGTGGAAAGAAGCGGACGTTATCGGCATACATAAACCCGGTAAACCAAAAAATCATCCGACGAGTTACCGCCCGATTAGCCTCCTCATGTCTCTAGGCAAGCTGTATGAGCGTCTGCTCTACAAGCGCCTCAGAGATTTCGTCTCATCCAAGGGCATTCTCATCGATGAACAATTCGGATTCCGTACAAATCACTCATGCGTTCAACAGGTGCACCGCCTCACGGAGCACATTCTTGTGGGGCTTAATCGACCAAAACCGTTATACACGGGAGCTCTCTTCTTCGACGTCGCAAAAGCGTTCGACAAAGTCTGGCACAACGGTTTGATTTTCAAACTATTCAACATGGGCGTGCCGGATAGTCTCGTGCTCATCATACGGGACTTCTTGTCGAACCGCTCTTTTCGATATCGAGTCGAGGGAACCCGCTCCTCCCCACGACCTCTCACAGCTGGAGTCCCGCAAGGCTCTGTCCTCTCACCCCTCCTATTTAGTTTATTCGTCAACGATATTCCCCGGTCGCCGCCGACCCATTTAGCTTTATTCGCCGACGACACGACTGTTTACTATTCTAGCAGAAATAAGTCCCTAATCGCGAAGAAGCTTCAGAGCGCAGCCCTAGCCCTAGGACAGTGGTTCCGAAAATGGCGCATAGACATCAACCCAGCGAAAAGTACTGCGGTGCTATTTCAGAGGGGAAGCTCCACACGGATTTCCTCCCGGATTAGGAGGAGGAATCTCACACCCCCGATTACTCTCTTTAGACAACCCATACCCTGGGCCAGGAAGGTCAAGTACCTGGGCGTTACCCTGGATGCATCGATGACATTCCGCCCGCATATAAAATCAGTCCGTGACCGTGCCGCGTTTATTCTCGGTAGACTCTACCCCATGATCTGTAAGCGGAGTAAAATGTCCCTTCGGAACAAGGTGACACTTTACAAAACTTGCATAAGGCCCGTCATGACTTACGCGAGTGTAGTGTTCGCTCACGCGGCCCGCACACACATAGACACCCTCCAATCCCTACAATCCCGCTTTTGCAGGTTAGCTGTCGGGGCTCCGTGGTTCGTGAGGAACGTTGACCTACACGACGACCTGGGCCTCGAATCAATTCGGAAATACATGAAGTCAGCGTCGGAACGATACTTCGATAAGGCTATGCGTCATGATAATCGCCTTATCGTTGCCGCCGCTGACTACTCCCCGAATCCTGATCATGCAGGAGCCAGTCACCGTCGACGCCCTAGACACGTCCTTACGGATCCATCAGATCCAATAACCTTTGCATTAGATGCCTTCAGCTCTAATACTAGGGGCAGGCTTAGGGACCCCGGTAACCGTACTCGTCGAACTCGACAAAGAGGTCGACGTGCAACCTAATCCATGCATCAGCCCGCTGAGTTTCTCGCCGGATCTTCTCAGTGGGTCGCGATTCCGATCCGGTAGTAGATTCATTCGCGAAACAATTGCTCTTGAGTTGTTAGGTCTCCTTCGGAGGCGCTCGGGCAGTTGTTAGCAAATCCCACCCCTCTTGGCTGAGCCTTTGCTCGCCCACCTGTCCTGGTGAAACTGGAAAGGCCTTCGGGCCACCAGTAAACTTTCAATCATAAAAAAAAAAAAATAAAAAAAAAAAAAAAAAAAACATGAACAGAAATCGAGTGATTCAGATGTGGCATTGTATAAGCATGGGTATTTTCTATTTATATAATTTTTTCGGGCATTATCTATTATTTTAATACACATTCACTCGGACGCTAAAATAAAATTTGTAAAAAATTTCAACGCCTGACGTCAAAGCGTCCTAACGCCGCGACAGAGCGCTGCGTACTTATAGCGCTGGGTCTCTGATTGACGGTCATCACGGCGTCATAGCGCGGCGTCAGCTTAGCGCTCTGACACGCGCTAATTACGCGTTCTGTTTGACGAAGGCTTTACGCTAACGAGAACGTTAAAAAACTCTCACACTAAGCACGCAGTTCAAAACACCATTATAAAATAAATAAATAAAAATAAAAAATAAAAAAGCCCTTTATTCCATGCAATAACATTTTTTTTTGTATATTTAGTTTATATAAAATATGTATGGACCCCTCTCAGGTAAAGGCCTCCTCCAAAGATTTCCACTCTGCTTTGTCTGTGGCGACATAAATCCAGTTTGGTCCAGCAACCTTTCTAATATCATCCTCCCAACGCGTGTATGGTCTACCGACGCGCCGCTTGCCCTGTGGACCGTCCCATGCAGTTACTTTGGATATCCATCTCCCATCCCCGAGTCGTGCTACGTGGCCAACCCAGGAAAACACCATTACGTATCATTATTTCCTGGCACATCAAACGAAATAAGCGATTGAGACCCAATAATTACTGGTGGTAGGACATCTTGAGAGTCCGCGCGGGTAGGTACCACCACCCTGCTTATTTCTGCCGTGAAGCAGTAATGCGTTTCGGTTTGATGGGTGGGGCAGCCGTTGTAACTATACTCGAGACCTTCGAACTTATATCTCAAGGTGTGTGGCGCACTTACGTTGTAGATGGCTATGGGCTCCAGTAACCACTTAACACCAAGTGGGCTGTGACCTCGTCCACCCATCTAAGCAATAAAAAAATTATAATAATAATATTGCTGATAAAATAACATTTAACTGATTTACCAGAAATATAAATATACATAAACAGCTCACTAATCATGGCTACGATTGTCCAATATTGTGATCTAGATCTTGTCTTTATCGAAAATCTAAATTGGCCGTTATTAGATTAAGTTTACGTAGTAAATAGGTAAGTATTTGTTAGGGTTGCAGGCGGGTAAATGCTTCAACGAGGGATGATTGCACAGAGACGACCTCATGTCTCAAGGTTGCGTCGTCCGCGCTGTGAGGTACTCTGATATCCATCAGGAATAATAGGAACACTACTAATAATTTATTTAATTATTTATTTATTTATTAAGTTGCACCAACAAAGTGATCATCAATACAAAACATTGACAAATTGACAAAAGTTCATGGCAGATGTCACCTCAATTATAGGTGCAATCGACAGTGCATTAACATCAAAAATTAAAAAAATATACAGCTAAGATTTGAATACATTTCATTCATTGCTTAAGATTAATTTAATTGGGAGATGATCCGCGACAGATTTTTCCTGTAAGTAGTGAGACAATCAGAAAAAACATCTATTTCACTTAAAATAAGTTCAGCGCAATCGGACAACTCCGAAGGAACATTGACATTAATAGTTATAATGTTTTAAGGACGCGTCAGACCACGAGAATTGTATTTAAATTGAAACTTCTTTAGGCGCATTGGGAGTAAAATTTAACTCGCGACAGATTCGTTACGGCTAGAGAGAAAAGATACTATTTAGGAAGGGAGAGAGTGAGAGAATAGACAGAGCGTCTCGCGAACCACTCGACCGTGGAGAGAAGGAAAGGACAAAGCAAGCTATATCGTTTCTCTTATACACAGCATTCCCTATTACAAGATAAATTTGATTTAGGGATGAACAGTAAAGAAAACCACAATACACCGTAAAAGAGAGAAGAAAACAATTACTAACTTAAAACTAAATTGCCGTAAAACTTTTCATAAAGGAAAATTTCCAATGCGTGATGCGCGTGATACGTGGGGGTGATGCGTATATATATAATATATATTTTTATAGACTGCTTTGTTTCTATACCGTCAAATAGAATTGTAAAATATCTAGGTTATAATATGTAACAAATATATAAAATGTTGTGTACCAATAAAAAATTTTTTATTGCTTAGGTGTGTGGATGAGCTCACAGCTAACCTGGTGTTAAGGAGCCCATAGACATCCACAACGTAAATGCGCCACCCACCTTAAGATATAAGTTCTAAGGTCTCAAGTATAGCTACAACGGCTGCCCCACCCTTCAAACCGAAACGCATTACTGCTTCACGGCAGAAATAGGCAGGGCGGTGGTACCCACCCGTGCGGATTCACAAGAGGTCCTACCACCAGTAATTACGCAAATTATAATTTTGCGGGTTTCATTTTTATTACACGATGTTATGATAATATGATTAATATCGAATGGTAACACTGAGATAGTTATCGCGATTTTGATAGCATCCCGCGATAACTACGCCTTAATTTTTATGGTACATAATTCATATTATTGCATACTTGGTTTTAAAAATATTTAAAAGTATTACAACAATGTTCACAGGTTGCAAAAAAAAAATTCACAACATAAATAACTAATCTTAATTTTTTTTTCCTACGCAAGCTGATGGTCTAGAGCGTTCATCATATCAGCGTAACCTTAACTAGTAGGTGAGCTCACGGGGCTCAAACCTGACGATCTTGCTAAGGCGAACCCTAGGAAGGGCCGTGCTTCGCAGAATCTACCACCGGATCGGAAACGCGACCCACTGAGAAGATCCGGCGAGAAACTCAGTGGGCTGTGTCTGAGGGTTAATTTACTCGCCGAGCCCCTCGTCGCAAGCGACGGGTTCGACGAGAACGATGACCGGTGCTTGAGGTACCTAAAAGCACCGTTAGTGAATCGGGAGGATCCGAAATGACGTGTTTTGGGCGACGTCGACTGTTTACCATTTGGTCCGCAGGATCGGCCATGTAGTTTCTCATGTTGTGCCGCTTTATCGAAGTGGAATCTTAATAAGAATAGGTATTTGACGGCCATTTCCGTTGCCTTAAGATCGCGTATTGCTCGCAGATTTCAAATCTGTTGCCCAATCAAACTACCGCCATCTGAATGATAAAGAAAATAGTCTATGGAGTTATCTTTGGGATCGATTCCGCGCTGCTATTTCCAGCTTAATTGATTATAGATAGTTAGATTAGATCGTTATCATAGTTTTGAAGTAGATAACTTCGAATCAACAACATAATGCTCTATCAGCGGTGGCGTGACCAACAGTAGCCACAATAGAAGACAAACAAATCTAGCTATCGCCTGAATTGAAGCAAGATTTTTTATTTATTTCTTAGATGGGTGCACGAGCTCACAGCCCACGGTGTTAAGTGGTTACTGGAGCCCATAGACATCTACAACGTAAATGCCCCACCCCCCTTGAGGTATAAGTTCTAAGGTATAGTTACAACGGCTGCCCCACCCTTCAAACCGAAACGCGTTACTGCTTCACGGCAGAAATAGGCCGGGTGGTACTTACCCGCGCGAACTCACAAGAGGTCCTAACACCAGTAATTACGCAAATTATAATTTTGCGGGTTTGATTTTTATTACACGATGTTATTCCTTCACCGTGGAAGTCAATCGTGAACATTTGTTAAGTGCGTATTTCATTAGAAAAATTGGTACCCGCCTGCGGGATTCGAACACCGGCGCATCGCTCAACACGAATGCACCGGACGTCTTATCCGTTAGGCCATGACGACTTCAAACATTTTCGTATTTGTCTGCTTCCTTCGCGGCAAGAATCGATTTCTTGTGGAAAAACCACTTTGTACACGGAAATATGATCAGTTTTATTATTGAAATTTCTTTATAAATCTTATCGTGCAGAGAGATACGGTGATAGTAAAAATTGACTGTACAAAACAAAAACTATTTGTTATTTATTTCCCTACCTATTCTAAGAACTACACTGTACTGCCAATCTTTAACAGCGCACGTGACATCCAAAGAATTTTTTACCCTACCTATTCACTGAAAGAAGAAGAAAGAAATCATTTATTCGCTAAGCATAGTGAAAATGAGTTATTACATAAGTTAAAAGCAGATTGTATGCTTTATCATTATTAGACATGCGAATTTTAGTTATTAAGACGCTTTTATTAGCTTCAGATGTATACAATGTATGTTTGTAACGGAATCTTTGAACATGATTTTGACCCCCTTCAAAACGTCGGATTAACTCGAAATTTGGTATACCTATTAAGGACCGATAACAATTTAATATTAAAAAAAATGGTTTAAAAAAACTAACAAAATACGCTTTTATAGAAAATCTAACTAAAAAATAGAAAATAAATTTTAATAAATTTAAATTAAAAATAGTGTAAGAAAAAATGATTTTATTGTAAAAAAAAAGCGTGGGGTACTTTTCAGGATATTATCAAAATAACCTTTCTACTCATATATGTTCATAAAATATTTATAACTACTGATACCATGCACCCCACGGCTTTTTTTACAATAAAATCATTTTTTCTTACACTATTTTTAATTCAAATTTATTAAAATTATTTTCAATTTTTTTGTTGGATTTTCTATAAAAGCGTATTTTGTTAGTTTTTTTAAACTACTATTTACTATTATTATATTATTATAAATGGATATTATGATACTATATAATTTACCATTCATTCATCCATAATTCAGCTAATAATAAAAAAATACATTTATTTTCAATGTAGACCTTAAAAAAATCATTTATGTGATAATAATTTTCACTAATAAGATTATCTTTTAGTTATTTTCTTAAAATGAAAATAGTCTAGGTCTCTTAATCGCTTTGGTAATTTATTAAATATCCTAACGCTTATACCTAGTGTACTATTAGTCTTTAATGTAGTTTTGGATTTTGGAAAACATAGTTAGTAGTATGGGGTAGCCTAAGAGTCTATTCCAGCTACGCGCGGACGGATAGGTGAGCTCGCGGGCTCAACCTGAGAGAATTTGTTAACATTGACCCTAGCAAGAGCAGTGCTTCACTGAATTCACTGGTGGTAGTACCTCTTGTGAGTCCGCGCGGGTAGGTACCCCCACCCTGCCTATTTCTGCCGTGAAGCAGTAATGCGTTTCGGTTTGAAGGGTGAGAGGTGGGGCAGCCGTTGTTTTTTTTTTTTTTTTTTATTGCTTAGATGGGTGGACGAGCTCACAACCCACCTGGTGTTAAGTGGTTACTGGAGCCCATAGACATCTACAACGTAAATGCGCCACCCATCTCGAGATATAAGTTCTTAGGTCTCAGTATAGTTACAACGGCTACCCCACTCTTCGAACCGAAACGCATTACTGCTTCAAGGCAGAAATAGGCAGGGCCCGTGCGGACTCACAAGAGGTCCTGCCACAAGTGAAAAGTGTAATACTTGAGACATACCTCAAGATGGGTGGCGAATTTACGTTGTAAATGCCTATGGGCAGTAACCACTTAACACCAGGTGGGATGTGAGCTCGTCCATCCATCTAAGCAATAAAAAAAGTTTGAAAGTAGCCCCGGTAATTTACAAATTAAAGAGTGGACGGTTAGCGTGGTATGGACATATGATGCGTAGAGAGAAGATGCATGTGACTAGCAGATGTATGGAAATGATAATGCAAAGTAGAGGGGGAAGAGGTCGACCGAAGGAGACATGGATGGAGTGTGTGAATGACGATATGAGAGAGAGAGGAGTGAGGGTCGAGATGACGGCTGATAGAAGAGAATGGAAGAGAAAAATTAGCTGTGTCGACCCCGCCTAGTGGGATAAGGTGGAGAAAAAGAAGAAGAAGATGATAAAGGTTTTTTCTTTATATACCATTTTTATTTACCTGTAATAATCTAAGACTGTGTGTCAATAAATCTGATATAATATTAATTATTTTTATTTTAATGAAGTCAACCGATTTAAAATTACGTTAAGTATGATTAATTGGTTTTTTTTTTTAGAGTAAAATAGATGGTATCGCTTCTGCATTCAAAGATTCAATCGGAGTTTCATTGGCGCCATTTATCATTGAAATCTAGTGATGTGAATACGAGATTAGAGCGTCTCCGTACTTGGACTGTCTTCACGCTTAGTCAGGTGTTCTTATAATAATAATAAGTTGCCAATAAGCCTGATATTGTGATTATTACTGGTGGTAGGACCATCGCACCGCTAGCCACCGGAGTAGAGTTCATCCATACTACCTGGAGCCACTGCGGTCATCCATAGTGCGTTTCCAGAGGTCTATTTTGCCACGTACGATCCGGCTATGGAATGAGCTCCCCTCCACGGTGTTTCCCGAGCGCTATGACATTTCCTTCTTCAAACGAGGCTTGTGGAGAGTATTAAGCGGTAGGCAGCGGCTTGGCTCTGCCCCTGGCATTGCTGAAGTTCAGACGGTAACCACTCACCATCAAGTGGGCCGTATGCTCGTCTGCATACAAAGGCAATAAAAAAAAAAGACCTCTTGTGAGTCCGCGCGGGTAGGTACCACCGCCCTGCCTATTTCTACCGTGAAGCAGTAATGCGTTTAGGTTTGAAGGGTGAGGCAGCCGTTGTAACTATACTGAGATCTTAGAACTTATATCTCAAGGTGGGTGGCGTATTTACATTGTAGATGTCTATGGGCTCCAGTAACCACTTAACACCAGATGGGCTGTGAGCACGTCCACCCATCTAAGCAATAAAAAAATGCTACGATTTATTTTCAGAAAATTTTGTTTTATTCGTGTTTTCAATAATCAACTTTATCGATAATTTTGATTTTTTTCTTTAAATGACCAGTTCATATTTTTTTATTATTCTGTCGGTAAGATCGAAAAATATTATTCATATTTCATCATTTTATCAATATGTAATTCTTATTTAAATATTATTTCTAAAAACACAATTTATCAAAAAAAACCGAGCAAAGCTTAGTCATCCAGGTGCTAATAATAAGTCGCCAATAAGCCTGATATTGTGATAATAGATCGGCCTGCGCGTCGAGCAGTGTTGATTGATGTCACCATTCCTCATGACGAGAACCTTGTGAAGGCAGAAAAGGACAAATTAATAAAATATTTAAACCTTCCCCACGAGACTACCGCCATGTGGCACCATTCAATCATCATTGCTCCAATAGTTGTGTCGGTACACGGTTTGATAGGGAAAAGTTTCTATCAACACCTTAATAAACTTTCGTTATCCAGCTGGGTTATGGGCCTGATACAGGAGGCAGTTATCCTCGATACTGCGCGTATTGTGAGGAGGTTCCTCACTCTGGAGTCCTAACCACTGGTGGCTTGTGTCGTAGACACCCCCATCAGCGGCAATCTATTTATTTATTAAATATATTTTGTACACACCGCTCTTAGAAGAAACATGCCATTAAGGATACAGAGTATTTTTATATAGTGTTTTTATAAATTGTATTTTTAATGTATTTTTAAAAAAAAAAATTGTAAGTAATAGGATTTTAAATAAATATAGACTATAATAATAACTAGGAGCTTTGCTCGTTTTTTTTTTGATAACGCCATCTTGTTGTGTCTTTAAAGCGGTTAGTTGCCCTCAATTAAGGAAAATAGTACTATTATTCGCCAACAGATGTCAGGAAGAGTTGATTATTGAAAACACGAATAAAACAACATTTTCTGAAAATAAATCGTAGCTAGATCGATTTATCGCCCCCGAAATCCCCTGTATACTAAATTTTATGAAAATCGTCAAAGCCGTTTCCGAGATTGATGTCTATGGGCTATGTCTATGGGCTCCAGTAACCACTTAACACCATGTGGGCTGTGAGCTCGTCCACCCATATAAGCAACAAAAAAATAAAAAAACATAAAAATTTCAGTAATAACCTAAGCTTTTCCCAAATTAAACAATTTCAATTTCAATATTAACAATGACAAACAATATTTAATCTATTCTCAATTTGACAACAGACGTCAAGAACAAAAGTTTGACAATAAATAGTATGCATGCGTGTGTGCGTCAAATACATGGTACGTAGTGTGTGTAATATTTTCTTTATTGATTTAATGTATCTTTTATGCATTCTTTGAAAAAAAATATTAGCATTGTGCACTTCTTCTCTATATTCTCTATAAGTGTGGAAAATTTCATACTCCTCCGTCCGCGCAATTTTCGTAAAAAGGGATACAAAGTTTTTGCTTCACGTATTAATATATAGATTTCCAGTCGAGATTGTGTGATAACTTCAATGTACTTACTACGTACGTCACTCATTTTTCTTTCATAAAATAATGACGATGAACACGCAGGATTATAGCATTCCCGATAAGGATTTTTTTTTGTTTATTTTAATCTGATGAAATAAGATTAGATTAGAATGTTTTCTATAAAGCGATCCGAATCAGTAGATGAAAGGTAGGTAGGTATATTTATTGATTTGTCTTCGATTAAAATCGTGAATTTTTGATTGCATTATTCAATTTGCATTTAAGACAAGAGGCAAATCGAGGACCCAGTTAGCCTTATTCGCCGACAACACGACTGCTTACTACTCGAGTAGAAACAAGTTCCTAATCGCGAGGAAACTTCAGAGCGCAGCCGTAGCCTTAGGACAGTGGTTCCGAAAATGGCGCATAGACATCAACCCAGCGAAAAGCACCGCGGTGCTATTTCAAAGGGGAAACTCAATGCGGATTTCCTCCCGGATTAGGAGAAGGAATCTCACACCCCCGATCACTCTCTTCGGCTAACTCATACTCTGGGCCAGGAAGGTCCACTACCTGGGAGTCACCCTGCGACCGTGCCGCGTTTATTCTCGGTAGACTCTACCCCATGATCTGTAAGCGGAGTAAAATGTCCCTTCGGAACAAGGTGGCCCTTTTCAAAACTTGCATAAGGCCCGTCATGACTTACGCGAGTGTGGTGTTCGCTCACGCGGCCCGCACACATATAGACACCCTCCAATCTCTACAATCCCGCTTTTGCAGGTTAGCTGTCAGAGCTCCATGGTTCGTGAGGAACGTCGACTTCCATGACGACCTGGACCTCGAATCGATCCAAAAACACATGAAGTCAGCGTCGGAACGGTACTTCGATTAGGCTACGCGTCATGATAATCGCCTCATCGTTGCCGCCGCTGACTACTGAATCCTGATCACGCAGGAGCCAGTCACCGTCGACGCTCTAGACACGTCCTTACGGATCCATCAAATCCAATAACCCTAGCTTTAGATGCCTTCAGCTCTAGCACTAGGAGCAGGCTTAGAGACCCCGGTAACCGTAGGTACTCGTCGAACTCGGCAAAGAGTTTGACGTGCAACCTAACCCATGTATCAGCCCGCTGAGTTTCTCGCCGGATCTTCTCAGCGGGTCGCGATTCCGATCCGGTAGTAGATTCATTCGCGACGCAGCTGCTCTTGAGTTGTTAGGTCTCCTTCGGAGGCGCTCGGGCAGCTGTTAGCTAATCCCACCTCTCCTGGCTGAGCCTTTGCTCGCCCACCTGTCTTGGTGAAACTGGATAATCCCTGACTAGTAATCCTTCAATCATAAAATAATCTTTGAACTACAGGAGGACCGAGCGACTGGCGAGTTGGAACCTAGCCAAAAACGGTTAACTAACAAATGCAGCGGACAGATGGTATGGCCTCAGTGTCACGTGGTACGAGGACCTGTGTTTTGGTGGCTGCTAGCCCTACTGGTAGAAGCCTCGGACAGCGCTGAGGTTGGATTAGGTGGAATTATGAAGTGAAGTACCAGTAGGCAGCGGCTTGGCTCTGCTCCTGGCATTGCTGAAGTCCATGGGCGACGATAACCACTTACCATCAGGTGGGCCATACGCTCGTCTGCCTACAAAGGCAATAAAAAAAAAACGTAACTAGCCGTACTCGCCCGCTTCGCTGGTCATTTAAAATTAACATTATTATTTATTGTCATTATTATTAGGGAGTCCAACGCTCATATAAATATTAGCCTATCCATTAAGTGCATGTATTTTCTATGTGGATCGAAGTTTCAAGTCAATCGGATGCATGGTTCAGTAGTTATAACGGAACATCCGTAAAAACTACTGTAGATTTATATATTAATATAGATTCATCATAAATGTTCAATCGACGGTTCTTGGTAAAAAAATATAAAATAGCGCCATCTGTCGTAGCGTAAAAGAACTCAAACGTGATATAATCCGATATGTTTCGCTATCTGGAAAGCTTATAAATTTTTCATTAAATTAAAATAAATGTGAACGTTGGTTGTAAAAGTATCTTATAAATCATTTCGAGTTGATAATTTTGACCAGAAACTTGAGGTTACGCTTTTTATATTTATTTGATTTTTATTACTACTCGTCAATAGATGGCAGTACTATAATAGCTGCAACTGTTTCATCACAATTTAACAATTTTTTTCTTTCATAAAAACATGCTAATAAAAATACATTCCTGTAGCGTATGTATTATATTTTAATACCAACCGAAACCAATCATTACTAAAAACTAATTACTAAAACAAAATTTGTGAAAAGGTTTCCTGAATTTTACGATTTTTTTTTTCTAATGAAACATGAAAATTTTCTTTTCTGAAGCAGTTATTTCCATTTATGTACAGTAAAAAAAATTGGTCATCGCGTCGTCATTTTTAATTGTATTATAAACAAAATTGTTGATCTCTACACTATTTCTTCTCTTGGTTTTTCTTAACACATTTTATTTCAATAAGCGTTTTATGATATTCATAATTTTAAAAAAGTAACTAAGTAAGTAGGTCGAAATGAAACAATCCTAACGTCTGATGACCAAAAGCGGTAGCAGGCGTTAATTTTAACGGCATTTTCTAATTAAGTCTGGGATATAGGAGTAACATTTCTATTCTACATTCACATACAGAGCTATTCAACAAAATCAAATAACCGACCAGTGTTTTATGCTACTCGTTCATAGATGGCGCTCAAATGCACATATTTTAATTAAATCAAACCGTTATTATTGCATGCTTACTTATTCTAATTTCAGTTGCTATGGTTCCTAAGGAACGTGGATCTCCATGATGACCTGGAGCTTGACTCAGTCAGTAAGTATCTACAGTCGGCATCATGGCGCCACTTCGAGAAGGCGGCACGACATGAAAACCCTCTTGTCGTGGCCCCCGGTAATTACATACCCGATCCTGTGGACCGAATGGTAAACAGTCGACGTCGCCCTAAGCACGTCAATACGGAGGGAGCTCACAGCCCACCTGGTGTTAAGTGGTTACTGGAGCCCATAGACATCTACAACGACCCACTGAGAAGATCCGGCGAGAAACTCAGCGAGCTGATTCATGGGTTAGGTTGCACGTCGACCTCTTTGTCGAGTTCGACGAGTACGGTTACCGAGGTCCCTAAGCCTGCTCCTAGTGTTAGAGCTGAAGGCGTCTAATGCAAAGGTTATTGGATCTGATGGATCCGTAAGGACGTGTCTAGGGCGTCGACGGTGACTGGCTCCTACGCGATCAGGATTCGGGGATACCGTGGAAGTCAACCGTGAGCATTTGTTTGTTTGAGATTGGAGCAATATTTCTATTATAACCACGTACCCTAGCATTTGTATACAGACAAACAGACTTGACACACTTCGTCTATTCGTAATGCGATTTCGCAGCTTAATTTTTCATTATTCCCGCGTAATCTTGTTAAGCTCGTTAAGCTTTTGTGTACATTGTGAATCCAAAGTTGTTTTATCTATTAGGTATCGGAGTAATGTATAAAGCTTACGCTATTGTAGAGCTGTGGAGTGTTTAATACGCTTTTATTAGCTTCAGACGATAAAAAGTATCCTATGTCCTTCTCCTGGTTCTAAGATACTTCTTCACCAATTTTCAGCCAAATCTGTTCAGCCATTCATGAGTTATAAATAGTATAACTAACACGACTTTCTTTTATATATAACTAGTCAGGTCATAAGTATTGTCACACAGTAAAAACTTTTCTTTTAGAATGCTTGCCACAAAACAGTTTATTGAATTCGAATTTCGAATTGTTCATGAAAATAAAAATGTATACTTTTAGAATTTTACGCATTTTTAAATATGGAGTGGACGCTTAAAGAAGACCGTGTTGCAGTTATTGCGTTGCATCGTTGCGGTTACGCGCCAATTCAAATTTTTAACATACTGAAAAATTTGAATATAACCAAAAGATTCGTTTATCGTACCATCAAACGATATAATGAAGACTCTAGTGTAGATGACAGGTCAAGAAGTGGTCGCCCTCGGTCTGTTAGGACTCCAGCAGTGATAAAAGCTGTGAAGGCGCGAATTCAAAGAAATCCCAAACGCAAGCAGAAACTGTTGGCCCTTCCGATGGGGTTAAGCAGAACCACGGTGAAAAGGGTGTTAAATGAAGACTTAGGGCTTCGGGCATATCGAAAAAAAACAGGACATCGTTTGAATGCTCGTCTAATGGATCTGAGACTGAAGAGATGCCGCGCTTTGTTGAAGCGGTACGCGGGAAAAAAATATCGGGAAATTCTTTTTTCGGATGAAAAAATTTTTACCGTAGAAGAGAGCTACAACAAACAAAATGATAAGGTGTACGCACACAGTAGTGAAGAAGCGAGCAACCGTATCCCGCGTGTCCAACGAGGTCATTTTCCATCCTCGCTCATGGTATGGTTGGGAGTTTCTTATTGGGGCTTAACAGAGGTACATTTTTGTGAGAAAGGTGTAAAAACGAATGCAGTTGTGTATCAAAATACAGTCCTGACGAACCTTGTGGAACCTGTTTCTCATACCATGTTCAATAACAGGCACTGGATATTCCAACAAGATTCGGCGCCAGCTCATAGAGCGAAGAGCACACAAGACTGGCTGGCGGCGCGTGAAATCGACTTCATCCGGCACGAAGACTGGCCCTCCTCCAGTCCAGATTTGAATCCGTTAGATTACAAGATATGGCAACACTTGGAGGAAAAGGCGTGCTCAAAGCCTCATCCCAATTCGGAGTCACTCAAGACATCCTTGATTAAGGCAGCCGACGATATTGACATGGACCTCGTTCGTGCTGCGATAGACGACTGGCCGCGCAGATTGAAGGCCTATATTCAAAATCACGGAGGTCATTTTGAATAAACTTTAGTGTCATTAGAATCTATGTTTTGTTAAATTCATTTTGGTATATGAATGGTTACATAATGAATAAACTTGTTTCAATTATTTTACATTAAACATGTGACAGAATTTATGACCTGACTAGGTATATAGATATGCAATAGACGAATAAAAAAAAGTAATTAATTTACCGGAGTCTTGTAGCTAACTAAACGTACATTTGGAGAAAAACTTAAGAAACAACTTATAAAATACAGTAAAGAAAATCAAAAAGGTTATTAAATGAAGGGAAAAAAATCATAGTGTCAAATAAACAATAAAAATTAAATTAAACTTATTGTCAGTGGGGACAGTTGAATTATATACAAATATGGTGTTTTTTAACTGGACCTCTTTATTTTGGGTTTTTTCTTTAAAATAATTACAATAAATTTTTATGTAAGGTTATTTTTTACATCTTAAAATTCAATCCGCGATCCACAACCAAAAAATCCGGCACAAGAAGAGCAGATTATATAATTTTACTCAGAGCGCTCACTCATGAATATGACAATGACATTTGCCACAACGTTGACAGTGACATCTTTCACTGGTGGTAGGACCTCTTGTGAGTCCGCGCGGGTAGGTACCACCGCCCCACCTATTTCTGCCGTGAAGCAGTAATGCGTTTCAGTTTGAAGGGTGGAGCAGACGTTGTAACTATACTGAGACCTTAGAACTTATATCTCAAGGTGGGTGGCGCATTTACATTATAGATGTCTATGGGCTCCAGTAGCCACTTAACACCAGGTGGGCTGTGAGCTCGTCCACCCATCTTAGCAATATAAAAAAAAATCTCATGCGATGTTTGATTGTCATTTCTTAACAATCCTAATCGATGATACGACTATTCGCAAGCCATCCCCACCAGCGTAAAGTTCATACCATTTAAAAGCGCTACCTTCATCCACAGTGCGTTAGCCCACTGAGTTTCTCGCCGGATCTTCTCAGTGGGTCGCGTTTCCGATCCGTGGTAGATTCTGCGAAGCACGGCTCTTGCTAGGGCCAGTGTTAGCAGCACCCCGGTTTGAGCCCCGTGAGCTCACCTACACGTCAAGGAGAAGCTGGTATAGCCTCTCAAGGCTATCAGCATAGGTAGGAAATAAAAATATGTGTGGTGTCGTGGGACACCGGATAGGAACGAAGTTCCTTATTATAAAAATATTAATTTTAAGTTCTATTCGAGGCATAAAGATAATAAAACTGGAGGTTTCGCAACAACCCGCGGTCATTCGGTAAAGTGAGGACTTATTGTGGTACACTAATGGTATTTGAAAGGCGGAGCAGCCGTTGTAACTATACTGAGCCCTTAGAACTTGTATCTCGAGGTGGGTGGCGCATTTACGTTGTAGATGTCTATGGGCTCCAGTAACCACTTAACACCAGGTGGGATGTGAGCTCGTCCATCCATCTAAGCAAAAAAAAAATATTAAGACCATTTATACTTACAATATTATCACTTAAGATTATTCAAATTATCATTGAAAATACTTGATGAATCATCTTTGATTTTCAAAGGACGATGTTTTGTATTATTACTCAATGGAATTGATTTAATGACGTTGTTTAAGTAAATAATAGAATTGGATTCCCAAAAGAAAATTACGAATTCTCGTCTCCTGCTATTCGACAACAGATGGCGCCACCGCCCCGCTTTGTTTCTTTGTAACAAAGAAAGATTAGCGCACAATATTAAATACATAGATTAGTGCTGTGTTGTAATTCCTCCGCCGTAGGGAGAGTGGTCGCCGAGCGGAAATAATATGATAATCCGGTCTCCAGCAGATGTCTTCAACGGAATCTTATTAAAATATAGGGCGACCGATACGTTTTTTGACACTACGAATCATTCTAGAAGTGATTTGTAATCAAAGAGAGTGCTATTTTAATATTTTTTTTAGAATTTCTTTTCTCGAGGAGCTAAACGTCAAGACCCGTCTATCTACAATCTGTATGCAGCGTCTCCTCAAGTACTTCGGACACGTGGCCCGACAAAATCCTGACAACTTGGAAAAATTAATAGTTGTAGGTCACGTGGAAGGAAAGAGAAGTCGAGGAAGATTGCCAACCAGGTGGACGGACATTGTCAAGGAGGCCACAAGCACCAGCGTCCCGGGAGCCATTAAGCAGGCCGAATGCAGGCAACATTGGAGGAAGCTGGTGCAAAAACTGGACCAAGGTGGTCACGACACTCAGTAATGAGGAAACGATAAAGAAGAAGAAGAAGAAGGTTTTCTTTCTTATTGAAGATAGACAAACGTACAGGTGACGTTATAATATTAATCAATATCTCCTTTATTCATATGTGTTTAGATATAATGGTATAATAGGTTTGTACAGTTGATTAGTGACAATTTTTAATCTAGGAAGAACGTAACCCGTTGGATCTTACGAATATAAAATATTGCTTGTAACGCTCTATGGTTCATGAACTATACATTTTAATGATCTTTTAAATCCGTTGGTATTATCATCACATTGAGATCCTCTCGAACCCGTTGTTTGCGACGAAAAATGTTCACGATTGACTTCCACGGTGAAGGAATAACATCGTGTAATAAAAATCAAACCCGCAAAATTATAATTTGCGTAATCACTGGTGGTAGAACCTCTTGTGAGTCCGCACGGGTAGGTACCACCACCCCGCCTATTTCTGCCGTGAAGCAGCAATGCGTTTCGGTTCGAAGGGCGGAGCAGCCTTTGTAACTATACTGAGACCTTAGAACTTATATCTCGAGGTGGGTGGTGCATTTACGTTGTAGATGTCTACGGGGTCCGGTAACCACTTAACACCAGGTAGGCTATGCAATAAAATAATAAATAAATAAACTTGCAGAGATTTATGCCTATGAAAGTATTTATCAGTAAAAAAATTAGATATTTCTGAATCGTGCATTGTGGATAGAGTAGAAATCAACTCGAGAATAAAGCTAGGCCTTTGTTATCGCGGGCGACGGATCCTGTCTAGACCAGATGAGAACAACTGTCCAAGTCGGAACGCACGATAGCTTCACCGTGAAAGGAAAAATCGTGGTACCCACCCATGCAGACTTAAAAACTCACCCTAACTAATATTACAAACAATTAGCAATAGTTAGCGTCAATAATAGTACGGTTCGCCCTAATAGAAACGAAATTCTGAAGAATGTACAATCTTTTCCGCCCTTTGCAATTTGTAATAAGACAACAATAATGTTGTTTAGATCGTTTTTGTAAAGATTAGAATCGGTTAAATAATTTGCTTGTCTCTTATGCCTTTATTGCCACAAAATTCAATCCACAAAACATTGACGCACATCGCGTCCTTCTGTCTTTAGGCTTGCAGCTTTGGAAAGGGTAATAGGAAGCTGCATCGTTGTTTATTGGAACGAAGTTCCTTATCGCGCGCTGTGAAAGGGGGCTAGACGGAAAAAATTCTTACGAAAAGTTGTCACGACACTTTTTAGATCCGTCATTCTGACCAATCAACGTGTAGGCGCTTATCGCGTGACATTGCTCGTATCCGATTGGTCCGCGTAATGAGTACAGTTTCTCGAGATAGCGTTTCAACAATAGTAATTTAGTTCATAGTATTGTTTTTTTCTTCTTCATAATGCCGTAATTTATTATTATAACTTTAAAAAAAAAATACAATTCCTTCACTAATTAATCGAAAGGAACTTCGTTCCATCCGGGTGTCCCTTGACACCTCTGAAGTTTTTTTATGAGTTTTGATAGAACAGAAAGGCAACAGTTTATTGACATATCGACGCTTGAAAGGCAAACGTGACTAAGCGACAATGCGTGAACTTTACAGTAGACTATACTGTAACTATACTGAGATCTTAGAACTTATATATCAAGGTGGGTGGCGCATTTACGTTGTAGATGTCCATGGGCTCCAGTAACCACTTTACACCAGGTGGGCTGTGAGCTCGTCCACCCATGTAAGCAATAAAAAAAAAAGACTAATTTAAAGTTGAAATACCTGAAAAAAATATTTTAACAAATCTAGCTGTAGGATTGAAACGATTTTAATAGACCTAGACATATATTTTTTTTTTGCGCATCGAATATGGTTATTGCCTATCATTTATGTACAAAGCAGTTATTGTCGCTTAGTTTGCCTTTCGTCGATATTGTCTTCTCGCATTAAAACTGTATAATCTCAAAACTTACTAATCTTACATGAGAGTGTTTTAAAGGTTTAACATGTCATTGTAATATTTTTAATATTAATCATATTTGCAACATTTATTTTTAAAATTTTTACCAGTTACATTATCCGTCTTTTAAAGTAAGATAAAATTATGTATTAAATTTGTTAAAGTAGAAACAAAATATAGATAAACTAAAAAAAATAATCTAAACTACGCTCTTTTGACAGTATTTATGAGAAAAATACTGGTGATACCAAATATTTAGGCATACTAACTCAATTTCGGATATATTTGGAAATTGTACACTTTTCATGCTAAATGACGATATCTGAAAGCATGAACATGGGCTTCTCTGCCAGTCTGTAACGGAAAAACTAACGGAATACCTTTTTTTTTATTGCTTAGATGGGTGGACGAGCTCACAGTCCACCTGGTGTTAGGTGGTTACTAGAAACCATAGACATTTATAATGTAAATGCGCCACCCACCTTGAGATATAAGTTCTAAGGTCTCAGTATAGTTACAACGGCTACCCCACCCTTCAAACCGAAACGCATTACTACTTCACGGCAGAAATAGGCGGGGTGGTGGTACCTACCCGTGCGAACTCACAAAAGGTCCTACTACCAGTAAAACCTCTCTAGAGATCTCTGTCACATTCCCAGAAAAAAGGAAATAAAGATATCTCTGAAGTAATTTCTTTGGTTAAGCCTAGATTACTGATGGTCAAGAGGCGTTTAAAGCTTTTCCAGAACTAATTAGTAAGCTCCAAGGTTCAGCCGGGAGGGAAGAGGTTTGCCAACCACCAGCCAAGCCATGGTTGAATAAATGGATCAACCATCGGATGATAATCGCGAAATGGGAAGATAAGGTGATAGATTCAGCGGATTGATGCTCTCGTCTGTGTAAGGAGTACAGAGAACTGTGCTTTCACTTATCACTAGTATTACTATACTAAACTGTGTTTTACTGGTGGTAGGACCTCTTGTGAGTCCGCACGGGTAGGTACAACCGCCCTGCCTATTTCTGTCGTGAAGCAGTAATGCGTTTCGCTTCGAAGGGCGAGGCAGCCGTTGTAACTATACTGAGACCTTAGAACTTATATCTCAAGGTGGGTGGCGGCATTTACGTTGTAGATGTCTATGGGCACCAGTAACCACTTAACACCATAAAAAAATAAAATAAAATAAAAACTATTTATTTTAGAAAGAATTTTTCTGTAAAAATTTAGACATTTTCAAATCGTGCATTGTGGATAGAGTAGAAATCAACTCGAGAATAAAGCTAGGCCTTTGTTATCCGTCGCCGACGGATCCTGTCTAGACCAGAACAACTGGGGTGTGAAGATATATCAATATTTACGTTTGTATTCACGTCTCATAGTAAACGTTAACCGGAATTTAAAAGCATTCGGCGTTACGCGGCGATATTTTGCGGATCGCTTTGTGCAATATCGAACCAATAATTCAAGCCATTAGAAGCCTATAGAAACGGTTTGTTAATTTTATTAAAAAAAAAAAACAAAATGTGTGCAATTCACACGTGGTAGAAGTGAAATCTTCCAAAATTAAAATACAATTATCCTAAACGTCTTAAGTATATGTAAAATTTTGTCATTAGTAAATAATTGTAAGGTAGCGCCTTCTGTGAATTGATATTTTAATTTCACGTATAATCCTAAATTAAAATTCACTACAAGAGCTTTCATACACACGTTAGTATTAAAAAATCTCACAGATGGCGCTGTATTAAATAGTATGTATATTTCTGTCTCATTCTTTGCTGGCTTCATCCTACACATTTTTGTATTTGTGTCTCTTACCTGTCGTTTTTTCCGTTGCATCCGGTTTGAAATCACAACGATTCTAAAGAAGTTTTCACTTCAAAAAAACGTGTGGCACTCGGGAACTGTCGCGGTAAAGCTATTGCATAGCATTTTTTATCAACTTATGCAATTATAATTAGACAATGATAATTTAATATTAAAACAATAATAAAACAAGTTCACGCTATATTAAACATTAATAAAAGCAAAACCTTAACTGTCCCCTTCACACTCATAAGCTAGACCGTGCGAGAGAGGGATGAGCAGACTTTTCATGATGCGCATGGAGTGTGACGTCACGCCACGCGCTTATTCACAAACACTACACAAGCGCAACGTGTGAATGTGTTGAGCGCGAGCTACATGGTAGGCGGAGTGAGGGGGTGTTAGGTTTTTTTCGTTACGGAATTTCATGATTCGGTCGCCACACTCAAGGACCGCGATAAAAGCTATGCAATAGGTTAAAAAAATTTTTTTTAATGGTTCGTTTTGGTTTTATATCTGTTATTTAGATACTATCTTTGTTAGTTTAGAGTCTACATATGCGACATTATGTCTATAGAGTTTTTTCGGCATTCGCATGTCCTAGTCCAGCGAATTCCAAACTTTTTTACAGAGCGACGCATTAACATTAACATCACAAGCAAAATTTTTGTTAGTTGAATTAAATGTAGGTAACATTCATTAAATCTAGTAACTATTGTACGTTTACACTAAATGTTCCCCCTTTTTTTTTTTTTCGGGTAGAGGGCCGAACCTCCTACGAGGTCCCCGCGCAAAAGGGGCGCGCAAAAGGGGTATGTGAGACTCAACGGTCTGCATGGTGTTGTGAGCAGACCGCGGGCCCAAGAATTTTAGGACTCACCCACTAAACGACTCCCCTGCACTCTTACACCCGACGTCCGATCCCCTCCGAGGTCAAAACCCGGATGAGGTAGGAGGTAGGGGGGCTACCGCGGTCAACACTACAACCAGACGGCGCGGCTCACCCCAAGGACGCCCAACTAAATGTTCCCCTGAAGAAGAAAAATGAGGAACTTTTTTATAAAAAAATATCATATTTGTGAATCTTGTCACACATTTGAGAATATGTCGCGACGCAGTGGTTGAGTGCCGCTGTCTAAGTAAGTCAGTCCTAATAAGGCTCATATAATTTTCGTTCTAAGCATGAGAGGTGATGAGAATGGGTTCCGTTAGCCGCCAATTCGTCCGTTAACTATAGAAATAAGTTTAAGTTACTGACGACATCTTGGATGCGCACTTCCCGCGCGATGGTAGATCTGCACAATTAGACCACGTCTGCTCAGGGGAGGTGATTTTAGCGTTACTTCACGCCGAACCCCGCGGGGACCGTCAGGGATATTACAAAGAATTACACTGTGATTTTTTGAAGTGAAACTTCTTTATCGACGTAGGGAGGCAAAAAACGTATGTAACGTTTTTCGGTTACGCGCCATCTTAATTTCTTCCGTTACGGGCCATGTTTATTTTATTTCTATTCAGTTTGTTATCAACAGATGTCGCTGCACGTAAATTCAACCATTCCTGAATCGCGGTGACGAGATGTTACACAATTGATAGACGTTCTCGTATTTCTCTTGCTAGATCATACTTACCTAGTATGGGGATCCCGTGATCATGCAGGCGGTTCCCCGGGGTGCGGCTGCTCCATTGCACTGCGGAGTTGTTGACCCTTGCGATTATTTTTATATTTTACAAGTTTCACTTCTAGTACTTCTACCGCGTGTGACTTGCACACACACACACACACATTTTTTTCTTTCATATCTCGATATTTCGAAAGTTTCCCCAGGCTCAATTCTAGTTGATGATACCGGTGGCAGCTTCAGACGGGCAGATTGATTTTAAAGATATTTGATTACAGAAAAAGCTCCTTAACACGTGCTCTGAGGAATTGTTAAAACGTTCGCGTGGGCAACCTCATTTCTGAACATTGCTACTGTGGCGCATCTTTTTAATACGCTTCTATTAGCTTCAGACGTATGTATGTATGTAACGGAATCTTTGAACATGATTTTGACCCCCTTCAAAACGTCGGATTAACTCGAAATTTGGTACACTTATTAAAGACCGATGACAATTCAATATTTAAAAAAATAATAGAAAAAAATATTGAAAAAATTGAAATTCAACTAAAAAATGAAAAATAAATAATACTTTAAAAAAACTAACAAAATATGCTTTTATAGAAAATACAACTGAAAAATAGAAAATAAATTTTAATAAATTTGAATTCTGTGTGCTTTTCAGAATATTATCAAAATAATCCTTCTACTCATATATGTTCATAAAATATTTATAACTACTGATACCATGCACCCCACGCTTCTTTTACAATAAAATATTTTTTCTTAAACTACATATTTTTAAATCAAATTTATTAAAAAAAAAATTCTATTTTTAGTTAAATTTTCTATAATAGTGTATTTGGTTAGTTTTTTTAAACTATTATTTATTCCCATACAAAGTTTAGCAGCGTTCAAAAACGTTCCACTGTAATACGTACATCCTATGATGATTTTTTTAGGGAACGCGGCGGTGTGGGCTATGAAAATCGAATGTGTTGCGGCGCTAAGTATATGCGCCATAGGAATTTGCCCATAATATAGACGTCCAAAGAAGTTCCGACAAAATAAATATGATAATCTAGAGGCCGTCATATGACGTTGCGCCATTTCATAGTTTTAAAAACACGATGTGAGGTTTGCTGATGTTGAGATTTTACTGTGCGCTCTCCTCCGGTAACCTCATCAGAGTGGTCAATGAAACACTGACTATAATTGAATGTTTATTCGCCTCAGCGATGTGGATCAGTGGATCGCTGCACGATAACCACTGACTGACTAACGTATGTTGCTCATTACTATAACTGCATAGTAAGCTAAGCGGGGCGGGGTATCATTCCCCTACAACGACTTTGTAAGACGTTGCTCACGTGAACGTGGATGATTCCACCGTCTCGTTTCTACCATCACACCGCCCGCCACCGGAGTAGAGTTCATCCATACTACCTGGACCCACTGCTTTCATCACAGTACGCTTCCAGAGATCTTTTTTCCCACGTACCATCCGGCTTTGGAATGAGCTCCCCTCCACGGTGTTTCCCGAGCGCTATGACATGCCCTTCTTCAAACGAGGCTTGTGGAGAGTACTTAATGGTAGGCAGCGGCTTGGCTCTGCCCCTGGCATTGCTGAAGTCCATGGGCGACAGTAACCACTCACCATCAGCTGGGCCGTGTTTACTAGAGCAATAAAAAAAAACTTGTATGCTGGATTCAAGCCGGTGTCGTCTGATAAGGATACACCGGACGTCTTATCAATAAGCCTTTTTTCCTTTCCATTTAAATAATCACATGTCAAGCCCTATGGTCTCGCAGTGACCTTATATCTCTGATGCAGTCTTTGGGAAAGGCTTTCTCTAAAGCAAAGACATAAAGAGGGGTGAGTCGGGGAGAATTTTATTGATTTCTCTTTCTATATTTGATGTGCAGTCAGTTTGGTTAAGATTGGCGTATTTTTTATATTAAATTTCTAAGAATAGTTTGAATGTTGTTTCAGATTAAGTGGGCGTTCTTTTCTGAAACTTATCTGAAGGCATAAAGTCGAATATTAATAATATTTTAGTATTTAACACTAAACATTATAATCAAAATGATTTGTCTACAATACTCCCTACCACCAGTGTGTGATACTATACATCGCAGCATAACACAGGTAACCCTTCTATAACACGGTAGATATATTCCTACCAAGTGCCGTGTTGTATGAAACCGTTGTATGTATACGACGAAGGGAAGATCTTCCAACGAGCGGGTGATATTGCTCGGTAGACCGACATTCCGAATGTTGTTGCTCGGAACTTGTATATATGTAAGCTTATCTTGAAAATGTCGTAAGCGAGATTCAGATATCTGACAAAGATGATTGTGTTCTGTGATGGCTACCACATCAGCGATTTAAATGAGAATAGAAGCCAGTACATAAAGAAGAGTAATTTTTCTGTGTGAAACATCTCAACAACTATGCCTGTATGTATTTTTTAGCTTTTATACATAAATAATAAGCAGTGACATTTCGGTTGTTCCCATTTATATTGTGTATTCATAGTGCATAATTTAATTTTAAACAAAAATATCGTTATCGTGTTGTAGAAGTTTCGTGCTGTAAGAGGGTTTTGGGGAATTTTTTTTTTTTTTTTTTTTTTTTTTTTTTTTTATTGCCTTTGTAGGCAGACGGGCATACGGCCCACCTGATGGTGAGTGGTTACCGTCGCCCATGGACTTCAGCAATGCCAGGGGCAGAGCCAAGCCGCTGCCTACCGCTTAATACTCTCCACAAGCCTCGTTTGAAGAAGGACATGTCATAGCGCTCGGGAAACACCGTGGAGGGGAGCTCATTCCATAGCCGGATGGTACGTGGCAAAAAAGACCTCTGGAAACGCACTGTGGATGATCGCAGTGGCTCCAGGTAGTATGGATGAACTCTACTCCGGTGGCGGGCGGTGCGATGGTAAAAACGAGATGCTGGTATCATCTCGAACAATTCCTCAGAGCACTCCCCATGGAACATACGGTACAAAATACAGAGGGAACCGAAGTCCCTCCGCAGACCCAGAGGCTCCAAACGATCCGAGAGAATGGGATTATCGACAATCCGAACGGCCCTCCTCTGTATGGAGTCAAATGGAAGAAGCTGGTATTTGGGAGCCCCAGCCCAGAGATGGGAGCAGTACTCCATGCGAGGCCGGACTTGTGCTTTATAAAGCAAAAGTCTTTGACCAGGCGTGAAGTACCGCTTCGCTCTGTTGAGGACTCCCAGCATTTTGGACGCCAACTTGGCTTTGCCTTCCAAATGACTCCGAAACTGGACATCGCTCGAAATGTCGACCCCAAGTATCCCGATACTCTCGGAAGGTTGCAGGGATACTCCTTGGAATTGCGGCGCCATGACAAAGGGGTCCTTCTTCGCAGTGAACGCGCAAACTTGTGTCTTTATCGGGTTGAATTGAACCAAGTTCAATTCACCCCATTCGGAGACTCGCCCCAGAGAGTTCTCCACTTCAGACACAAGTTTTGATCGTCTCTCTTGCACCACGCTCCGAGAGAGACTCTGATGGCCGATATATCGCGCATCCCCCGTGCTGTCATCCGCATAGCAATGCATGCCATCAATAGACAGCATGTCATTGATATACAGGATGAAAAGCGTGGGGGAGAGCACCGAACCTTGTGGAACGCCAGCGTTAATGGTCATGGTATCAGAACAGTCACCGTCTACAACGACCGTGATGCTCCGCCCATCCAAAAAGCTAGCGATCCACTTGCAGAGACCCTCGGGGATTCCGTAAGATGGTAGCTTCGACAGAAGTGCCCTATGCCAGACCCTGTCGAAGGCCTTCGCGATATCAAGGCTCACAGCAAGAGCCTCGCCCTTGCTCTCCAAGGCTTCAGCCCACCTGTGAGTAAGGTATACAAGAAGATCGCCAGCTGAGCGACCGTGACGGAAACCGTACTGTCGGTCACTGATCAGCTGGCGATCCTCCAGATACTTCAGGAGTTGTATATTAATTATTCGCTCCATCACCTTGGAAAGCAAGGAAGTTATCGCGATAGGCCTATAGCTCGATGGGTCCGACCGGTCACCCTTCTTGGGGATAGGGTGGACGTGGGCAGTCTTCCATGAAGACGGAACCCTGTTAGCGCAATAAGAGATACGATACAAACGCGTTAGCGCAGGCGTCAGCTCAGGGGCGCACTTTTTCAGAACCACTGCAGGGATGCCGTCTGGCCCGCTCGACTTATGGACGTCCAGGAGTCGGAGTTCCCGCCTGACTGCACACTGTGTAAAGCAGATCTCCGGCAGGGAACTATCACACCGGAGGATGTTCGGTGGTGTGGCACCCCCGTCGTCCACAGTCGAGTTCGAGGCGAAGAGTTTGACCAGAAGGTCAGCCTTCTCTTTCGCACTATGGGCCAGACTGTCATCGGACTTGCGTAGTGGTGGGAGACTAGACCTGCAAAAGTTACCTTCTGCAGCTTTGGCGAGCGACCAAAAAGCACGGCTCCCAGAGGGATAGCTCTTCAGTCGCTCGCCAATTCTAGCAACGTGCTCCGATTTCGCCCTGGCAATAACCTTCTTGTAGGACCTGGAAGCGGCGTTATATTTCCGCCTTTCCTCTGAGATGTTAGGATCCCGACGTCTCCTAGCATCATCCCATGCCACGTATGCGGACCGCCTGAGGTGTGCAGCATCCCTGCTGGCATTGTTATACCAGGGTCTGCTGCAACCCCCAACGGGCACTTCAGAGGAGGGAACAAACAATTCCATCCCCTGGAGCACCACGTCTTTAAGACGGTCCGCACAGACGTCAGGATCAGCAGAGGAAAAGCAGAACCGCCCCCATGGGTAGGATGCGTAAAACTCACGCAATCCATCCCAATCTGCTGACAAATACTGCCAAACTCTTCGATACCTGGTCGTCGTTCGACGACTAGGACGAGAGAGTGGTGTGGCAGCACGGATAAGGCAGTGATCAGACGATCCAAGTGGAGCGTCGACCACCACACTGTATCCGGCTGGATCGGTGGTCAGCAGAAGGTCCAACAGAGAAGGCTCGTGCCCCTCAATATCTGGGACACGGGTGGGCTGTGTCACCAGCTGGGAGAGGCCGTAGGCCAAGGCGAAATCGTAGGCAGCCCGACCCGGGAGGTCAGTGGTTCTGGACCCCAACCACTCTTGGTGATGAGCGTTAAAGTCTCCAAGAACCACCACCTCCGCAGATGGGTACTGCTCAAGCACGCGGTTAGTCCCCTCTTGCACATGCTCTATCAGAGCTGAACCTGCATCACTGCTGTGGGACCTGTACAGGCACGCGTAGACTCGGGTACAGCCCCCGTGATCTACGCGCAGCCACAAGAGGGACAGGTCCCGTTGTTCGAGGCTTCGTAGACGGCGACAACAGACATCAGCCCGGACGAATACACACACCCCGGCTTTACGCAGGAAGTTGTGCTCCAATACGTAGCCGGGGTATTCAAGGTACGAAGTATCATCCGGAGCAGATATCTGCGTCTCCGTCAGAAAAAGAAGGGCAGGCTGCGCCGTCTCAAGATGGTGGTGTACGGCGTCGAGGTTACTATGTAGACCCCTTACATTGCTGAAATCCACATTAAATGTGGAATGGGGAGTCGCCGACAAAACCCTTTTCCTTTTTCGAACTTTCATTTTTTTTATTTGGAGAGTGGGATTGGGCGGGGTAGGATGTTCGAGGCGAAATCGTGACAATACCTGAATAAAGCGCGGAGCACAGTACGTGCTCGACCACGGGTTGCGTGAGCGACTGACGCAGGGCATGGAAGGGCCCCCAGTCCACCCTGCGTGCGATCGCCGGGATCCACTCCGGTCTCCGACTCCGGCACGACGACCGCACGACAGGATTTTACACCGGTTGGCGGGACAGCTTCCCGGGGCGGAGTTTAGTAGTGACACCCGGGTTCAGGTCCCCAACTGACCGGCGGGCGGCGGCGAACACCGTTTCACTGGGTCTCCCTATACCCCCGTCAAACAATCACGTCCCGCGAGCTCACACGCACGTCTGCTCCGCATGTTCCAGGTATCGCCAAGATTCACCCCCAACAAGGAAGAGGAAAGGGAAGGAATAACACTGGCTCTCCAACCCACACGCCGGAACACAGCTAGGCTATTTGGCGGCGGACTCTAGTTGGAGGGTGGTCGCCAGCCAGTCGGACAAGTCCTACCACCGATTATGTATTCGGCTCCCGTTTTGTCCCGAATTTTTCTTTACGTGTTAGATTGTAATCGTGTTGTAAAATACCGCGTTATAAGAAGGTTACTTGTATTCAGAGAATACTGCAGCCTCTTTCCCGGGGAATCCCTGCGTCGCCTCTTAAAACACTCACGGAAATAGTCGGGATAGTGTGACTCTAAGCTAGATTTTTTTAAATCCATGGCCAATCTAGCTTTTGGGCACGGATGCAAAAGAGCAGTAAAGTTGTTGTTAAAGAAAAATCGAAATACACAAAAGTGCCAATTCGTTTCAATCCTACTACCGATAAGGCATAAAAGTGTAAATCGTAAAAACGTTGACACAACGTGCGGTTTACCTACAGACACTAAAAGTCGGGGCCGTAAACATAAGCTGAAGCGATTTGTGATTCAATTCGAAATCGTTTTTTACACACTTTTTTTCTTCTATAATAAAATTATAAATTCAAAATTGAGCTTTTATGTTTTTTTACGCTATCACGTCAACCAATCAGAAACAATAATTATATGTATATTATGTATTATTTTATGACTATCTGCCAAATCGATGGACCATAAAGAAAAGTTTCACCAGTAAAACTATAAGGCAAATTGAGTTGCTCTGTAAAGAGAAACAACATTTAAGGTTATTGCTTCATCAGTTCTTATGTTTCATATGTTTTAATATTAACACATACAAGTCATCGTGTCCTAAAGGGTAGGTAAGCCGTCCGGTCTATTCGTATCGAGCGATGCACCGGTGTTCGAATCCCGCAGGCGGGTACCAATTTTTCTAATGAAATACGTACTCAACAAATTTTCACGATTGACTTCAACGGTGAAGGAAAACATCGTGTAATAAAAATCGAACCCGCAAAATTACAATTTGCGTAATTACTGGTGGTAGGACCTCTTGTGAGTCCACACGGGTAGGTACTACCACCCCGCCTATTTCAGCCGTGAAGTAGTAATGCGTTTCGGTTTGAAGGGTGAGACAGCCGTTGTAACTATTTTGAGACCTTAGAACTTATATCTCAAGGTGGGTGGCGCATTTACGTTGTAGATGTTTATGGGTAACCACTTAACACCAGGTGGGCTGTGAGCTCGTCCACCCATCTAAGCAATAAAAAAAAGCGCATAATTTCGGGTCGCATAAAGGGCAGGCGGATTGGGCCAGTAGCGATTTGAAAAAATATCTTAGTGTTAGATAGCCCATTTATCGAGGAAGATTATAGACTATATAACATCACGCTAAGACCAATACAAGCGGAGCACCAATAAAGAATGTTTCAAAATCGGGGTTATTTTTACCTTTTGAGAGCTTCCGCTGCGTGCGCTGCAGAAACGGTTAAAGTTTCGCTAAAATAATGTATGACAGAATTGTTCCCCTTTAAAAGATCTAAAAAAAAGTCCGCGACAGCATATGTCTATATGTTAAGGTTGGCTCACTATTACGTTATTTATGCTAACCACCTTGGTCCTAAAATAAAGCATTATTTGTGAACTATTCCACGCGGACGAAGTCGCAGGCAAAAGCTAGTTGTAAAGTGTCATTACGAAAATACATTATTGAATTTTCAATGAAAGATATCTAGATATTTTTTCTCCGGCTCAATCCTACGCTCTCATTAATAAAACCACTATCTCGAACCAAAAGTTACCCTGTGTCCTTCATTATCTAAATCTGACAGCTACCGCTCATGAGTGCCCGCTAAGCGCTTGTAGAACGACTCGCACCTAAAACCGGCTGTACCTGGTTGTATGATAGAAATCCATGTTATTTGTAATAAGGATTCCGTTGTAATAATGCTATTTGGATAGGAAGATCTGGCTTAAGGCCACGTACCTACGTTGCGCATTGAACCACGCATTTAATCTGATTTTAAAGTATGTTTTTTGTTATGTATGGGTTGCGAATTGAGTAAGCTAAGTAAATAATACGACATAGCCACACGATAAGGCTTTACAATTCACTGGGTTCTTACAAACTAAGCTTGCGTGAAAAATATGTTTGAACCAGCGAACACGGATCACATTCCGCTGTGATTCTCGACAAGTATCGACACATCCATTTGATTCATCTTTTTTTTTTATTGCTTAGATGGGTGGACGAGCTCACAGCCCACCTGCTGTTAAGTGGTTACTGGAGCCCATAGACATCTACAACGTAAATGCGTCACCCACCTTGAGATATAAGTTGTAAGGTCTCAAGTATAGTTACAACGGCTGCCCCACCCTTCAAACCGAAACGCATTGCTGCTTCACGGCAGAAATAGGCGGGGTGGGTGGGTGGCGCATTTTACGTTGTCGATGTCTATGGGCTCCAGTAACCACTTAACAGCAGGTGGGCTGTAAGCTCGTCCACCAATCTAAGCAATAAAAAAAAACAATAAAAAATTGAAATCTTTGGGCTAAAATTAGTTTATTTATTTGTGTTTGAGGAAATGCTTTGTCTCGTGAACTATGACGTAATTGTTCAGTATTGTGCGATCTCTATTAAGATCGCTTAATTGAGACGCTAACTTCGGAACACGTCTTGATTTAGCTCTATAACGAAGCGGAATCAACATACGACCAATGTGATTGTGGTCGTCGGTCATTGACGTCAACAATACCACAGCCATACCACGGAGGACTGCTTACACGACTGGAACTTACGGAAGCACACGGAGGTACCTGCTCAGCCGCTCTACGCAGTGAAAAGAAGTCTGCTTCGATGGTTTGTGATGGTATATTTTTCCCTACCTATTCACTGGTAGCCTAAGAGGCTATTTCAGCTACACGCAGACGAGTAGGTGAGCTCACGGGCTCAGCGTGAGATAATTTACTAACACTAGCCCTAACAAGAGCAATGCTTCCCAGAGGCTATGGAATGAGCTCCCCTCCACGGTTTTTCGCGAGCGCTATGACATGTCCTTCTTCAAACGAGGCTGGTGGAGAGTATTCAGCGGTTTGGCAGTGGCTTGGCTCTACCCCTGGTATTGCTGAAGTCCATGGGCGACGGTAACCACCGACCATCAGGTTGGCCGTATGCTCGTGTGCCTACAAGGGGAATAAAAACGTCTACCACCGGATCGGAATCGCGACCCACTGAGAAGATCCGGCGAGAAACTCAGGGGGATGTGTCTATGAGTTAGTTTACTCGTCGAACTCGGCAAGCGACGGGTTCGACGAGGACGTTCACCGGTGCTTGAGGTCCTAAAAGGATCGAGAGTTGTGATGGTATAAAGCAGACGAAGGGAGTATCACGGTACATTAGTGTGCATGCCTCCGTGAATATTATCAGAGATATTCATGGATATAATTTATTCCGTTTTTCTTTTTTTCTTTTTCTTCTGCTTATCCCCATGTTGCTTGGAAACGTGATGGCCCAACCGAACTACGCCGGATGTAAAATTCGTACTGATAAATAAAGGAAGAGGTTAAACTGCCGAGGTGAGCTCCACAAACATCATATACGTAGGGCTGCCACCGAGCTTGTTGGTTTTATGATTATTTTTTTTGACTACCTACCTATTAAAATTTTGATTGCATCCCTGTCTACCGTGAAGACGGAGTTTTATGCCCAATAGTGGTGACGTAAATCGGAGCTATGATAGTGACTGTAAACCTGATGGGAAACAATGAAGGGCATCAGAATAGAGGGATAGGTTTAATCCAAGGTTCAAATTCTGCAAACGGTAAACAACGGTCGAAGACGGCTTCCGCAATGGAAAATCAATATACAGGTTTTTCATTATAAGTTTACCTACACACTGACATATAATGTAAACAAATAAATGCAAAAGAAATAAAAATAAAAAAACTTTTACGTGCCATCCCTGGCGGCTAATATGTGAGTGACGGGAGGTCATAAATTGCAGACGTCACACGCGTCGGTCCCGCGACCTATCGTGGGCCACGGCGATATTAAAACTGTTACCAAAACTTGAGTGGTTCAGTATATTTATTTTTTTATAGTTGCTAAAACATAGATATATGCCCTTTTCGCTCTAAATAAACACGTTCGAAGAGATTGGTGTATTTTATTTTTGTTTTGATAGGTGAACGAGCTCACGGATGAATGTTGTTAAGTGGTTAATAAGCCCATACACATCTACAACGTAAGCACCACCTTGAAATATGAGTTTTAAGATCTCAGATTATCCTTACTCATGCCTTATAATGTGTCGCATGCTTCGTCAAAATACTTAAATATATTTCGCATTCTCTCTCTCTCCCTCTCTCTCTCTTCGATCGGTTCCTCACTGCTGAGGATCGTGACTTCGTCCGATTTCGTCAACCAAGATTTAAGATCTCAGATTATCCTTACTCATGTCTTATAATGTGTCGCATGCTTCGTCAAAATACTTAAATATATTTCGCATTCTCTCTCTCTCCCTCTCTCTCTCTTCGATCGGTTCCTCACTGCTGAGGATCGTGACTTCGTCCGATTTCGTCAACCAACTGTCTCCATCGATCCCGCCCTGCAGCCCGGTGGAGTGCGTTGCTGATAGGTATCCCCAGTTCCTCCGCTATTTGGTCCGACCATCGTTTGGGACCTCTACCCCTAGGCCTTTTTCCCTCTATTTTACCGGTCACCACAAGGCGTTCCAAATTGCTGGTATCCCTACGTGCAACATGACCAAAATACCGCAATATTCTTTTTTTCAATATTTCGCATTAGTTAAAATTAAAATAACAAAACTTTTATATTGTACACTTTTCTCCTCTTATACATCGTATTTCTCTCTGCTAATGGTTTGCTGGAAGAAAACTCATGAATGAGTTAGACTCGCCTTTGTACATAGTATTTACACATTATTTTAAATCTGTTTTTATTGTATTTTGTTTTTTGTGTACAATAAGTATAAATAAAAATAAAACAGTTCATAAGGGTAATGTTGTCAGCCCACTGAGTTTCGTTTGAGATCTTCTGAGTGGATCGCGATTCTGATCCGGGGGTAGATTCTGCGAAGCACTGCTCTTGCTAGGGCTAGTGTTAGCAAACTCTGTCAGCTTGAGCCCGTGAGCTTACCCACCCGTCAGGGCGTAGCTGGAATCAGCGAATAAGCAGGTTTTTTTTTTGATAAAGTTATTGTCGTTAAAAACACCCACCCTGTATAATGATTGTTAATGGTTTTTTTTATTGCTTAGATAGGTGGACGAGCTCACAGACCACCTGGGATTAACTGGTTTCTGGAGCCCATAGACATCTACACCGTAAATGCGCCACCCACCTTGAGATCCACCTTCTTCAAACGAGGCTTGCGGAGAGTACTTTATGGTAAGCAGCGGCTTGGCTCTGCCCCTGGCATTGCTGACGTCCATGAGTGACGATGACCACTTACCATCAGGTGGGCCGTATGCTCGTCTGCCTACAAAGGCAATAAAAAAAAAATAAAAAAAAGATATAACTTCTAAGTTCTCACTATAGTTACAACGGCTGCCCCACCCTTCTATCCGAAACGCATTACTGCTTCACGGCAGAAATACGCGGGGTGGTGGCACCTATCCGTGCGGACTCACGCGAGGTCCTACCACCAGTAAATAATAATACTGCCAATCAATCCACGATTCGGCTCCTTGTACACCACGTTTTTTTTATTTAATACCAAAAAAAGCCCAAGGAACCCTAAATTTATCGGTTTAACCTCAAGTAAAGTCAGACAAAGTCGAGTAAACAGGTTTATGAGTTCGGTCCGTCCCGGGGGCGTCGTTCCTACGTCCGGGGTGCTTCGCCCCACCACGCACGTAATTGCGACGTATCGGATCTTAGCAAGGTGTCGATGTTACGGCGTAAAATTGTTTTTCGATGGTCGTTTCTGACCGGGAACATCGCTCTTGTGATTGTAAGTTGAGCTTAACAGAAATAAATATACGTAGTTTTAATTGCCGCGCCGGGACAGAGGCCAAGACCCACTTCGGGGTCATAGCGCCAGCGCAGTAGTAGTAATGGTAAGCAGTAGTGGTTGTAGTAGTAAATAATAGTGATAATAAGCCTCTTTATTTCTGGTTATATTATTTTAGGTGGATTATATGAGGGGCTTAAAGTATGAAATTGCCGATTTATACTGAAAATTGGAAATTAGTTTTTGGAACGAAGTTCCTTAAGGGACGATGTGGAGGGGTACCCTAACCGGGAAAAAACGTCCGTAACGTAAGATTTTTATTATTTATGTATAGTCTTAGTATGATGGCTATACAATGTCTAATGTATAGTCTACGTGATGACGGTTATTTTTATTATTCATATAAATAGTTGTTTCTTTGTATATTATTATTATATATTCTTTATAAATCATTGTGAATAAAGTAAAGTTGATAACTTTGTAAAGTAGTTTTTTTTTATCAATAAAAAAATATTAATAAAAAATGTATACCCGAACAATTATTTTCTTTATACCTCGAATAGAACTTAAAATTAATATTTTTATAATAAGGAACTTCGTTCCTATCCGGTGTCCCACGACACCACACATCTTTTTTTTTTCATTTAATATATTTACTTAATCAAAATATCTACCATTATTATATATACATTGCTGCCATTAGGAAGGTAATTTATGTCTTTGCAATAGAACTCTGGTGATCTAGATTTTACCAACTGTGTGAAAGCCTTTTGTACTGCCTCCTGGGAAGAAAACATTTTATCACCCAGAAAATTGTCCAAATTACGAAAAAAATGGCAGTTCGTTGGAGCAAGGTCTGGCGAATACGGAGGGTGACGAATGGTTTCTAATTGCAGTTCCTGTAGAGTTAAAACGGTTTCACGCGCTGTATGAGTCTAATCTGAAGTCGTCGTGGCCTAACGGATAAGACGTCCGGTGCATTCGTGTTGAGCGATGCACCGATGTTCGAATCTCAGGCGGGTACCAATTTTTCTAATGAAATACGTACTCAACAAATGTTCACGATTGACTTCCACGGTGAAGGAATAGCATCGTGTAATAAAAATGAAACCCGCAAAATTATAATTTGCGTAATTACTGGTGGTAGGACCTCTTGAGAGTCCGCGCGGGTAGGTACCACCGCCCTGCATAGTCCTGCCGTGAAGCAGTAATGCGATTCGGTTTGAAGGTTGGGGCAGCCGTTGTAACTATACTCGACGACTGGCTCGGGAGAAGGCACGGATCCCTGTCGTTTAGGGTGACACAGGTGCTGTCGGGGCACGGTTGCTTCGGCAAGTACCTGTGCCGCATAGACAGGGAGCCGGACGCTCGGTGCCACCACTGCGTCCACTGCGGGGAGGACACGGCGCAACACACGCTCGCCGAGTGTGTAGCTTGGGAGGAGCAGCGCCGTGTCCTCACAAATGAAGTAGGAAGCGATCTGACGCTGCCGGCCGTAGTGCGGAGGATGGTCGGCAGCGCAGAGTCGTGGGACGCGGTGGTGTCCTTCTGCGAGGACGTGATGTCGCAGAAGGAAACTGCAGAACGGGAGAGGGAGATCTCGACTACCTTCCCCGGCTGCAGAAGGCGCACCGGGCGTAGGACAAGGGCGGACAACGCCCTTTTCCGCCCCCCATGAATGGGTCCAGGGGCGAGGGACTTGGGAAAGCCCTCGCCCCCTATTCGATGGACCGAGACGGAGGCGCGTGCGGGTGTCGGCGCGTGCCTCTGAGGCGATGCACGGGGTAGCTGAACGCCTCACTACCCCGTGCAGGAGACGAGGCCTGGACAGACCGGGCCAGCACTGGTGTGGGGCTGCGGAAGAATTTGGATTCCCGCGGCCCTGCGCGCACGTGTGGGTGGACACCGGGGTGGTTTTAGCCGGTAGGAGTCCGGCACGCCCCTCCGCTTTTCCCCAGGCGGAGGAAGTCCATGAGGATTTCCCCCCGAAAAAAAAAAAAAAAAAACCGTTACTAGAGCCCATAGACATCGACAACGTAAATGCGCGGCCCACCTTGTGATATAAGTTCTAAGGTCTCAGTATAGTTACAACGACTGCCCCACCCTTCAAACCGAAACGCATTACTGCTCACGGCAGAAATGGGCAGGGTGGTGGTACCTACCCGTGCGGACTCACAAGAGGTCCTACCACCAATACAAGAGGTCCCACCACCAGCTTCCTACCAGCACCTATCAGCACCTTCTTCTGTTTCCTTCGTCATTCCCAGTCGGCTTTCCTACTTAAGCTCCTCTTTGCCCGGTATTTCGCCTTTTTTTCAATATCGTCACAAAATTAAAAAAAAAAAAAAATTATAATTGTAAAATGTTTTTCATTTTACAATTATAATTTTTTAACAAAATCCTAATGTCACCTTGCATGATGTACATTTGGCTCCGTATTATTTAATATATTTTTATAGACTACCAGCTGTACCCGTCAATAAAAATTAAAATTAACATTATTATTTCTCACCCCCACAAAGATTCTCATCATTAACGCCCCCGCAACTGGTGTAGGGAGTCCAACACTCATATAAATATTAGTTATAAATTTTATAAAATAATTATAAATTTTCTACATGGATACCAAGTTTCAAGTCAATCGGATGCACAGTTCGGTAGTTATAACGGAACATCCGTAAAAACCACTCTAGATTTATATATTAGTATAGAACCTCTTTACGTCGTAAGCTTGAAATAAAAAGTAAACTCAATTATATTTGACAATTGTCTCAAACGATCATAGGATTTTTCACTATGTTTACTTATTTATTTTAGAATGGGTTTTAGTATTAAAAGGTAATTGATTGTGTGTGGGGTTTAGAATTGGATAGATGTTCATCGGATCTTGATCAGATTATGTACAAAAAGAGTTTGCGATGAGTATAAAGATGTAAAGGACTGGGTCTATAGTGGTGCAGTATAGGACTAGAGGTTAGATGTAGGTCGGATCTGTGTCTGTTTGTGTGTGAGAAGAGCTCGCGATCAGTACAGAGCTGCAGAGGACTGGGTCTATAGTGGTGCTGTATAGGACTAGAGGCTAGATGTAGGTCGGATCTGTGTCTGTTTGTGTACGAGAAGAGCTCGGGATCAGTACAGAGCTGCAGAGGACTGGGTCTATAGTGGTCCAGTATAGGACTAGAGGCTAGATGTAGGTCGGATCTGTGTCTGTTTGTGAACGAGAAGAGCTCGGGATCAGTACAGAGCTGCAGAGGACTGGGTCTATAGTGGTGCTGTATAGGACTAGAGGCTAGATGTAGGTCGGATCTGTGTCTGTTTGTGTACGAGAAGAGCTCGGGATCAGTACAGAGCTGCAGAGGACTGTGTCTATAGTGGTGCAGTATAGGACTAGAGGCTAGATGTAGGTCGGATCTGTGTCTGTTTGTTTACAAGAAGAGCTCGGGATCAGTACAGAGCTGCAGAGGACTGTGTCTATAGTGGTGCAGTATAGGACTAGAGGCTAGATGTAGGTCGGATCTGTGTCTGTTTGTTTACAAGAAGAGCTCGGGATCAGTACAGAGCTGCAGAGGACTGTGTCTATAGTGGTGCAGTATAGGACTAGAGGCTAGATGTAGGTCGGATCTGTGTCTGTTTGTGTACGAGAAGAGCTAGGGATCAGTACAGAGCTGCAGAGAACTGTGTCTAAAGTAGTGCAGTATTAAAAGTAAGATATAGATGAATATATCTTATGACGCTAAAGAGAACTATACTTGTTTCAGTCACAGCAAGAGAAGTGATAAAGAGACACAGTCATCAATGTTGAAAATAATCCAGGATTTAATACGAATAGAAAAATGGTTAGCGTCAGACTCCAACTAGTCGTGATATCCTCGCAAAGGAACTGTCCATCATCTATTTCAACGATAATCATCCTTAATTGTAACTGTATGGGTTCTATTATGACCCAATTTAAGGTTTATATTTTTATTTTTTTATTGCTTGGATGGGTGGACGAGCTCACAGCCCACCTGATGTTAAGTGGTTACTGGAGCCCATAGACATCTATAACGTAAATGCGCCACCCACCTTGAGATATAAGTTCTAAGGTCTCAGTATAGTTACAACGGCTACCCCACCCTTCAAACCGAAACGCATTACTGCTTCACGGCAGAAATAGGCGGGGTGGTGGTACCTACCGTGCGGACTCACAAGAGGTCCTACCACCAGTAAAAGTTTATTATCTAGTGACAGTTCAATACAATCCAGTGACAAAAGAGTTCCCACTTGATACGTGTGTTTCAGTGATCCAGAGAAAACGAATCTGCTGAAACAGAAGGCGGATAAGAAGAAACGTCAACATTCTCAGAAGTCGAAGACGAATCACGTATGAGTATCACGATTTATTTCACTCTTCTATCCAAATATTGAATGTAATGGACGGGGTTCATGGGAATTTTTTACTTGTGGTAGGAGCTCATGTGAGTCCGCACGGGTAGGTATCACCACCCCGCCTATTTCTGCCGTGAAGCAGTAATGCGTTTCGATTTCAAAGGTTGGGCAGCCGTTGTAACTATACCGAGACCTTAGAACTTATATCTCAAGGTGGGTGGCGCATTTATGTTGTGGATGTCTATGGGCTCCGGTAACCACTTAACTCCAGGTGGGCTGTGAGCTCAACCACCCATTCAAGCAACAAAAAAAAAAAAAAAAGTTTTAATATTTCTAATGTTCCTTCTAACGTTTTTCTAACCTTTCAATATTGAAATTACCATTTATGTCATCTTTATAACATATTAACCTCTTTTAAGATTTATATCATAGATCGTATAGAGGTTACATATATTTGAGACGCCAGACTCATTCCTCTAGGCCGATGATGTCTCACCGTGAGTTTTACATCGCGTCGCCATCTTAGATAGTCTTGTCTGATTCTATGAAAGCCTTTTTATTTTTTTCTTTGTCCAAAGAGTTCGAGCTGTTCTGAAACATCAAAGGCAATGCGCGACGTGGATAATGTGAAGGGTATTCGGATTGAAAATAAAAATACTGTGAGTTTGTATGTTTTTAAGTGCATTCCTAAGTCAGGGATCGTCGCTTGGCTATTTCAACAAACGACCGGTCTAATTCAGAAATTATAAGATTCTCTTTATTGCTAAGATGGGTCGACGAGCTCACAGCACATCTGTTGTTAAAGGGCTAAGGGCTACCGGAGCCTATAGACATTAAGAACATAAATTTGACCACGTACCTCGACACATGAATTCTAAGTGTCAAGAGTTTTATAGTTTTACAGGCTGCCCCAACCTTCAATTCGAGTTACATTATTACTTCACAATAGAAATAGGTAGTGGGAGTGATACCTATTCGTGCGGACTAACAAGAAACCTTACCAGCTTGGTTAAGTTTGAACAGTAGACTGCAAAAACGCATGGATAGTAATTATTATCTAGCCTACTACTAACGCCATCTATGTAACAGGGTGGTCAGCTAATTTCACTTTTACTACTCTTTTCAGCTCATCGACGAGGAGAAAGGGGAATGGTGCTTTCGGGTGAATATTTTTCTCAATAAATAACACGTACTTTTTTTTTATTGCTTAAATCTGTGGTCGAGCTCACAGCCCACCTGGTGTTAAGTGGTTACATGCCGTCCGTGGCCACTCCATCCCTTCTCCTGGGAGTTTCTTTTCCCCAGAGAATGGGAGCAGCATTCTATGAGTATTACACCAGCGTACTGCCATCGAAGCCCGGCATTTGCTGGTGAAGAGTCCACAGTAGGTACCGTAGTCTTCCCTGTTTTTCCCTTCAAAGGTACAGCCGTTATACAGGGCAAATGGGAAATTCGACTCCATATCTCGAAGAAGGGCTTGTTGTGATGTCCATGGGCAGCTTGGTCGTGCATTCGCTCGTCTCATCATGTAATTTGTTATATTGTAATATAGAGTGCAATTTCATACTAAATACTTTTGTAATTACCATGGTAACTTTGATTTCATGTCACATGGTGGTGGGTGGTTGACGCTTGGACTCCGATAGCCACATAATAACAAGCGGACCGTCAGCTTGTCTACTCAACAACTAATACGCTCTAGACACGTCGTATTAAATTAAAATATTTTTAAAAAAATTATTAAAACCATTTTTACGGTTTTACCTCGCCTCTTTTAAAAACTGAAAAAAATTGCGAGATTAATCCGTAAAATTAGTTTTAATTTTACGAAAACTCGCAAATAAAAACGAAGATACTATCTAAATTAATGGAATGTCTGAGGTAGTTTTTATTGAAATGTTTTATTTATTTATTTCTAGACTGAGAAAGAAGATCTAGATAAGGACGATACGTTTTCGTGCGTGTCTTGTGCGTAAGTAGCTTTTTCAGATATTTCTTTAGACACGAAACAGGAGATATTGTTGTATTTATTGAAGTGAAAACTTCTTTAGAATCGTTGTGATTTCAAACCGGATGCAACGGAAAAAACGACAGGTAAGAGACACAAATACAAAAATGTGTAGGATGAAGCCAGCAAAGAATGAGACAGAAATATACATACTATTTAATACAGCGCCATCTGTGAGATTTTTTAATACTAACGTGTGTATGAAAGCTCTTGTAGTGAATTTTAATTTAGGATTATACGTGAAATTAAAATATCAATTCACAGAGGGCGCTACCTTACAATTATTTACTAATGACAAAATTTTACATATACTTAAGACGTTTAGGATAATTGTATTTTAATTTTGGAAGGTTTCACTTCTACCACGTGTGAATTGGACAGATTTTTACTATTTGTATTTATTTCATTATATATGTACGTGTATGTATATGGTTATGGTATTTATGTGTATAATTGTGTATGTTTATAGTCTGATATATTATGTATTAGCGTTTTTATTTATTATTGTTACTATTATTGTTATTTTGTATTGTATCAATAAGTAAATTGATTAGATTGTACTCTTCTACCCACCTATGTAAAGCTCACCCTCTTTAAGAACGGTTAGCTGATCGATAATTGAGTTAAGCTCGCCATTTTATAACTTTTCGCAATTATTATATTGTATTAACTGTGTGTACAATAAAGAATAAACAGATCGGTTTTTTGAGTATCCATGGTTGTACGGTTCGTCCAGACAGCCCTTTTTTTACTGCCCTTGTAGGCAGACGGGCATACGGCCCACTTGATGGTGAGTGGTTACCGTCGCCCATGGACTTCAGCAATACCGTTAAGAACTCTCCGCAAGCTTCATTTAAAGAAAGATATGTCATAGCGCTGATAGTTGTGATAACAACTTCAATGATCTAAGAAATTCTTCATTGATAAACTTATTGTAGCTGACCTATGATATGAAATGATATTAAAAGAATAGGTATACAATTACTTGCTGATAGCGCGTATATGAATTGTCCCGAATATGAATGACTTCGATGTAAAATGTATCCGTATGCAATATTCGTATGCGCTTGCCCATAAATACGGCGCTCAGATTTTATTTAGAGAACTTGAAATAAAATAAAAACCATATTAGTTGAATGTTAATTATAATTAGAGAATGAAATATTGTGTAGGTTAGTATATTCGCTGGTGGTAGGACCTCTTGTAAGTCCGCACGGGTAGGTACCACCACCCTGCCTATTTCTGCCGTGAAGCAGTAATGCGTTTCGGTTTGAAGGGCGGAGCAGCCGTTGTGACTATACTGAGACCTTAGACCTTATATCTCAGGGTGGGTGGCGCCTTTACGTTGTAGATGTCTGTGGGCTCCAGTAACCACTTAACAACCAGCTGGGCTGTGAGCTCGTCCACCCATCCAAGCACTAAAAAAAAACACAGTTAAAATTAAACGTGTCCAAAATTACAATTTTTTTTTTATTGCCCTTGTAGGCAGACGGGCATACGGCCCACCTGATGGTGAGTGGTTACCGTCGCCCATGGACTTCAGCAATGCCAGGCGCAGAGCCAAGCCGCTGCCTACCGCTTAATACTCTCCACAAGCCTCGTTTGAAGAAGGACATGTCATAGCGCTCGGGAAACACCGTGGAGGGGAGCTCATTCCATAGCCGGATTGTCTTAATAAAGTAATAATACTTTAAGGACGCTTAAATAAAAGTGGCTCTAAATAAAATAATACTCTTTTAAATAAACATTTTTGTTTATATATATGTGGGGAATGTTATTTTTATTGCGTTTTTTCAGTTTTTTTTTTATTATTTTTTTTGTGCCTGTTGCAATGGAATGTTCAGAAAGAGACAGCAGTTTAAGGTTAGAGAGGGTAGGAAGAAAAGGAAAAGTTTACGAAGAAAACCGTGTCCGAAATGATTGTGAAGTAAAATAAAGAATTTCGCTATATTCATCCCGCTTTTACTCATGAACGATCCCACATATATTTGTCTATGATAAGACGGTCAATGTTAAAATGAATTAGGTTAATTTTTTCTTTTTTTTAGGTTAAAGAAGATCGCCGGCTCCCAATACGCGTGCGTTCTCTGCATTACCGCCATTTTGCTTGTAACAGTATTCATTGCGTACCTAATTCTATTTAAGAGTACTCCAGTATTTAACTCACAGCCGAGTAGATTCTACGACAGCGAGCGACTGAAACGGAAGATCGATTATCTGAAAGATAAAAAGGGATGGAGAGACGACAATTTTCGGTGGGTTTTTTTTTTTCGTAACGTTTTCTTACGTGCTTGTTTCTTCTTAGACCGAGGTTTTTACTGGCGGTAGGACGTCTTGTGAGTCCGCACGGGTAGGTAACGCTACCCTGCCTATTTCTGCCGTGAAGCAGTAATGCGTTCCAGTTTTAAGGGCGGGACAGCCGTATAAGACGGAGCGTGGGTGGCAGCGTTTACATTGTTGATGTCTATGGACTCCGATAACCACTTAACACCGTAATTCAAATACCTTAATTATTTTTATTTGCTACAGACTGATAAGCAAAAAGCTACTGAATTCCTCTTACAAAAGAGATCTTTTGAAATTTTTGTTGCCCTTGTAGGTAGACTAGCATACGGTCCATCTGATGGTGAGTGGTTACGGTCGCCCATGAATGTCAAAAATTGCAAGGCAATAATCAAGCCGCTGCCTACAGTTAAGTACCCTCCACAAGCCTCGTTTGAAGAAGGACATGTCATAGCGCTCGGGAAGCACCGTGGAGGGGAGCTTATTCCATAGCCGGATGGTACGTGACAAAAATGTCTCTGGAAACGCACTGTGGATGAACGCAGTTGCTCCAGGTAGCATGGATGAACTCTACTCCGGTGGCGGGCGGTGTGATGGTAAAAACGAGATGACGGGATCATCTCAAACAAGTCCTCAGAGCACTCTCCATGACTGAGTTTCTCGCCGACTCTTCTCAGTGGGTCGCGTTTCCGATCCAGTGGTAGATTCTGTGAAGCACGACTCTTGCTAGGTTTCGTGTTAGCAACAACGTCAGGTTTGAGCCTCGTGAGCTCACCTACTCGTCGGGTTACGATGAAATGCTCCCTCAAGACCAACAATAAGGCGCTTAAAGCGCCAATAATTGTAAGAGACACGCGAGTCGTACGGTTTGACAAATTATTTTAATGTTACAGAAAACCTAAAGGCGATTCAAAACCCTCAAGCTATGGAGGTGCTTCTGAATCCGGTAAGAGCTTAGCAAATGTTTGCCTAACACTTTGTATTCGATTTTTATTGGAGACAATAAGCCGCGTCTCATGACGGACACCCAAATTGAGACATGAAGTCAAAGTCGCTGTCTCAAGCCGAATCGCTTAGCCTACTTCGCGACAAACGTATGCAGAATATTACTAGTAAATTAGCAACCATTTATTAATTTCAAGTTTTTTACTGTGGTAGGACCTCTTTTGAGTCCGCGCGGGTAGGTACCAACGCCCTGCCTATTTCTGCCGTGAAGCAGTAGTACGTTTCGGTTTGAAGGGTGGGGCAGCCGTTCTATACTTGAAACCTTAGAAGCATATCTCAAGGTGGGTGGCGCATTTACGTTATAGATGTCAATGGGCTCCGGTAACCACTTAACATCAGGTGGGCTGTAAGCTCGTCCACCCATCTAAGCAATAAAAATAAAAATAAAAAAAATGGCTACCCGCAGTGCTGACATGGGATCAGGCAGCAGACAGCCACCATCAGCGGCCATAGACATATGCTCATGAGATTCGCAGTGCTCTTAGATACATCTAGTTCTAACGTCAGCACTACATAAAAATACCGCCCTGAGGCTTAGGAAAAAAAAATACTTTGCATATAATATTTACATTAGCGGACTTAATGTCTAAGGCATTCTCCTCTACCAGTCAACCAAAGGTGGTGCAGAGTAGATATCAAAATCAAAATCAAAATCAAAATCAAAATATTATATATAAATATTTATATACACAAAATACATAGCATACATTAGTGTAAATAAATAATGGTTTAAAAAAAAGAAAAAAGACGCTTTATATAAAATTCAACCAATTTTTTTTTATTAAATTTAATAAAATAAAATTTATTTTTAAAAAAGCGTGCGTTTTAAGATATTATTGAAATAATAATTCTTCTACTCATATCTGTCAGAAAAATATTTATAACTAATAACACCATGCACCCCACGCTTTTTTTACAATAAAATTTATATATTTTTTACACTATTTTCAATTTAAATTTATTAAATTTATATTCAATTTTTTAGTTGAATTTTATATAAAGCGTGTTTTTTTAGTTTTTTTAAACTATTATTTATTTTTCACTTTTTAGTTAAGTTAAAATTTTTTTTTTAATCAATTTTATTTAATATTGAATTCTCATCGGTCCTCGATAAATCTACAAAGTTTGAATGAAATCTGGCCGTTTAAAGTGGGTCCAAAATGGCGTCTAAAGGAGTCAGTTACAAACATACAAACATACATACAAGTGAAGCTAATATAAAGCGTGTAATATATGAGTCGACTATTATCAAAGCCGGCAATGTGACTTTTGGACAATTATTGGTAAATCAGAAAAACGAATTATTGACTTTGTATTCCATTGGCAGTCACAAAACTCTTCGGAACGACATCTTAGATAAATAACAGGTTAAGTATTAACCTTTATTTAATGCAGGTTTTGAACCGAATTCTTTGAAGGAGACGATTATATTCAAACAAATCTGTATTGACATATCATTAACATTTTTTTGTCCAAATGCACAGATTGCGACCTTTGATAATAGACGACTCATATGTACATACGTATATTTAACATTAATTTTTTTTTCATAGATACTTTACATTTTTATCGATACATATATTATTATTACAGATTACAGATACAGATATTTTTAACAGATATTTTATTTTCAGGTTTCGGTTCGGCAAGCTTTCGTGGTTGGGTGAGTTTTAAGCTGTGTTTTTTAATGTATTAATTTCGTGTTTACCTTACCACTAGATAGGTGAATATAGGGTAGTGATAATGACAGTAGTGAAGAGGAACATCTTCTCAGGGGCTGGTATTTGGCCGGTAGACCGTAGGCAATTGACTAAAAGTCTCCTGTTGCACGGCGGAAATAGACAGGGTGGTGGTATCTACTCTACCAATTTCTACCAAGGTTTTTACTGGTGTTAGGAAGTCTTGTGAGTCCGCACGGGTAGGTATCACCACCCTGCCTATTTTACTGGTTCTCTTATTTTACTGAATCTCTTCCAGAGAACCGTTTAATTCACAGTAACTCTGGAAAAGATAAAGATACAGCAAGTATGTTGCGGTGTACTTATTAATTATACATTTGAATAATAAATTAATAATACCGTTGAATATATGTAATATGAAATCACTGTATGATCTACATATATTATTATTATTACTTTATTTCAGTTAATAACTTTAAAAAATCTAACACATAAATATCATTACATACATTTTATATAATTACATTGTATAATTATACTTAAATACTCATAATAAATCAACAATATAGATAAAGCATAAACAAGCAAATAACACTAGGCGGATAACTAATATTCCTTCACTATTCTTTTAAAGCAGCTTAAAGTTCTAAATTCAAGATCTAAATCTAAATCTTATGTTAGTTTTTTTTTTTGAATAGAACAGACAATCTCGAATGAGTTATCAATCAAAAGCTTCACGATCATATAAAAAGTGATTCGTCACGAGTGAAAGCAAAGGGAAAAACGAAACAATGCATTCCAAAGAGGGAGAGATAAAAAGCGGTTCATTCAATGTTGACAGTGCCATATAACTAAGTGTTTCCCGAGCGCTATGACATGTCCTTCTTCAAACGAGGCTTGTGGAGAGTATTAAGCGGTAGGCAGCGGCTTGGCTCTGCCCCTGGCATTGCTGAAGTCCATGGGCGACGGTAACCACTCACCATCAGGTGGGCCGTATGCTCGTCTGCCTACAAGGGCAATAAATAAAAAGTGTGTGTGTCCGCTCCGACGCACGACTGGAGTTTACTGGATATAAAAAATTAAACGAAACAATACGAGAAATAGTTCTATATTACGACAACACGATACACTACAGATTATTAACAAATTAACGAGACACAAAACAAACGACTAACAAATATATGAAAATACAATAATGAGAGAAACGCGCGATCAGTACGAGGCTTTGTGGCGGACTGCCGGCGCAGCAGCCCGGCGTCACCTGCGATACGCATTTCGTGTGACATGCGCAATCAGGCGCATAACGCATTTCGTGTGACATGCTAGTACGATTTTGGTCCCCATAATTTTCATACCCCGGGCCTATATATGTAAATCGATTCTAAAGGAGTAAACTCCAAAAAAAAAAGAAACATTGTCGAAAGTTGTGTACATGCTTAAGCATTTACTAATCACTGAGTATCTTTGTGAGGACAGATTTGATTGCATCTTATAGCTCTTAGGAAGGCAAACGGGGATATTTTTTGTTCGGGCATTGTGCCGAACTTCCTACGAGGTAGGAACGTGGTCCACGCAGGATACGTGGCACCTTTTTTTTTTCTATTGCTTATATGGGTGGACGAGCTCACAGCCCACCTGGTGTTAAGTGGTTACTGGAGCCCATAGACATCCACAGCGTAAATGCGCCACCCACCTTGAGATATAAGTTCTAAGGTCTCAGTATAGTTAAAACGGCTGCCCCACCCTTCAAACTGAAACGCATTACTGCTTCACGGCAGAAAATAGGCAAGGCGGTGGTACAACCCGCGTGGACTCACAAGAGGTCCTACCACCAGTAAGCACTTGACGGTATCCAGATGTTGGGAGTAGACCACGGGCCCAAGGATGTTTTAGGGCTCTACCTCACCAGCACTCTCCCACCCGACGTCTGATCTCCGCCCGGGTTTGGAAACATGTCAGGGTAGGGAGGTTCCCGCGGTCTACACTTAGGCAATAGGGCAAAAGACTCAAGTGATGTTAAATGGTTACCTGATATTCGGAAATCTAATCGAGAGATTTGAGATAGGCTACCGGGTTCGCCAGAGAAACAGATAGACGCGAATTTACTGGTGATAATGCGTGTTAGGAGTTTGGCAGGTTTAGTGTCGCTGACGGTCTATTTGGGTCGTGATGCTACCATGGGTTCTGTTTCAATAGGTAGCAATAACCTTCAAATCAAATCAAACCAAAATAAAATAAAAAAATTATTCATCATAAATGATAGTACATACTTGTTGAACGTCAAAAGAACTACCTCCAATTCCAATTGTAGTGGTAAGTGACATGGTCACTACACAAGGGGGTCGCGGGTTCGAATCCCGCCAAGGGAAGATATTTGTATGATAAATATAAATGTCTTTTCCAGGGTTATGGATGTATATTAAATATAACTAGTCAGGTCATAAGTATTGTCACACAGTTAAAACTTTTCTTTTAGAATGCTGGCCACAAAAAAGTTTATTGAATTCGAATTTCGAATTGTTCATGAAAATAAAAATGTATACTTTTAGAATTTTACTCATTTTTAAATATGGAGTGGACGCTTAAAGAAGACCGTGTTGCAGTTATTGCGTTGCGTCGTCGCGGTTACGCGCCAATTCAAATTTTTAACATACTGAAAATTTTGAATATAACCAAAAGATTCGTTTATCGTACCATCAAACGATACAATGAAGACTCTAGTGTAGATGACAGGTCAAGAAGTGGTCGCCCTCGGTCTGTTAGGACTCAAGCAGTGATAAAAGCTGTGAAGGCGCGAATTCAAAGAAATCCCAAACGTAAGCAGAAACTGTTGGCCCTTCAGATGGGGTTAAGCAGAACCACGGTGAAAAGGGTGTTAAATGAAGACTTAGGGCTTCGGGCATATCGAAGAAAATCAGGACATCGTTTGAATGCTCGTCTAATGGACCTGAGACTGAAGAGATGCCGCGCTTTGTTGAAGCGGTACGCGGGAAAAAAATATCGGGAAATTTTTTTTTCGGATGAAAAATTTTTTGCCGTAGAAGAGAGCTACAACAAACAAAATGATAAGGTGTACGCACATAGTAGTGAAGAAGCGAGCAACCGTATTCCGCGTGTCCAACGAGGTCATTTTCCATCCTCGCTCATGGTATGGTTGGGAGTTTCTTATTGGGGCTTAACAGAGGTACATTTTTGTGAGAAAGGTGTAAAAACGAATGCAGTTGTGTATCAAAATACAGTCCTGACGAACCTTGTGGAACCTGTTTCTCATACCATGTTCAATAACAGACACTGGGTATTCCAACAAGATTCGGCGCCAGCTCATAGAGCGAAGAGCACACAAGACTGGCTGGCGGCGCGTGAAATCGACTTCATCCGGCACGAAGACTGGCCCTCCTCCAGTCCAGATTTGAATCCGTTAGATTACAAGATATGGCAACACTTGGAGGAAAAGGCGTGCTCAAAGCCTCATCCCAATTTGGAGTCACTCAAGACATCCTTGATTAAGGCAGCCGCCGATATTGACATGGACCTCGTTCGTGCTGCGATAGACGACTGGCCGCGCAGATTGAAGGCCTGTATTCAAAATCACAGAGGTCATTTTGAATAAACTTTAGTGTCATAAGAATCTGTTTTGTTAAGTTCATTTTGGTATATGAATGGTTACATAATGAATAAACTTGTTTCAATTATTTTACATTAAACATGTGACAGAATTTATGACCTGACTAGGTATGTATGTGTATAATAAAAAACTTAAATTTATTTCCGTTATCTGGTACCTGTAACTCAAGTTCTTTACGAACTTAGCACGGGAACAGTTAACGTGGCGTGATTGTTAGTAAATATTTATTTATTTATTTATTTATTACAAAAAAAAAGAAAAAAGAAAAGTAGCCTTCGTCCTGAGAAGAATTGGCAAGAAACTCAGAGGGCATGTCTTTTTTTTTAATATTAGTTTTTTTTTATATTAGATTATTTTCAAATATTCATTTTTACAATGAGTATTATAACGTAACAATTATTGCAATATTGAAATGCCCGGAGCGAGCAACTCATTCCCACTTTGTGCAATCTTCTAGATAATCATTGACTTTATAGTAAGCTTTATTGCACAGATGTTCTTTAATAGTTTTCTTAAGCCTATGTATATGTAGGTTCTGAACATCTTGTGGGATTTTGTTGTACAGGCGCACAGACAAGCACCCGAATGAATTTCGTATCTTATGTAACCTACTCATCGGCACAACAAGCTTGTGTTTGTTCCTAGTATTTCAGGATTGCGGTTTGCCCTTGATATCGCGAGTTCCCTTGTTAAAGCCGTGACATTAGCGTTTGAAGAGTCGGACAACGACCTCATTTCTCAAGGCGTATACTGTCATTAAAGCTCCAGTTACCATTTAACCTGTAGTACAGCTGTATATTACCTCTCCTCCTCCTCCTCGAGTCGTGTTCCTCATGTCTGAGGGTCGTGACCACCATCACCCATGAGCTTCAATCTTAGGATCTTTTTCCACTTTCCCCTGTCCACGGCGTCATGCAGCGCGCTGTACACTGTACTGTCCAAAGCGGTGCGGATCTGATCGGACCAACGAGTATGGCTGCGGCCTCTAGATCTGTTGCCTTCAACTTTCCCTGTGATCATAAGTTTTTCCAGGTTATCGCCGTCTTTCCTCGCAATGTGACCAAAATATTCGAGGATCCGCTTCAGACATACAGTAGACAGTCTGATTTTGATGCCCAGTTGCTTCAATATCGACACGTTAGTCCGGAAGGCTGTCCACGGAATTCTTAGCATGCGTCTCCAACACCACATTACAGGGTTACATTACCTCTACAGGGCAATAAATAACAAATTGTCTAAATCCGTAGCACTACTTTCGTAGCTTCGTAGCCGTAGCACTGTAACCGTAGCCTCGTAGTCAAAGCGCTACGTTTTCAGAAAAGCACCTAAATAAAAACTGATTACCAGGAATTGGCCTAGTATAGACATCTTGGGCAATCGATATAGCCTCTTATCTCCTACCAATGTTGTAAAACTCGCGCAAGCGCTGTTTGGAAATGAAGGTAGGGATTGACTCAAGTTCCCATAAGTTCTTAGTGTCGGGTGATTATTTACCGACTCCTCAAATAGTGTGATATCTTAAAAAGTCGTAGTGGGCCTTAGTGGTCACTAGTACGCCACAAGGGAGTACCATTTTTTCTAAAAGAAAAATGACCTATTTTAAAATTTTCGCCGCCATAAAATATAATTTTTTGCTAAAAGTCGCATTTTTATCTGACGTTATACTATCAGTATTCTCCGGATACTGCTTATAAACAAGTGATTTATATTCTCAGACATATGCCTTAATAAACAATTCTAAGCAATTATATCTATATATTAATACGTGAAGCAAAAACTTTGTATCCGTTTTGACGAAAATTGCGCGGACGAAGGAGTATGAAATTTTCCACACTTATAGAGAATACAGAGAAGAAGTGCACAATACTAATAATTTTTTTTAAATTATGCATTAATAATACATTAAATCAGTAATGAAAACATTACACACCCTACCATGTATTTGACGCACACACACATTCATACTATTTATTGTCAAACTTTTGTTCTTGACATCTGTTGTCAAATCGAGATTAAATATTGTTTGTCTTTGTTAATATTTTTTATAGTGTAGTCTTGGCGAAATTTGTGATTATAGAAGTATAAAATACAATCATAATAGTGTACAAACTTACAATTCCAATTAATTATAGTCGACTACTGCCGGACCACTAGCATGATTAAATGTCACAAGTGGCTTCACCCGCCTGGTCAATAAAAATTCTCAGTGTAGTTTCAAATGTGAATGAGATGTTTTAGCGGGATAAAAGATAACTTAAATCAGTCTCCTGAACTAAGAACATCACTATAAAAATCATGTCAATCCGTTGCCTCGTTGTGACGTGAATGAAGAACAAACAAACACACATTCACATTTATAATATTAATTAAAACAATAAGTAAAATTATATGAGCAAGATCATTAGTATGAATAACAATCTTAATTTTGAAGTGAATTTTGCGATTAAAATCTCATAGCCTGATGATAATCGCATCCCTATATTTTGTAGGGCATTCAAAATCGTTTTTTTGAAGTGAAAACTTATTTAGAATCGTTGTGATTTCAAACCGGATGCAACGGAAAAAACGACAGGTAAGAGACACAAATACAAAAATGTGTAGGATGAAGCCAGCAAAGAATGAGACAGAAATAATACAGCGCCATCTGTGAGATTTTTTAATACTAACGTGTGTATGAAAGCTCTTGTAGTGAATTTTAATTTAGGATTATACGTGAAATTAAAATATCAATTCACAGAGGGCGCTACCTTACAATTATTTACTAATGACAAAATTTTACATATACTTAAGACGTTTAGAATAATTGTATTTTAATTTTGGAAAGTTTCACTTCTACCACGTGTGAATTGCACACATTTTGTTTTTTTTTTTTAAACAAACAATAAAATACTATACGTCCCCCCAATGAATACGAAACTTTTAAAAATACTTTTTTACCGCGTCCCGTAAATCTTAATAAAGTCTAATAAAGAAAAAAAAATATATACACGGAAAGAGTTGCTGTAGTCCCAATACGCAGTCTATAAATCAATTTATATCCCGCTGTATTGACGCTGTATAGATTTTAGGACCAAATATATTTTTATTTTTTTTTATTGCTTAGATGGGTGGACGAGCTCACAGCCCACCTGGTGTTAAGTGGTTACTGGAGCCCATGGACATCTGGAACGCAAATGCGCCACCCACCTTGAGATATAAGCTCTAAGATCTCAGTATAGTTACAACGGCTGCTCTACCCTTCAAACCGAAACGCATTACTGCTTCACGGCAGAAATAGGCAGGGTGGTTGAGTGAATGAAGAAGTTTTCAAGTCACACACAAGTTTTGAATTCGTCGTGGTCTAAAGGGTAAGACATCCAGTGCATTTGTATCTAACGATGCAACGGTGTTCGAATCCCGCAGGCGGGTACCAATTTTTCTAATGAAATATATACTTAACAAATGTTCACGATTGACTTCCACGGTGAAGGAATAACATCGTATAATAAAAATCAAATCCGCAAAATTATAATTTGCGTAATTACTGGTGCTAGGACGTCTTGTGAGTCCGCACGGGTAGGTACCACCGGCAGCCGTTGTAACTCTACTGGGATCTTAGAACTTATATCTCAAGGTGAGTGGCGGCATTTACGTTGTAAATATCTATGGCCTCTAGTAGCCACTTAACACTAGGTGGGCTGTCAGCTCGTCCACACATCTAATCAATAAAAAAATAAAAAAGGCATAGTATTAATACTAAATTCCCGATAACTATGTAACGTCCATGCAGCTAGTACAAATGGCGGTATAAATTTTGTGTCTTAGGTGCGAGTCGTGAGCAATGATTTGTGGCCGGCGACGCTGCCATTACTCAAGGAGGCTCAAAGTTTATACTCATTATATTTGTGGCACTCTTGGGAATTGAGGATTGGGCGTTTTTTTTGAAGTGAAAACTTCTTTAGAATCGTTGTGATTTCAAACCGGATGCAACGGAAAAAACGACAGGTAAGAGACACAAATACAAAAATGTGTAGGATGAAGCCAGCAAAGAATGAGACAGAAAGAGATTACATACTATTTAATACAGCGCCATCTGTGAGATTTTTTAATACTAACGTGTGTATGAAAGCTCTTGTAGTGAATTTTAATTTAGGATTATACGTGAAATTAAAATATCAATTCACAGAGGGCGCTACCTTACAATTATTTACTAATGACAAAATTTTACATATACTTAAGACGTTTAGGATAATTGTATTTTAATTTTGGAAGGTTTCACTTCTACCACGTGTGAATTGCACACATTTTGTATTATTTTCTTGTACAATCTGCCGTTGCGCTTGTGATATCTATCTTAGTACACAAGATGTTCGAAAAGATGCCTGAATCTCGCTGACATGACGTTTTCAAGTTATGTTTGTATACAAGTTCCGGTCAACCACATCAGGGGCTCTCGTACAATGAGACGTACTGATGGCTTAGCATAATATCGATATCATAATTATGATAGTCCAGTCAAGCTTAGCATTTTTACAACAGTTTATCTTTCCTAACACTATTACGTGAACGGGAGTGTGTCTGTACGTTGTAGATGTTGACTCTATTCTATCGTTTTTTTTTTATTGCATAGTTGGTTGGTGCTCACAACCCACCTGGTGTTAAGTGGTTACTGGAGCCCATAGACATCCACAACGTAAATGCGCCACCCACCTTGAGATATAAGTTCTAAGGTCTCGAGTATAGTTACAACGGCTGCCCCACCCTTCAAACCGAAACGCATTACTGCTTCACGGCAGAAATAGGCGGGGTGGTGGTACCCACCCGCGCGAACTCACGAGAGGTCCTACCACCAGTAAATTAAATAGTTTAAGTTATTTTCAATGTTAATTGTTTACGATGAGGCAGTACTTTATCAAATATTTAAATAAATAAGAAAAAAATAGTGTTTCCGTTGACTTCGTCGCGAGAACAACACACACATAAATAATATAGACATAACTAAAACAGAACATAATCAGCAAAGTAGTCGGTACGTACAAAACGGGTTGACAAAGGGCCCTGGTCTGTCTGTCTGTCCAGAACAATGGGGTCCCGCGGGCGGACGGCAGATTAAAAAAGTCTGAAACGAAAGATTAATGTGTATATAGTGAGACGAGTCGGGGCCATAACTATGTATAGTTTTGAAGGTTTTTTTTTTTAAGAAAACGCATTCAAACTGTTTTGAGCTTTTAAAACTGTGACTCTGCTTCGGGGTCACTAAACTGTAGGGCAATTATTATTGCTTTCGCGGGCCACCACGCGGAAAGCTGAATTTTTAACCAGTGTGTGCCCAACCACACACTGAAGACTATTGAACATACATGAGTCGTCTATTATCAAAGGTGGCAATCTGTGCATTTGAACAAAAAAATGTTATTGATATGTCAATACAGATTGATTTGAATATAATCAGCTCCTTCAAAGAATACGGTTCAAAACCTGCATTAAATAAAGGTTAATACTTAACCTGTTATTTATCTAAGATGTCGTTCAGAAGAGTTTTGTGACTGCCAATGGAATACAAAGTCAATAATTCGTTTTTCTGATTTACCAATAATTGTCCAAAAGTCACATTGCCGGCTTTGATAATAGTCGACTCACATATACATTTGGCCATTTCGAATGTGTTAGTATAATTATATTATGTGTTCTTTGTCGGTAAACTTTTTCAAAATCGTTTCCAAGCGCTCAAAGAAAGTTCTCGAATACATGCTTGCGAATACATGCACGAATGCGAATGCTTTTTACTGGTGGTAGGACCTCTTGTGAGTCCGCACGGGTAGGTACCACTACCCCGCCTATTTCTGCCGTGAAGCAGTAATGCGTTTCGGTTTGAAGGGTGGGGCAGCCGTTGTAACTATACTGAGACCTTAGAACTTATATCTCAAGGTGGGTGGTGTAGATGTCTATGGACTCCAGTAACCACTCAGCCCCAGGTGGACTGTGAGCACGTCCACACACCTAAGCAATAAATAAATAAAACATTGGTTTTAATTTTTAGATACAGTTACGTCTTGCCCTAAAACTATTTAAGAAGGTCCTTTCTTAAATACCGCGTGTTTTAATGATTAATTGGGTCCCACATATGTGGATACTAAATTCAAAACGGCGTTGAAGAAGCGTTCGTCCAATACCGCTCTGAAAAGTTATATAATAATAAAACAGTCTTGATAAAATAAACTAAAAAGAATTTTTTTTTTTTTGGTGCATTGTAATATCTGTATTTGGTGTCTTCGTGAGCACTCACAAAGAGGTCGTCCAGGTATGCGTTTTGTTAATGATACTTTGCTGCAGCGAAAAGCGCATTCATTGACTTTTGACTTTGGTTCGAGAGCTAGGTATTGTTTTGAATTTTTTACCTCTTTTTTTTTCTCCTATCTCATCGTTCATAGCCTTGAGGGGCTGTTCCGGTTTTATCGGGTTGATAAGCGAGCTCATGGAGTCAGGCCTGAGAGAGGTGGCGAAGATGTGCTCTAAAAAGAGCAGTTTTCCGCTAAATCTACCACCGGATCGAAATCGCGACCCATTGCGAAGATCCGGCGAGAAACTGTGTGTTGTCTCTTCGGGTTGAAATTCACGCTGAACTCTTTAGTTTTTTTTATTGCTTAAATGGATGAACGAGCTCACAGCCCACCTGGTGTTAAGTGGTTACTGGAGCTTATAGACGTCTACGACGTAAATGCGCCACCCAACTTGAGATATAAGTTCTAAAGTCTCAAGTATAGTTACAACGGCTGCCCCACCCTTCAAACCGAAATGCTTCACGGCAGAATTAGGCAGGGTGGTAGTACCTACACGCGCGGACTCACCAGAGGTCCTACCACTATTAAGTAACCACCAGTAATTATCAGCAAGGCCGCAGGATCAGACGCATATGATAAGGTTATCGCAAACATATCCAGCTCTTGGCCTATAAGCATTATTGCGGGAACGAACCACGAAAAAAAGGGCCGGTAAATGTCGAGCCAGACGTGCGCCGCTGACGAAAAAAAAAACTTAACGGCCGTTTGTATTGCTCTTGGAGCTTTTTCATTTTTCACTTTGCGGCGCTTACGTTGGAGCGCTTTCGTCGTCGTTAAAAGCACGGCGATATTTTTACGTTAATGCTCTAGTTAAATGTTTACGATAGCTAGACGAGCGCACGGTTCGCTTTGTGTTAAGTGAAGAAAAACTAGTGTTCTCGGTCTGTGTTTTTTTTTAATTAAAATTTTATTTTTTATTTTTTTATTGCTTCGATGAGTGGACGAGCTCACAGCCCACCTGGTTTTAAGTGGTTACTGGAGCCCATAGACATCCACAACGTAAATGCGCCACCCACCTTGAGATATAAGTTCTAAGGTCTCAAGTAAGTTACAACGGCTGCCCCACCCTTCAAACCGAAACGCATTACTGCTTCACGGCAGAAATAGGCAGGGTGGTGGTACCTACCCGCGCGGACTCACAAGAGGTGCTACCACCAGTAAGTTTAATCTCTTAATCTTAATCTCGACCCGACCTTGGCATTGCCGCGTGCGTCTTAGCATCGCCTGAGAATGACACAGATGTTCCGCTTAATAGTTTTACGGTTTTATTTCTGGTTGTCACGTCTAGGTTTTGATAGTCTTTATAAATAAATAATTGTTTAAAAAAACTAACAAAATATGCTTTTAAAGAATGTCCAACTAAAAAAAGCGTGGGATGCTTTTCAGGATATTATCAAAATAACCCTTCTACTCATATCTGTTCATGAAATATTTATAACTACTGATACCATGCACCCCACGGTTTTTATTACAATAAAATTATTTTTTCTTACACTACTTTTAAATCAAATTGATTAAAATTTATTTTTAATTTTTTAGTTAATTTTCTATAACATCATATTTTGTTAGTTTTTTTTAAACTATTATTTATTTTTAATTTTTTAGTTGAATTTAAATTTTTTTCAATTTTTTTTTTAATTATTGTATGGTCATCGGTCCTTAATAGGTATACCAAATTTCGAGTTAATCCGACGTTTTGTAGTGGGTCAAAATCATGTTCAAAGATTCCGTTACATACTAACATACATACGTCTGAAGCTAATAAAAGCGTATTAAAAAGCAATTCACGTAAATGCATTGTAATAATTTTAATTCAATGAAACTTGGCTTCGTAAATCGATCTGGTATACCAGAATAAGAGGCGAGAGAGGCATACGCATTTTTGTGCTTAAGCCCGCAACCGCTTAAGAGCGGGTGGGCCGTGCGATCCATCCATCTAGGGCTAACAAAAGAAAACGGCCAAAGATTATGAGCTATTCCGTGCGACGGTACTAAAATAAGAGTTTTTTTTTTATTGCCCTTGTAGGCAGACGAGCATACGGCCCACCTGATGGTGAGTGGTTACCGTCGCCCATGGACTTCAGCAATGCCAGGGGCAGAGCCAAGCCGCTGCCTGCCGCTAAGAGTACAAAGCGATTGCGTTCGTATTAAAAAAAAAATACATGTGTGCAATTCACACGTGGTAGAAGTGAAACCTTCCAAAATTAAAATACAATTATCCTAAACGTCTTAAGTATATGTAAAATTTTGTCATTAGTAAATAATTGTAAGGTAGCGCCCTCTGTGAATTGATATTTTAATTTCACGTATAATCCGTTAGTTAGTAGCACGTTAGTATTAAAAAATCTCACAGATGGCGCTGTATTAAATAGTATGTATATTTCTGTCTCATTCTTTGCTGGCTTCATCCTTACACATTTTTGTATTTGTGTCTCTTACCTGTCGTTTTTTCCGTTGCATCCGGTTTGAAATCACAACGATTCTAAAGAAGTTTTCACTTCAAAAAAAAAAACCCAAACAAACAATTCTACAATTACAAATTAACTTGTCCTATGTCGCCGCAATAATTTGCGATCACTTTAATGCGTATTTAAATAACGGGAAACGAGTAATTAAGAATGAGTGAATCACTCGGCGTACGTACATAAAGCAGGTCTTAATTAGTACGCAGGTGCGGGGCGAGACGCGGGCTTAACTTAGTGCGCGGAGGGGAGAAGGAGCGGTAAATATTATATCAATTTATTGTTCCGTGTTAATTGTTCGCCTGTTTGTGATGCTTGGGGTGGTTTACGCGTTGCGACGTAATGTTTTTGATAGTCACCCATAGGTTTTGCGCGGGTAGGTACCACCGCGTTGCCTATTTCCGCCGTGAAGCAGTAATGCGTTTCGGTTTGAAGGGTGGGGCAGCCATGCTCGCAGCCACCAGGTGGGCTGTGAGCTAGTCCACCCATCTAAGCAATAAAAAAAGGGATTTTTTCGCCGAATCTTCTCAGTGGATCCGATCTGGTGGTAGACCCAGCGGAATGCTCTTGCTAAGGCTAGTGTTAGCAGCTTTTTGGAGCGCCGTGAGCTCACCTACTCGCTTAGTCATCTAATATGGCCCCCCGAGGTCACTAGGATAAAATTTAAAAGAAATATTAAAATAAGAATAAAGCTTGAAGATTTTTAAAAGCATTTAAAGATTCTAAGATCCTAAATATGCCGACGGGTGAAAGCGGAAAATTCGTAACTTGCATTTTAGGCTTAAACACTTTTTACAATATTCTTGTATAAAAAAAATACTAATACTAATAATAGTCTGTATCTCGTTTTCCTAGGATTACATTTTTCATTAAATTTTATAGCAATTTCTCAGCTTTATATTTCAATAAATATAATATGAGCTGTGATTTTTTTCGAAATATTTTTTTTGGTTTGGTGTAAAGTTGGATTTTTCAAGTTACGACAATTCTGTTTTCTACCATCAATTTCTAATCGTTTTCATGATAAGACTTGATTAATTTTAAAATGAGCAGTCCAAAATCGAACCCGCGATTCGCAAAGCATTGCGCTCATTAATCCTAAGGCGGTTTATTACAAAACTTGTACATTACATAAGTTAGTTTTGTTCTCTCGTTCCGGCTTAGCCGAAATGTGAAGGGCTCGAGAGAGACGGAGAATTCCACACACGGCACATGCCGATAATGAATATGGCCATTTCGAATTTTTGTTAAGGCCCATACATTCGCTTCAAGAAAAATAATTACTTAATATAAATTAATAAATTAGGTGAAATTAATGTACAATAGAGGTCCCGCAGTAGTCGAAATTCGACTATAATTAATTGGAATTGTAAGTTTGTACACTATTATGATTGTATTTTATACTTCTATAATCACAAATTTTGCCAAGGCTACACTATGAAAAAATATTAATAAAGACAAACAATATTTAATCTATTCTCAATTTGACAACAGACGTCAAGAACAAAAGTTTGACAATAAATAGTATGCATGCGTGTGCGCGTCAAATACATGGTATGTAGTGTGTGTAATGTTTTCTTTATTGATTTCATGTATCTTTTATGCACTATTTTAAAAAAATATTAGCATTGTGCACTTCTTCTCTATATTCTCTATAAGCGTGGAAAATTTCATACTCCTCCGTCCGCGCAATTTTCGTACAAAAGGGATACAAAGTTTTTGCTTCACGTATTAATATATAGATATACTCATAGTATTGTAGTTATCTTCATTTTTCATCCTTAAATCAAATTTATCTTGTAATAGGGAATGCTGTGTATAAGAGAAACGATATAGCTTGCTTTGCCCTTTCCCTCTCTCCACGGTCGAGTGGTTCGCGAGACGCTCTGTCTATTCTCTCACTCTCTCCCTTCCTAAATCATATCTTTTCTCTCTAGCCGTAACGAATCTGTCGCGAGTTAAATTTTACTCTCGACTCGCCTAAAGAAGTTTCACTTCAAAAATTACTTCATCGTGAAAGTCGTCCGTGAAGTGTGTTTGAAAGTCGCAGTGATCTAAAGAATAAGACGTCCGGTGCATTCGTATGTATCGATTCACCAGTGTTCGAATCCCGCAGGCGGGTACCAATTTTTCTAATGAAATACGTACTTAACAAATGTTCACGATTGACTTCCGCGGTGAAGGAATAATATCGTGTAATAAAATCAAACCCGAAAAATTGTAATTTGCAAAATTATAGATGATAGGACCTCTTGTGAGTCGGGTTGGTACCACCATTTCTGCCTATTTCTGCCGTGAAGCAGTAATGCGTTTCGGTTTGAGGGGTGGGGCAGCCGTTGCTCTGAGACCTTATAACTCATATCTCAAGGTGGGTGGCGGCATTTACATTGTAGATGTCTATTGGCTCCAGTGACCACTTAACACCAGGTGGGCTGTGAGCTCGTCCATACATCTAAGCAATAAAAAGAGCACAAACAATACGAGCTCATAAATTTGAATACGGCTCCTCCTTAAATGTTTGGTGCATGTACTGGTCCTAATCTCAATTCTCGAAAGTTCGGGTCAGCAATTAATGAACTTTGATAATAAAATCGAAACTAATTAAGAAACATTTGAGGCCCGTTGTGTTTTGACGTTTCATATGTTTTACCTAATTTAGTTAATTGTAACGGAATTAAATTTGAATGTATGAATTTGAAATTAACCAGAGCAGTTTAGTGTGAGCTTTCTTTCTTTCTTTTTTTTTCCTGTCTATGCTGATAGCCTTTAGAGGCTATTTCAGCTTCACCCTAACGTGTGTAGGGTCACGGGGCTCCAACCAGAGTCTTGCTAACATTGACCCTAGCAAGAGTAGTGCTTCGCAGAATCTACCACCTGATTGGAAACGCGACCCACTGAGAAGATCCGGCGAGAAACTCAGTGGACTGTGTCTGAGGGTTAATTCACTCGTCGAGCCCTTCGTCGCAAGCGACGGATTCGACGAGGACAGTGACCAGAAACTTTCTTTCGCTTTGGTGACTGTTGTCCCACGGGGGATACAGCAAAAATAGTTTTAAATTAACACACACATAATACTTTTTTTATGGTAAATTACGCCACAAGGCAATGTGAGTTGATAAAAATTGTTTTTATTGGTATTGTAGGCAGCCGAGCTTACGGCCCACCTGATGGTGAGTGATTACCGTCGCCCATGGACGTTAGCAATGCCAGGGGTTGAGCCAAGCCGCTGCGTATCTTTACGTACTCTCCACAAGCCTCGTTTGAAGAAGGACATGTCATAGCGCTCGGAAAACACCGTGGAGGGGAGTTCATTCCAAAGCCAGATGGTACGTGGCAAAAAAGATCTCTGGAAACGCGCTGTGGATGAACGCAATGGGTCTAGGTAGTATGGATGAACTCTACAAACAATTCCTCAGAGCACTCCTCATGGAACATACCGTACAAAATACAGAGGGAACCCAAGTCCCTCCGCAGGCCCGGAGGGTTCCAAACGATCCGTGAGAATGGGATTATCGATAATCCAAATGGCTCTCTTCTTCTGTATGCTTTCTTCTTCTGTATGCCTTCTTCTTCTTCTCGCTTCCATTTCTTCAATACTAAGAGTCGGAACCACCTTATCGCAACAAAATTTTATTCCGGATCATTCCACGCCATTTGCTTTCTATTTGCCGCCGAGTCTAGAGCGTCGTCAACTGTGGTGTCGAGAGTAGTGCGGAGCTGGTCAGTCTATCTATGCCAATCCCACTTTTGCGTCTCTATACAGGGTGTCCCAGAAAGAATCGATAATCCTATAACACCTCATAGTAGAGCTATAGGGGACTCAAAAAAAATATCTTAGGTAGCACCCAAATTAAAAATAAAGAAAAAATACCAGATTTCATTATTAAAATTTAAGTTCAGATTAACTTTTATAAAAAATAACACTAGCTACTCATATGATTTCCTGCATATTCCTTAGTATAGACCATGTAGAATATTATAACACCAAAAAGCCTATGGATTTCATTTATTTGTAGCTGTTGTATATTCCAGAAACGCACAGCAGTATGGAAAATATCAAGTTTTTTTTTTTTTAAATACGTAAAAAAAAAATTGATTGCCTTTGTAGGCAGACGAGCGTACGGCCCACCTGATGGTAAGTGGTTACCGTCGCCCAGCAATGCCAGGAGCAGAGCCAAGCCGCTGCCTACCGAGCCAGGCCGCTGTTTAGATACTTACCACCTGAGATAGTTTTTTTTGTGTATCGCCAATAGCTCTTCTATGAAGTGTTTTAGGATTAGCGGTAGGCAGCGGCTTGGCTCTGCCCCTGGCATTGCTGAAGTCCATGGGCGACGGTAACCACTCACCATCAGGCGGGCCGTATGCCCGTCTGCCTACAAAGGCAATAAAAAAAAAACATTCTGGGACACCCTGTATATCGGTGGTTTACGGACGAGACACAGTGTTAGGTGAAAATCTTTTTTCAATCCAATGCAAACGTAAAATAATTCGTCCTAAGTCGCATACTTTGTTATTAGGTGTCCGCTAATGCCCACATTAACTTGGTCTCAATTTACCAATGTAAATTGAAAGCTCTCTCGGCCACCTGAGGTCTGTGCCGAGTTAATTTACAGCAACGGGTTAATACGCGGCGAGGCGGTCGCGGATTCCGCCTTCCGGACCAGGCCCTAATGGCCGTTGTTGTCGCCGAGCGATTTGCGATTTAATATTCAGTGAATGCCTAATTTGAAAGTTTGCGCTCGTGCGAAAAGCGTTGGCCGAAGCTGTTTTTGATTTAGGGTTTATTAAAATGAAAATATAGTTTTATTTATTTACTAGCCGTAATCACTTCGCTGGGCATTTAAAATTTACATTATTTATTGTCATTATTATTAGGAAGTCCAATACTCATATAAATATATAGCCTATCCATTAAGTACATGTATTTTCTACACGGATACCAAGTTTCAAGTCAATCGAATGCATGGTTCAGTAGTTATTACGGAACATCCGTTAAAAACCACTGTAGATTTATATATTAGTATAGATTGCTTAGATGGATGAACGAAGTCAGGGCCCACCTGGTGTTAATTGGTTACCGGAGCCCATAGACATCTACAACGTAAATACCGCCTCCCACCTTGAGATATGAGTAGGAAGGTCTTAGTTATTACCGTACAACGGCTGCCCCGCCCTTTAAACCGAAACGCATTACTGCTTCACGGCAGAGATAGGCAAGGTGGTGGTACCTACCTGCGCGGACTCACAAGACGTCCTACCACCAGTAATTACGCAAATTATAATTTAGCGGATTTATTTTTATTTTTGTTACATGATGTTTTTCCGTCACCGTGGAAGTCAAACGTAAACATATGTTAAGTACGTATTTCATTAGAAAATTTGAATTGGAAGTAGATGAGAGGTGACGAAAACTGGGATCAGTGACGTAAATTGCGAGAGGCTTATGCTCAGCGATGATCATATGTCGATTGATGACAATTAAATCTATACTAATATTATAAAGAGGAAAGATTTGTTTGTTTGTTTGTTTCGGATAGGCTCCGAAACTACTGGACCGATTTGAAAAATTCTTTTTACATTAGAAGCCGACATTGTCCCTGATGAACATAGGCTACTTTTTTTTATTTTAATTTTTTGTTTTCATGTGTGTTTTAATGTTTCCGAAGCGAAGCGAGGGCGGGTCGCTAGTCAAGTTATAAAAGGAATGTCGTTTTTTTTTAGATAAGTGATCGAGTTATCAAGTATGTAGAGTCCGTAGACATCTCAACGGAAATACCACCACATGTGTACCCTGGAATACAATGTTATAGTCACTATTTATATCGTATAAAGACTGTCCCATCATAAACACTACTAGGACACGAAAAATTAATCTAATTAAATGCATACGCAATTCACTCTTTTTGTATTTATCGATTTAATTTCAGAATGATCTCGAAGGTTTCGCGTCGAATTCCCTTTCGAACATTCTAGATGAATACAAAGTTAGCGAAATTCAGAACAGCGAACGTCTTAAAGGTAACGGTTTGAATATTTATGAACGGTACGTTGTCTGAAGTCGTCGCGGCCTAAAGGATAAGACGGCCGATGCATTGGTACTAAGTGATGCCACTGTACCGGTGTTCGAATCCCGCAAGCGGCTACCAAATTTTCTAATGAAATACGTACTGGACAAATGTTCACGATTGACTTCCGCTGTGAAGGAATAACATCGTGCTATAAAAATGAAACCCGCAAAATTATAATTTGCGTAATCACTGGTGGTAGGATGTCTTATGAACCGGACGGATAGGTCCCACCGTTTTGTCTAAGGATGGAGCAATAGTTGTACTATAAAAATTTAGACTTAGAACTCATGTCTCAAGATGGATGGTGGGATTTACGTTGTTCATATCTATGGGCTCCGGCAACCTATTAATACCAAGTTAGCCGTGAGCTCCTTCACCCATAAGACGATGATGTTAACGTAGTACCGTTGTAAGCATGCTCCAACCTAACAGCAAGAGAAACATTAATTTGTCGGCCCGTCGACCCGTGCAGCCAAAAATATTACTCATTGCAGTTGGAACCATTACCAACCTTTTCGTAATTAAAAGATAGCAATATACCGTAGATAGCAACGTTAATGACCACATAGAATTTAGCACGAAATAGAGAGTATACTTTTTTATTTTTTATTGCTTAGATGGGTGGACGAGCTCACAGCCCACCTGATGTTAAGTGGTTACTGGAGCCCATAGACATCTACAACGTAGACACGCCACCCACATTGAGATACAAGTTCTAAGTCTTAGTATAGTTACAACGGCTGCCCCACCCTTCAAACCGGAACGCATTACTGCTTTACGACAGAAATAGGCAGGGTGGTGTTACCTGCCCGCGCGGACTCACAAGTGGTCCTACCACCAGTAGTACTTTTGCGTAAATACTTTTTATTATGTGTATCTCACAAAAGGTGAAAAGGTAAGGTAATTTTTTAAACATCACCCTGCCATTAGCCAAGCACTGTATACCAAGCTGGATGTATAGTGTAATAATATAATAATACCGTGCGCCAAGCCTCAGTTCGTGAAATATGGAGAACAGCTATCAAGGCTTTAATAAACAAGGACTCCACATGACCACGACTATTCTGCCAAGAGTAACCGACTATGATGATACAACAAGCTTGCAAAAGTAATAATGATGAGCTTTGAAAATTTCAGACTTCTACAGGAAATTGATGGAAACAGAATCACAGATACAACAACTGAAAAAATCAAACGACATTAACTATAACTCTTTGAATGGGCACAATGTTGAGAGATTTAAAAGATCGCCCAAGCTCTTTGGATTTTATAACAAGCACAGTAAAGTTAAAGATTCAAAAGATAACGCAGGCATCAAAAAAGCGAAAGATACAGGCCAAGAGAAAAATGAAAATATCACCGTCAATAGTGAAGTTACAAAAGATAAAAGATTAAAGAATGATAGTGTAACTGAGCCCACTGTTTTAGAGAATAATAGGAAAGAAGATTATGTTCCAAACAGGAAGGTAGCTAAGTGCTCGCACACGCCCAAGGAAAGTGACGCCCACGAGAAATACAATAAGCATCCATTTTACCAACACACGCAAAAGTTGGAAGACATATTGGAACAAATATTGGGCAAAAACTTTGAGGATGTATTTTCTAATCAAAATGTTGGCGCATTGTTCGAAAAGCATAAGGACAAATGTAGACACGGTAAAGGCAAAAATATGGAGGACAAGGTACTTGATGACTTTTTAAATTCCCTTAGCTAGGTAGGTAGGTAGTCAGGGTAGGTAGACAGCGGCTTGGCTCTGCCCCTGGCATTGCTGAAGTCCATGGGCGACGATAACCATTCACCATCAGGTGAGCTGTATGCTCGTCTGCCTACAAGGGCAATAAAAAAAAGCTAATTCAAAAACTTGTTTCAACCTAATAACCGAAGTTTTTCCATAATCTCTGAAGCCTCAAAATTAGAATATCCTCTGTTTCTTTTTGTAATTTTTTCTTTTGAAGGCGAGTAATAATAATTACTGTTCTGGTATTTTTCGATAATTCGTCAGTGGCGACTAAATAAAATGTAATATACGCCCCACCATATTGTCAGGGAGTTCTTTGTAGGCCTTTGTTTGTTGTCATACAATAATGGTTTCAGCATAAAACAATAAAAGAAAATACTCCAAACAAACTGGAAATGAATACGGAAGACATTAAAGATGAATTTACAACAGCCAATATAGATGATCTAAAAACTAACGACGCTCTGTAAGTTAATTGAAAGATTGGGCTAATTTATTTTTAGTTTTATTACAAATAGTAAAAACAATTTGTAAGGTTTTAAGGGCTGGATAAGAATAGCATTGTGTTAATTAAATAAAATCCCCAAAGTGTATGTGTAATTATTTAGGTTGGACGAAATGTAACCCAATACGGCATTACTGGCTAACTATGCCGTGAAATAGGATAATTGAGTCGACTATTATCAAAGCCGGCAATCTGACTTTTGGACAATGATTGGTAAATCAGAAAAACGAATTATTGACTTTGTATTCCATTGGCAGTCACAAAACTCTTTGGAACGACATCTTAGATAAATAACAGGTTAACTATTAACCTTTATTTAATGCAGGTTTTGAACCGTATTCTTTGAAGGAGACGATTATATTCAAATCAAACTGAATTGTCATATCAATAATTTTTTTTTGTCCAAATGAACAGATTGCCACCTTTGATAATAGACGACTCAATTAAATTTCGGCTTTTGTTTCAATGTTGGGTGGTATTCGTCAGACGAACCATGACTTGTATGATTCATCTGCAATTATGTTTTTTTTTTTTTTCCTACCTAAGCTGAGAGCCTTGAGAGGCTATGTCAGCGTAACCCTAACTTTTGTAGGTGAGCTCACGGGGCTCAAACCTGATGACGTTGCTAACACGAACCCTAGCAAGAGCCGTGCTTCGCAGAATCTACTCTCAGATGAGAGGGTTCTCGTGTCGTGCCGCTTTATCGAAGTGGCGCGTAGACGCCGACTGCATATACTTACTGGTGGACTCTAAGTCCGCAATTATGTATTAATCAATTTAGTTTAAATACTGTTACCATAGCAAATCAAACTAACAGTTTATTTAATATGTTTCTTAATAATACTACCGGTCAGAATATCAGAGCGAAGTTATTAAGTATTGTATCGTCATAGGTCCTTGGTGCGTATACAAGTTTTTCACCAACACTAACTCTTGATGTTGGTGAAAAAATTACTTTTGTTGCATACAAATAAACATACATAGATACCAAGCTGCTAAAAGCGTACTATCATAATTCGATCCGCAAACAAAGCTCAATGAGTTTCTCGCTTTATCTTCTAAGTGGGTCGCGATTCCGATTCGGTGGTAGATTCAGCGAGGTAATTTTTTATTTTTATTGCTTGATTGGGTGGACGAGGTCACAGCCCACCTGATATTAAATGGTTACTGGAGCCCATAGACATCTACAACGTAAATGCGCCACCCACCTTGAGATATAAGTTCTAAGGTCTCAGTATGGTTACAACGGCTGCCCCACCCTTCAAACCGAAACGCATTACTGCTTCACGGCAGAAATAGGCGGGGCGGTGGTACCTATCCGTGCGGACTCATAAGAGGTCCTCTTGTTAGGGCAGATGTTAGCAAAGTCTTCAAGCTAAGCCCCTTGAGCTCGTCTATCGGTTCGGTGAAGTTATTATAACTCCTTAAGGTTACTAGTAATAGGAAGGAAGGAAAAAAACCGATTCACGGCTTTATCTATTCAAAGTTCAGGGTATCTTTATTTTTTGTAGAAATTTAAGATTTGATCGAAATCTTATTCACAATCCTATACATACCAGTAAAGGTAACAGACGATTGTTGCAAGTAAATGACAATGAGAACTTGGAATATCCGCTATTGAAAGATACTAGCGATGGCCACGTTACTAATGCTGAAAAATCTGCGGATAGAGTGAAAAGGGACGAGGTAGTTAAAATGTTGTTAACTTGATACCTATTTTTAATGTAAGTTTCTAGGATACTGTGGGCCAAAATGTCGGTCACGGTCAGTGTCTTTGGAATGTGGATACTACTTTTATGAAAACTTAGTGGTTTGGCTGACGAAGAAATGAAAATCCGCGAAGCCAGCTTGCGTTTTTAATTTTAAAGGCTGAACAGCCCCCTTGTATGGTATATTATAAAAGACCAAAGATAAAATCCCAATAATACTTGGACGTAAGTTACAAGCCATTGTAACAGCTGCTGTCCAACTTTGCAGAAAGCGACCAATACTTGCTAGATAGATAGAGCCTATTCTTTCAATCCAACGTTATCACCAATAAAATATATAATCAGTACAAATAGCTGGATAGAATTTTTCGTAAATTTATCTAGCCAATGATTTTAGTCTTTAGATTATCTAGCCAGTATATTCTAGTTTTATTTTCAAAATTGAACATACTTAAAATTTAACTATGAAAAATCATCATTATGGAATCTCGGACTCGTTAGTACAGTAGTTAGCGGCCTTGATTGTTGCGACGAGGATCGTGGGTTCAATTCCCACATCAAGCACTCGTGTGATGAACAGGTTTGTTTGTTCTTTGTCTGGGTGGTTATCATCTATAAGTATGTATGTCAGTCTCTGGTGTCCATAGCACAGGGAATCCTAATTTTGGGCCAGATGATCGTGCGTGAGTTATTAGTTGTTATTAATTATTTATTTATGGAACCGTTTCGTACGTATGAAATTATGAATTCTCCCCAAAACAGGATCTGCAAAACAGAAAAATCTTTCATCCGTTAAACGTAAACAATCCTAATTGGAAAGGTCCCATGCCATTGTATCAGGACGAAATAAACGCGATGGTAAAACAAGCTGCTTTGAACGCGAGGCAAACTGTTCTGACAAACAACAATGTTGAAGTAGACGCTCCTCTAAACACTAAAGAAGTGAGACCAAAAATAAATGACGAAGAACGAAGCTTAAGTGACGCGGAATATATAGAGGATTATTTCAATGATAAATATGATAGCTTAGTCGGTGTTGCTCAAGCTTATAGTGATTATGGAGTGCTTAATTCCAAGAAAGAGACTATTGATAAGAACGGCGACAAGAATTTGGACCCCAAAGTGATGTTGCTAGATAAAGGTTTGCTGAAACGTGGACTGTTTGGAAGATTAGAAAAGTGTTGGTAATATTTTGTGTATTTGTAAAAAATATTGATACGTATGCGTATTTATTGAGTGTAAGTCGTAGTGTGAGCCCAAACTAGGTTAGGTATTGTTGACTATTTCCACCTAGAAGCAGTAATGCATTTTGATGACAAAGGCAAGTCGTTTTATGACGCATACTTGAGATTCACTCCCCATGTCTCCAAGGTAACTGGTGGAATATACGATACAAAATATCGAACAATAAATCAGCTCATGTATCCGTCTAATGCAATTAAATATTGAGTCTTTCCTAAGAAATAATATTATGTCTGAAAGCATCGCTAAAATTGCTCTAATTTCCAATAACTTGCATACTCAGGTACAGATCACCAACCGTCGGAGGGAATCAGAATCGAATTCAAACCAACGTCTGAAACAAGAGATGATGATCCGGCGGAAATCTACAGGCTACTTCACAAACATATTCATTTTTCGAACGAAAAAGATTTAAAATTACCTCCTCATTTGACATTACCCGCTTCCGATTTAGGGCTAATGTATACCCCTATAAAATTTGATAAGCTTGATGATATGAAAAAAAAAGATGACAATAAAATACAGGAACAGGAAAAGGGTATTATTTTTACTTTGAGTAATGGCGTGCGATCTTTGAAGTCTGTAGATGAACTGAACTACTCTGAACCCATCGGACATACTGAAGAAGAAAATGGAAATGGCCATGATTTGATAACTAATTTTGATATAAATATTAAAAACGAAGATGCTTTAAATTACAGAACGAAGCCTTATTTATCTGAAAATGAAAAAGCGGCATATGTTGATTTACTGAAAAATGATGTTAGATATAAAAGAGAACTGACAAATGAAAATGTTGATTTAAATAATAACACTAATGCCAAATCGAGATTAGCTTTAAATATAACAAATGTAACAGATCTGGTTAACGCTGATGTTGACTTCAATGCTGAAAAAAATAACACGGTGAATACTGTGAACGAACTTTTTAATTCCACTGCAGGAATGGGTCTAAGCGATTTGTTTTCTATGTTTTCCGAATTCTTCAGTTTCATGGAGAGTATGGAAAGAAAAAATAACCAATCAGAATTAAACGGGTCAGTAAAAAGTTATCTATGAACATTTAATTAGTGTTTCTTCGTATATTTGCTCTGTCTTCATAAGCCATTCATACGACTGTGATGTTTTTATTTTTATTTTATTTTTATTGCTTAGATGTGTGGACGAGCTCACAGCCCACCTGGTGTTAAGTGGTTACTGGAGCTCATAGACATCTACAGCGTAAATGCGCCACATACCTTGAGATATAAGTTCTAAGATCTCAGTATAGTTACAACGGCTGCCCCACCCTTCAAACCGAAACGCATTATTGCTTCACGGCAGAAATAGGCGGGGCGGTGGTACCTACCCGTGCGGACTCACAAGAGGTCCTACCACCAGTAAAAATTATGCTATTGCAATTGAAGATAATAAGTGTTTCTATTTGTTTTTTTAGATCGAACTTGACTATAAAAGCTACTAACGATACAGATGATAAAATGAAAAGTGACGCATTATATTATCCGACATACGACGCGGATATTCTTGAGAATATTGGTCACCGATCTAGAGTTTTAATGTCGGTAAACGAAAACAATTTAACACGGAATACTGAGGATGCTATTAATAAAACAATTGTCAGAAATGAAAATAAGTTGAACGTTTCAGGTATACAATTAATGATTTTTTTTAATTGTTCGGATGGGTGGATGAGCTCACGGCCCACCTGATTTTAAGTGGTTATCCGAGCCCATAGACATCTACAGTGTAAATGCCGCCACCCACCTTGAGACATGAGTTGCAAGGTCTCACTTTTAACAGTACAATGGCTGCCCCGCCCCTCAAACCGAAACGCATTACTGCTTCACGACAGAAATAGGCAGGGTGGTGGTACCTACTCGTGCGAACTCACAAGAAGTCCTACCACCCGTTTAAAAATTAATAATGTAATGTAATTATATAATGTTATTAATAATCATTTAAAATGAAATCATTAATTTATTTCATTGGAATGTAAATGAAATATGAGAGTCAACAGTAGGCTGTATTGCCTAATTAAGATTTCTGGTAACAGCACACGTCATCTCGGATCCTCCCGATCCACTAACGGTGCTTCTAGGTACTTCAAGCACCGGTCACCGTTCTCGTCGAACGATGTTACCACAGTAATTCATTGTGATGTAAATATAACTACTAACATAGGTCTAAGTCTTATTAACAATTTATATGAGTCATGGATACTTGAAATAAAAACATTATTATTATTATTATTATGGGGAGTGCTCTGAAGAATTGTTTGTAGAGTTCATCCATATCACTTAGAATCACTGCGTTCATCCACTGCGCGTTTCCAGAGATCTTTTTTGCCATGTACCATCTGGCTTTGGAATGAGCTCCCCTCCACGGTGTTTCCCGAGCGCTATGACATGTCCTTCTTCAAACGAGGCTTGTGGAGAGTACTTAGTAGTACGCAGCGGCTTGGCTCTGACCCTGGCATTGCTGACGTCCATGGGCGACGGTAATCACTCACCATCAGGTGGGCCGTATGCTCGGCTGCCTACAATACCAATAAAAACAATATTTATCAACTCACATTGCCTTGTGGCGTAATTTATCATAAAAAAAGTATTATGTGTGTGTTAATTTAAAACTATTTTTGCTGTATCCCCCGCGGGACACCAGTAACCAAAGCGAAAGAAAGTTTCTGGTCACCGTCCTCGTCGAACCCGTCGCTTGCGACGAAGGGCTCGACGAGTAAATTAACTCTCAGACACAGCCCACTGAGTTTCTCGCCGGATCTTCTCAGTGGGTCGCGTTTCCGATCCGGTGGTAGATTCTGCGAAGCACGGCTCTTGCTAGGGTTCGTGTTAGCAACATCGTCAGGTTTGAGCCCCGTGAGCTCACCTACTAAAGTTAGGGTTACGCTGACATAGCCGCTAGGGGCTATCAGCTTAGGTAGGAAAAAAAAAAAAAAAGGTAACAGCAATTGGAACATAATAATGATTGTTTGTAATAGTAGTGAGGCATATAGTAATGAAGCAACTCAATGAAACAATCCAATTTTTTTTATGGTGAAAACACGTTTTTTATTGACTCGCAGCTGACTAGCCAAAGTTAGGGACTAATAAAATATTTTCCTTATCACTCTTTTGAAGAAGTACATGTCATAGCGGTGATAGAATAGCAACAGGACTGGCAAACATAATGTAAATATATTCGCTATCTCTCAATCCGAATACAAAAAGACAAGTATAAATTCGCGAAATGTAAATTAAGTAGTTGTCCATTCTACCGCAATATAAAGGCATTGTAGTGGTAAAAATCTATCACAAACCAAAAGCTATTGAGTACTCTCTTTATTTTGTGTTAATCGGTACTTAAATTGCCTCCTCCTTGCTTCGTATTCCTCAAAAAAAAATTCCTACCTATTCTGACAGCCTAGAGAGGCTATTTTCGCTTCGCCTCGACGTGTAGGTCAGCTTACGGGGCTCAAACCGAAAGCGTTGCTAACACTGAACCTACCAAGAGCAGTGCTTTGCGTAATCTTCTACCGGATCGGAAAGCGACCCATTGAAAAGATCCGGCGAGCAACTCAGTGGGCTGTGTCTATGGGCTAATGTACTCGTCGAGCCCTTCGTCGCAAGCGATGGGTTTGGCGAGGACGGTAACCGGATTACTCAATGCTGAGGGTCGTAACCACTCTATTGTATCAGTTTCTCTCGCGCGATATACTCCATCCGTTTCTGCCTGTGTAGAAGCATTTTTAAACTTCAATTTAACTAGCCTCAACAAATTAAATTCGTTCTGTTCTAAAGACAGTAATTGCTGTGTCTGAAATGTGTGAATGAAATTTTTTTTTTATTGCAGATCATAATATAAGCCGCGAAACAGAAATTACTTTAAAAAATAACGATTTTAAAATTCCTATAAATGGAAATCGGAGCACGGATGATGATATGCGTTTATCGCCTGATAAAGAAAAGGACAATATACGCAAAAGAAGTATAAATGAAGGTAAAATGTATTGGAATGAAATATACGACGATGAATATGGCGTTAAAGATGATCTTTTCGAAAATGGCGTCAGAGACAAACATTCGATTGACGTTAAAAACATTGTGAAGTCATCAAAAGATTGGATAGATGATAAAGTACGGAAGATCGTGAGCGGTTTTAAAGTAAGGAAACAAGAGAATCCGATTGGGACAGAAGACAGAGATGCTAAGAATTCTCATGAGTTAGTAGTAACTAAATGTCATTTATAGTATTTGTCAAGTTGGTACAAACAGGTAACTTCTTTAGAATCGTTGTGATTTCAAACCGGATGCAACGGAAAAAACGACAGGTAAGATACACAAATACAAAAATGTGTAGGATGAAGCCAGCAAAGAATGAGACAGAAATATACATACTATTTAATACAGCGCCATCTGTGAGATTTTTTAATACTAACGTGTGTATGAAAGCTCTTGTAGTGAATTTTAATTTAGGATTATACGTGAAATTAAAATATCAATTCACAGAGGGCGCTACCTTACAATTATTTACTAATAACAAAATTTTACATATACTTAAGACGTTTAGGATAATTGTATTTAAATTTTGGAAGGTTTCACTTCTACCACGTGTGAATTGCACACATTTTGTTTTTTTAGTTAGTTTCTGACATAGTACCATCACGGGTACCCAAAGCTTTTTTTAACAAATCACCGTCATTCAAATTTAGCGACATATATCCTTGTAGAATTTTAGAAACACATTATTATATAACTAACGGCTTTGATAAGTATTAATGTGAGATAAATGTTTTTTTAGAAACGTTGGAGTCAAAACAACTGTCAAGAAACACGTGAAAAGAGAATTACATAAAGAAGAGGTCAGTATGGTTTCTAAAAAAAATCGATTTAAGAAAAATCAAATCTTCGAGCGAATCAAAGAATAAGAATCACTCTTTTTGTGACCATAATAGTAGTTAGTCACTGACTTATTACAAGCCAGGATTTAAAGAAAGCTCACGGCCTATCTGATGTTCAAATAACCGGGGTCCATTGGGAATTCCAAAGTGTTCCAAAGTGAAGGTCCAAAGATAATTCCGCTAACCACCTTAAGATATGAGGTGGATATCACCCTTTAAGCTGGAACGCATGAGTGCTTCGTATATACTTCTGGTAGTACCCCAACCTCTAACTAAGGTAGTAACCTCTTTTGATACGAACTAATGAATTTTATTTATTTAATTAATGACTCCTGCATTAAAATTGCCGGTGGAAACAATTTAGTTACGTTTATATTCTTTTGGACAATTATGTATCTGAACCTTGGTATATTTGGACTGCTCAATATGGCCACAAGGGCCTTACTTCCGCGCAGATGGACCCCACTGCTCAAAAAGCAGCACGAGCCTTACCCTGCGATCTATTTCTATCTATCTGCGAATATCTCTAGGTAAATAGCTACAAGCCAGCCAGGAAAAGCTTCGACGAATTGAATGCCAACATGAAAGAGGTATGCCGAAAGGCCGCCAAAGCTGTTGAAGAGAGCAGGAATATACATGGTAATGTATTGTTGGAGATTCGCATCTAATTGGAATATGTTTGGACCATAATGGCGAGGAGTTTGGTAGGAAGCGTGTCTTTCTTCACCGTCTTACAAACTTGAGACGATGAACTGACGATCGTCAGTATCACGACCTCCAGGGCTGCCTAATGGCGGAATATGAGGAGTTAGTCTAAGAGAATCATCATCATTCCCCTGCCCTTCTCTCAGTTCCCTGGGGTTGGCCCAATATGTTTTCTCCCTCCATAGTCATATATCATATACCATTTCTTCGATCACTCCCCTCTTACATATACGTCTTTGACGCAATCCATTCTTCTAAGGTCTACCTCTTCCTCTATAGTCTTCCACATTCATAGTTAACACTCTCTTACCAACCTCATTGTCTAGGAGCAAGTCCAAGCTATCGTATGCAAAAACCTTGGATTTCAATTACTAAGAATAGGGAAATAACCTTTATAAATCAAGGTGATTCTTCCCACGCTTCAATTTGGAACGTATGACTACTTCGCGGCAGAAGTTAAGATTGTAGTGACTACGAACTGGTCCCAAATATTCTGGTAAAATTTATGTAATGTATTGTGGGGATTTATTGTCTTTATGTAACAGTAAGAGAAAACACGAAAGAGGATGCCGCAGCCACTTCTCTGATGCAGCAGTTGACTCGACTCATGACGGACCTGGTGGATTATCAGGTGCAGCAGAGAACTTGCCAAAGTGAGTCTCGAAATCTGTGAAGATACAAATGTAAAGTGATGTGATGTTTAGTATAACTATAAACGAAATTTAAAAGTTAGTTTGCCAAAAGAAGTTTCACTTCTGACGTGTGTACTTTGTATGCACGCACTTTTTACTATTGAAATTAAGTACTTGTCAAATGTCAGTAGTAGTAGTTGTTGTATTTTTCCAACTGGAAAGGCAAATGTATTATACCATACAGCCTAATATTTTATAATTTTTTTGTGAAAAATGTTAATAGGAATTGAAATGAAATGAAAAGAATTTTGAACATTAATCAAATAGCATGAAATTAAATTAGTCAATTCAATTGGCAAAATATTAGTCATTTACAATTTAGAAATCTAAACATAATGTGACTGTCAACACTGAGGTTTGAGATTGACATTTAACAGACTTTTGGCGGGAACATATCTTCCTCTTTCCCTTCCTCTAAGTCTCGGAAATCTAAAGTTTTAGATTTGTATAAATATAAGCAAGACTTATAAATTAGTTTGCCAAAAAAGTGTCACTTCTGACATGTGTACTTTGTACGCACGCACTTTTTTTTTTTTAAAACCATTTGATATAGAAGATTGCACAAAGTGGGAATGAATTGCTCGCTCCGGGCATTTCAATATTGCAATAATTGTTACGTTTTATAATAATCATTGTAAAAACTTTGATTTTTTTAATCTAATATTTAGAAAAAAAAAGACATGCCCGCTGAGTTTCTTACCAGTTCTTCTCAGGACGGAGGCTAGTTCTTGTGAATTGGCGGTAGTTCTTTTTGTCGTTCAACAAGTGTGTACTTTAATTTTAGTTGATTTTATTTGATAATTTAGGCACTAGTGCAATGAAAATGCCTTTACATTAGCGTACGAGAAGATTTTAATATAAAGATAATATTTAACCGCAATTTATTTTGTTTGTCATTGCAGTAATTCACTAAGAAACTTTATTATTGCATTAAAAGTAGGAGTTTACATTTAACCTAATCTTATGTGGATAAGGATATCGTGATCGCTGCTATCCATGTTAGGATCCAAATAGTTTTTTACTACGCATAGCCTCCTAGCCTCCTAGCTTAGCCGGAATGCACGAATGCTTTACGGCACAAATAGATGGTATTATGGTGGTGCAATAAAGTTAAGGGATTTAAGGCATGAAGCAGAATTAAATCGCTGCTAATTACCAAATGGATGGTGCCACTACTGATCAAATAACGGAATGTACATGGTACTAGTTTACCCGATTCTGTGGACCGAATGGTAAACAGTCGAGGTCGCCCAAAACACGTAATTACGGTTCCTTCCGATCCATTAACGGTGCTTTTAGGTACCACAAGCACCGGTCACCGTCCTCGTCGAACCCGTCGCTTGCGACGAATGGCACGACGAGTAAATTAACACAAACAAAGCCCACTGAGTTTCTCGCCGGATCTTCTCAGTAGGTCGCGTTTCCGATCCGGTGGTAGATTCTGCGAAGCACTGCTCTTGCTAGAGCCAGTGTTAGCAACACTCCCGGTTAGAGCTCCGTGAGCTCACCTACACGTCAAGGAGAAGCTGAAATTGAATCTCAATGCTATCAGCATAGGTAGGAAAAAAGGTAATAATAATTGTTTTTTTTTTTTGTTTGACCAGAACTACCACCAGATCTTCGAAATTTTCTGGAATGGCTGACGTCTCCAAATAAAGATGCTGTTAATTCAGATGCCAGGAGGGGTTTCCTTAACGAAGATACCTTGGGACTGCCAATTAATGGTAAATTAGTTTTGGATGGAAAGCTGATTTGGATTTGGATATAAAAATTCGATTAATTAATCTGGTAGACTAAAAAAATGGTGTGATTTTTTTTTTATTGCTAAGATGTGGAGATGAGCTCCTGTCTTACCTGAGGCCCATAGACATCTACAACGCAAGTCTCAGTTTTAACAGTACAACGGCTGCTTCGCCCTTCAAACCGAAATGCATTACTGCTTCACGGCAGAAATAGGCAGCGCGGTGGTACCTACCCGTGCGGACTCACAATACGTCCTACCACCCGTAATTACAATTGTGCGGGTTTGGGGTTGCGGGTTTTTATTACAAGATGTTATTCCTTCACCGTAGAAGTCAATCGTGAACATCTGATAAGTGTATTTTATGAAAAAAGTTGGCCAGGAGATGTGCTGTGAATACTCCTGCTAATTTTTAGCAAATAACCGAATAGTGGACTAGTGTTTTGTTGTTTTCCAACAAGCAAAGACAGATTAGATCGTATGTGACTGACTGAAATCACGTTTTATCCAGAAAATCCACAGGAAACGTATCCGGACTTCATGATGACGTCATCAAGTGAAAAGGATCAATCTGAACAGAGATCTGACTGCCTTGGGACTCTTCGTGCTGTACAGGATTTGATTAACCAGTATGATGGAATGACTGACGAAGATAAGGTATTCTCGATTGATTTTGGTGTTCGGGTTAAAGATTATTACGCTTATTGAATTGAAAATGATAATGCAATGGGTGCAAAATGCGTCTTAAATCTCACTATAGAATCTAGATAGCCCAGAGAGAATTTTTTTAAATACAAATATGCAGGTTCACTTGTCGTTGGTAGGCAAGGCGTTTTGTAAATATTTTTTTTTTTTTTTTTTTATTGCTTAGATGGTTGGACGAGCTCACAGCCCACCTGGTGTTAAGTGGTTACTGAAGCCCATAGACATCTACAACGTAAATGCGCCACCCATCTTGAGATATAAGTTCTAAGATATCAGTATAGTTACAACGGCTGCCCCACCCTTCAAACCGAAACGCATTACTGCTTCACGGCGGAAATAGGCAGGGTGGTGGTACCTACCCGCGCGGACTCACAAGAGGTCCTACCACCAGTTACCACCAGTATTCGCGAGAGGGTCCCATTATTCTCTTTGATTCTGCGGCGAAGGAATCATGCTCTGCCTTTTGAAGTTCTGGCAGATGTCACGTCGGCGTCACCAGTGTTGAGTTTCAATATCGGGCAAGGATGAATAAGACACGTGTTCAGTTAGAGACTAACGTATATTGGGATTACAACCTAATGTGCTATCGATAGCCCGACAATCCCAAGACCGAGGTAGCATTACTGCAATATAATTATCGCTAACACATGCATATAATTATTAGTTGGTATGGGGAAATTTGTGGTCCCTACACTCTACAATACAATTGTGATTAGAACTTCATGCTCTGAGTTGACTTACAATATGATATCTTTGAACTACGGTAACCTTTCAACCAGGTGAACAAGGGCTGAATGACGTACTCGGGCGATTTGCTCTTTGCTTACGTAAAAAGAGCTCTTTTTCCATTTCAGAGCAAGATGTCTGGCGTACGGGAATACTTAGAAAGTCAAGTTAATTTTCTTCAACAAAGAATGTCTTCCTATGCTATCAGCAATGTTAGTATACAAATTAGAGAAGCGTAGATTTGGGTGATCAGCCGAGGTGGAATTACTTGACTTGAGAGAGAGAGAGAGAGAGTATTCTTTATTGTACACCAAAAAACAAATAAACAGTGCGATACATTAAAAACAAAAAAGTACAATTGGCGGTTTTATCGCTAAGAGCGATCTCTTCCAGACAACCATCAGGTGGACAAGAATCATTTGGAAACGAACTACGCGCGGCGTACCATTCCAGTGAAATACATATACATATATGTACACATACATATACACATACATATCTCCGTAAATATACATACAATTAATACAAAGTATTATAATATAATAATAATTATTAAAAATAAAACATAAAAACTTGACTTGGTGACAGGAACACTTTTGGTTTTATTATATTTTCGGTGCCCCGATCTAGATGGCGGCAGTGTGGATGTAGGGAACGTACATATGAGATACTCCGACCGAAATAATGACATTTAGACGCCCCTCAGCTCTAATACTAGGAGCAGGCTTAAGGACCCCGGTAACCGTACTCGTCCAACTCGCCGGATCTTCTCAGCGGGTCGCGATTCCGATCCTGTAATAGATTCATTCGCGCAGTAGCTACTCTTGAGTTGATGGGTTTCTTTTGTAGGCGCTCGGGTGGCTGTCAGCAAATCCCACTCCTTCTGGCTGAGCCCTTGTTCTCCCACCTGCCCGGTGAAACTGAAAAGGCCTTCCGGCCACCATTAATGACTCAATCATAAAAAAAATTACGGCATTTCGTTGTGGTTTTTATGCTGTATTATGAGGCTAATTATCAGGAATAGACAGACTCTGCCCATTCCTATAGCAGACTCAAGCCTATCCTGGTCAGAAGACAAGCATTTTATGGGTTTGAATAATGAGACAGCAACGATACAATACGATTCGGACTTTGAACTCATCAAGGCCTATTACCACTAATTTGGCCAAAGTTGGTATGCGTTGTTTTTAAACTGAAACATGTTTCCGTTTCCTACTACAGGTTGACAGTCAGAATTATTTACGTTACAAGAGGACGATAGGCATGGAGCCGAAACAAGTGAAGCGTTTGAAAAAGCGGAACCTGTCCAAATTCATTAGGAATTTCGGGAAAAAGCACACGAAAGCTACGACAGACTGCAACGAAGAGGCTCAGGTCACAGATAAAGCTCAACGCGTGAACGGGAAAGACGTGTCGAAGAAGTTGTCTGACAAGAAGCGAAGAACGAAAAGAAATCTCAGGGACATTTATTACAGGGCATTGGCTGACGCAAAAAAGATGACGACGGTCAGAAAAGTCCCGTACGATGGAGAGATCGGCCAAGTGTCGCAGTAGCTACAGCAATTATGGATAGTAGCTAAGTTTGTTTGACATTTTGAACATAAAACAACATTTTTATTAGCGCATTTTAATGTATTTGTTATTTTGATTAAGGTTTTTATAGAATAGTTGTACATTTGATTCTAATATATTATTTGGTTGTTGATTTTTTTTAAACCCCTTTGTTTAAATCTTTTCTATACTTTTTTATGGTTCAAAAGACTGAACGGCTCTTTATGGAAAAAATGGGGAGAATCGTGGTATCCACTCGTACAGGCGTTTACTGGTGGTAGGACCTCTTGTGAGCCCGCACGGGTAGGTACCACCACCCCGCCTATTTCTGCCGTGAAGCAGTAAAGCGTTTCGGTTTGAAGGGCGGGGCAGCCGTTGTAACTACACAGGAGACCTTAGAACTTATATCTCAAGGTGGGTGGCGCATTTACGTTGTGGATGTCTATGGGCTCCAGTAACCACTTAACATTAGGTGGACTGTGAGTTCGTCCACCCATCTAAGCAATCAAAAAATTAAAAAACCGTGGTATCCACTAGCAGAAGGAGCCTCCTTCTGCTGAGGCGGCATCGTCAGTTCTGAAAGCCGTGTCTAATTTGGAGACTGTTCTTCGTCTACTCATTGTTTAATAGTTCTCCACTTGTTCCTAACTTCGGCAGTCTTAGTGTTTCAGGTATAGGTATGCCGATTAGAGATGCAATCAGTTTTGACCAACAGGCAGGTGATTAACCACGTAGTCTTTTCCATCGAAGTGGTCTACTACTATCGGCTTTTAGACATTATCTGGATTTCTGCGACCGTACTGGCTTAAAATATACTATGTAACTATACTGAGACCTTAGAACTTATATCTTAAGGTGGATGGCGCATTTATGTTGTAGATGTCTGTGCGCTCCGGTAACCACTTAACACCAGGTGGGCCGAGAGCTCGTCCATTCATCTAAGCAATATCTAATAAAAAAAAATTGATTTTGAGAAAAGAACAATAAAAGTGCAATAATGGAATAGTCTTATTTTATGGTTCGCGTACCCAATTCTATATTATTATACATATCGACGCTTGAAAGGCAAACATGACTAAGCGACAATACGTGAACTTTACAGTAGACTAATCTAAAGTTGAAATACCTGAAAACAAAATTTATTTTAACGAATCTAGCTGTAGTAGAATCTAGCTAGTAGCTGTAGGATTGAAATGATTTTAATAGACCTAGAAATATATATTTTTTTGCGCATCGAATATGGTTATTGCCTATCATTTATGTACAAAGCAGTTATTGTCGCTTAGTCACGTTTGACTTTCAAGCGTCAATATATAGATACAGTCAGACAAAGAGCAAAAAATATGTACGTCACACGAACAAAGCCCCTGCTAAAATATTAAGGAATGAGTATTACAGAAACTACGTGCACTGACCAGCCTTCCCGATGTAGCTACAATGAGCTACACACAGCCGACGCTACAGACGGAACTCAGTTAATAAAACAAATATACAACCTGCATTTTATTACTCAAAGTCAGGGCTGGAGAGAGTCAGAATTTTCGTGATATTTTACAATATTTCATATTTAGACATACGAAGCGGTAATATTACATTAAGGCAGGATAATGTTTATAATTTTGAGCCCTAAAAGAAAAATGTTTTTAACGCGATTTTTTTTTTATTGCTTAGATGGGTGGACGAGCTCACAGTCCACCTGGTTTTAAATGGTTACTGGTCTACAACGTAAATGCGCCACCCACCTTGAGATATAAGTTCTAAGGTCTAAGGCCCTTCAAACCGAAACGCATTGCTGCTGCACGGCAGGAATAGGCAGGGCAGTGGTTCCTACCCGTGCGGACTCACAATACGTCCTACCACCAGTATTTTGAATGTTGTTTCGGTTAAAAGCTCGAAAAAGCTTTAATTCATTGCTTTAACATCCTTAACCAACTTGTACAGACTTCCAGACCAATAAAAGGTTAAATTCTTAACAGATGTAGTTTCGGTTTATTACCAATCCTAATAATATTTCGTTTTGGGTTTGATGGGTCGGAAAATTGAAATTTAAAATTTTAATGTAGCTTGGACTACACGGTTCACAGCGATACATGTAGTGTGTGTGGATACTCCTGCCAACGAACCTCCCGATCCACTAAAAGTGCTTTTAGGTACCTCAAGCACCGGTCATCGTTCTCGTCGAACCCGTCGCTTGGGACGAAGGACTCGACGAGTGAATTAACCCACAGGCATAGCCCACTGAGTTTCTCGCCGGATCTTCTCAGTGGGTCGCGTTTCCGATCCGGTGTGGTAGATCCTGCGAACTGCTCTTCCTAGGGCTAGTTTTAACGTCGGTAGGCAGCGGCTTGGCTCTGCCCCTGGCATTGCTGAAGTCCAAGGGCGACGGTAACCACTTACCATTAGGTGAGCCGTATCCTTGTCACTATAAGGGTAATAAAAAAAACATCAACTTTGGGCCCCGTGAGCTCACCTACTTGTTAGGATTAGGCTGAAATGGCTTCTCAAGGCCAGCTTAGGTAGGAACAAAAAAAAAGTCATCAAACTATGCGATGCGTTATGGTAATTGAGCGTGGACTGTATTTATTGTTTTGAGATGTTAATTGTATCTTTAGCTTTTGCCCGCGACTCCGTCCGCGTGGAATAGTTACTTTGGCATAACGCTAAAATTTTACCCCCCACTTCATTTACGTAGAAAGTGAAAATACTTTTTAATTATAGAATGTTAAGGAGCTATAAGCCCCTATTTTGAAACATTCTTTATTGTTTTTTTTTTTGTTGCTAGATGAGTGGAAGAGCTCACAGCCCACCTGGTGTTAACTGGTTACTGGAGCTCATAGACATTTACGACGTAAATGCGCCACCCACCTTGAGATGTAAGTTCTAAGGTGTCAAGTATAGTTACAACGGCTGCCCCACCCTTCAAACCGAAACGCATCACGGCAGAAATAGGCAGGGTGGTGGTACCCACCCGCGCGGACTCACAAGAGGTCCTACCACCAGTATAAGTTGTATTGGTCTAAGCTTATATAGCCTATAGCCTTCCTCAATAAATGGGCTATCTAACTCTGAAATAATTTTTCAAATCGGTCCAGTAGTTCCTGAGATTAGCGCGTTCAAACAAACAAACTCTTCAGCGTTATAATATTTTTCTTTATATGACAAATTAAAGACTTAAGAGAAAATTAAATGTAAAATTGATGCGTTGCTCGCGGCTGCTGGATTTGAAAGGGGATTTGTTGGAGTTTGTATATTAAATGTAATGGCAGGCAACACTTGACACTTGATTAGATTTCGAATATTGGAATTATTTTAAATGTTTAAAAAAACAGATCATTGTATTCTCGTCAGAAAATGTCAGTACTTCTCATCTAGACACGGCAAGAGAAACATGAAATAGTTTTATAAAAAATATAAAGATAATAATTGTATAATGGTGTAAAAGTGTTCGAGCAATCTGCAATATAATTATAATGAAGCAGTTGTGTTTTTAAATAGCCCCTCATCACCTACAGAACCCAATCCCCTCAAATTTAACCGTCCAACAGGATTGGTGTCATGGCGGACGTCGCTCTCTGACATTTTGACGTTCAGAAACTGAACATTATATACATGGAATAAGTGAAAATTTTAATTGAGAAAATATCTTGATGCATCTTCAATTATTACGGGTATCTTCTGAACGGGGCACTGAACTTTTTGGAGGGAGAATTTATGTGAATTTATTTTTATGTTGTTAAGTTTTTCTTTAGTTTTAACCCCATTTAGCGTCCACAAATGTGAGAAAATGAAAAAAGTTCACGGGATAGTGAGATCAAATTTCATTTCATTTAAATCCCTAAGAATGAATTACGACTTCGGATAGATCATTTCATTCCGTTGCTATATTCTAATTAAAAGGGTACATTTGCATGTATTTAATTTTTTTAAATATTCTCGACACTGATAGCATTGGCATCGCAAGAAGTCGGACGATGCGGCTGATAATGCTGAAAAAAAGACTTACTGAGAAAGTCGAGAAAATTCCTAGACCTATATATATTTTCGTTAAAAAAAAACTTCAACAATTAGATGACATTTGGCGCGAAATTTAAATTTGAGTTTTAACAATAACACTATGACGCGCTGTTCTCACTCGACTATAGTGTTGTTTATTATAAATTATAGACGGTTTTGATTTGAAATATAATTTTAAAGTTGATTTTGCAGACAAAATTTTAAAAATTGATAATAAGTTACGAGTGTTTGCAATAACATCGTTCAGCATGTCGACGCCATTTTGTCGTTCAGTGTCTGTAATGGCGCGATCGCTTTTATAGTGTGACAATGCATTAATGAAAAAACAGCAATTTTAATATTATTACGATTTTTTTTTCGCTTGTAGGCAGACGAGCACACGGCACAGCTGATGGTGAGTGACTACCGTCGCTCATAGACGTCAGCAATCCCAGGGGCGCAGCCGATCAGCTGTCTACCGTTAAGTATTCTCCACGAGACTCGCTTGAATAAGGACAGGACACCGTAGAGGAGAATTCATTCCAAAGCCGGATGGTACTTTGCAAAAAAGATCTCTGGAAATGCACTGTGAATGAACGCAGTGGTTCTAGATAGTCTGAATGAATTTTACTCCGGTGTCAGCTCACTGAGTTTCTCGTCGGATCTTCTCAGGGGGTCGCGGGGGGTAGATTCAGTTAAGCACCACTCTTCATAAGGCTAGTGTTAGCAACGCCCCTAGTTTAGGGCTCCGAGAGCCGTACTTGCGGTTTGATGGCATAGACGAGCTGGCGGGATCTCAAACAATTCCTCAGAATAACCCTTCCCGGTTTTAACGCATCATCGGTGGCGTTCAAGCTGTAATAATAACTCATTTATTTATCTGATAATAATAATCCATACATTACATTCAGATACACATTTAAGTCCAAATTAAATCACAAATAGGTACATATAGAAAAAAAAGGATTGTGTTTGATGAAAGGTTTTATGAAACCACGGTAAAAGTGAAACTTTTTTTCACATTATAGACCTTTAATTCTGACAAACAGCATTTACATTAAACACTGACAAAAACAAACAAAATAGCGTGGAGCACTGGCACAAATGAGTGATAGTCTATACACTACACAGTCAGCTGCTGCGAAATATAGGCACCGCCATATTGGCCTTGGGTGCTCTGACGAGCGCCTTTTACTTTATCTACTCTGCGGACGACCGTCACGCGACATGCAACACACAGACGAAAATGTTTGAGACGATGTAATAAAAGTTTCACTTTAATAAAATAAAATGTATACATATAAATAAAATTGGAGTGTCTGTTTGTAAAATTGAAATAACCGCTTTTTACTACATGCATATAAATATATATACGGTATGTACCGTATATGTACACCAAAATGTATGTACAATTGTATGTACACCAAAATAACATTTTTTACAATTTTTGTCTGTCTGTCAGTCTGTCTGTTTGTTCCAGCTAATCTCTGGAACGGCTGGACCGATTTTGACGAGACTTTCACTGATAGGTAGCTGATGATATAAGGAGTAACTTAGGCTACTTTTTTTAAGACTAGCTTTGCCCCGCGGCGTCACCCGCGGTACGATAATAACCGCGGGTAACATCGCGGGACTCAGCTATCAATAATAAAATTTAATGTTTACGAGGCGAAGCGAGGGCGGGTCGCTAGTAAACAAATAATAATAATAAACAAGTAAGGCTTCTCAACTAAGAGTATAATGACTATCCATGTAACCGCTTTACGTCAAGCCGGCCGTGAGCTCGTTCATGCAGTGCAATAAAAACTTCTCCTCCTGCGTGACCCTTCTCTCGCACTTCCTCTCTTTCTCTCTCAAGATTTTTCTCTTAATCAGTCACTGTCTTAATTATTTTAGTTTTAAAAATACAACAAAAACATCCCTACTGTATTTTTATATTTTCCGGATATTATCTAAATTAAACGGTTCTCTGGAATCATTTTTAGCGATAAGACCGCTATTGTATAAATTTATCTGCTTTTTGACTGTTTTTTTAATGTAATTTGTGCTTTGGGGTACAATAAAGTGTATTCTCTCTCTATCACTCTATAAAAACTAAAAAAATAATTTCGTATAATTGTCAGGAACCATGGTCACCCTACGGTCCGCCATTTTGATTTATCTTTATGTAACGTTAAGCCGCTTAAAGGCCCACACATTATTCTTTCAGTTTAATTTTGTAGTTCAAACATTAGACGTTTTTCAATTTTCTAAAACGGTATTTCTAGACTTAGAAAATTGCCACTTACACGGAGATTGGGTAAATATATGAGACTAAAATATCAAATCGATTGAGACTATTATTTTGGATACTTAAATAAAAATGCAAATACAGAACACATTTTTTTAATGATCTGTAAGTTTTACTATCTAATATGAGCTATTTAATTACTTTTTTATTAATTTTTTTTCTTGCCTAAGCTGATAGCCATGAGAGGCCATTTCAGGTTCACCCTAACATGTAGGTGAGCTCACGGGGCTCAAACCGGAGTGTTGCTAACACTGGCCCTAGCAAGAACAGTGCTTCGCAGAATCTACCACCGGATCGAAAACGCGACCCACTGAGAAGATCCGGCGAGAAACTCAGTGGGCTGTGTCTGTGGGTTAATTCGCTCGTCGAGCCCTTCGTCGTAAGCGACGGGTTCGACGAGAACGGAGACCGGTGCTTGTGGTACCTAAAAGCACCGTTAATCTTCTTAAATCTTTAAAACTACGCAACAGATTTTGATGCGGTTTTTTTTAATAGAGAATAACGCAATAAATAAAAACCTTGATAAAATCAAAAGTCTGCTCATTTATTGCCTATAAGACAGAATGAGGTTGGCCGGGTTAGCTGGTTACTGATAATTTCATCGGTACCTAATTAACGTTTGAGTTCGTTGTCAGCCAGGAATCTAAGGTTTTTTTTTTATTACTTAGATGGATGGACGAGCTCACAGCCCACCTAATGTTAAGTGGTTACTGGAGCCCATGGACTGCTTCACTGCGGAAATAGGCGGGGTGGTGGTACCTACCCGTGCGGACTCCCAAGAGGTCCTACCACCAGTGAAAAGTACTAGTAAGGTACCTAAGGTAAATAAATAAATAATAAATAATAAATATTTACTAACAATCACGCCACGTTAACTGGTCCCGTGCTAAGTTCGTAAAGAACTTGTGTTACAGGTACCAGATAACGGAAATAAATATAATATTTTTATTATACACATACATATATTTAATATACACCCATAACCCTGGAAAGACATTTATATTTATCATACAAATATCTTCCCTTGGCGGGATTCGAACCCGCGACCCCCTTGTGTAGTGACCATGTCACTTACCACTACACCAGACGGCCGTTAAATGAATCCAAGTAAATAATCGCGCTGTGTTACGGAGCCACGATGCTTTAATGCGCGCTATAGACCATCCCCTACATTCCTACCATGTTTTACAACTAAAAATCTTCAACGTAATTTATCAGGAAACAATCTTACTAAAGTACATGAAATATGTCGAAAATAAACCCCTCTCCCATATCGGATAGTGATGTACCATTATCGATATAAGTTGTTCAAGATAATTAGTGTTGTACATTATCGACGTTATGATGCCGAGACGGCACTTCGGTGCTATTACACTAGGGAGAGGTAAGTTTTATCGATATTTTTTTAGTGTTGTATTATGTTTTTCTAAATGAATTTGAATAGCAAGATAATAATAATAATAATAAATATTTACTAATAATCACGCCACGTTAACTAGTCCCGTGCTAAGTTCGTAAAGAACTCGTGTTACAGGTACCAGATAACGGAAATAAATGTAAGATTTGTATTATACACATACATATATTTAATATACATCCATAACCCTGGAAAAGACATTTATATTTATCATACAAATAACTTCCTTTGGCGGGATTCGAACCCGCGACTCCCTTGTGTAGTGGCCATGTCACTTACCACTACACCAGACGGCCGTTAAATAATAAAATACGGTTGGAAATAATTCGAAAGTCAATGCTTCTCGTGTGGTTCCATTTAGGTTTTATTAAGATCCGACCAGGGATTTTTCAATTAGTTAACCCTTTGAGGTCCAAAGCCCACACGTATTGGATATATAGTTTAGTATTTAACTGACTTCATCTACATTCATAATACTCTCATTTTATTTTGAAATCGTCGTGGCCTAAAGGATAAGACCTCCGGTGCATTCGTATCGAGCGATGCACCGGTGTTCGAATCCCGCAGGTGGGTACCAATTTTTCTAATTAAATACTTATAAATTTTCACGACTGACTTCCACGGTGAAGGAATAACATTGTGTAAATCAAACCCGCAAAATTATAATTTGCGTAATTACTGGTGGTAGGACCTCTTGTGAGTCCGCACGGGTAGGTACTACGGCCCCGCCTATTTCTGCCGTGAAGCAGTAATGCGTTTCGGTTTGAAGGGTGGGGCAGGCGTTGTAACTATACTGAGACCTTAGTTAGAACTTATATCTCAAGGTGTGTGGCGCATTTACGTTGAAGATGTTTATGGGCTCCAGTAACCACTTAACACCAGGTGGGCTGTGAGCTCGTCCATCCATCTAAGCAAAAAAAAAGTAATTTCCTTTTCATTACATTTGTGCTATCGCTAGTTCATCAAAATTTTGTTCATCATCAATTTGTCGATCATTTTTTTATAGTTTTTTCTGAATGTTGGCAACAGTTCTAATGTTTTTATTGCTTTCACGTTAGAATGAACTCACAGCGTACCTATTGTTATAGAGTTACCGAAACCCATAGACACCAATGACATTAATTCCACCACCTTCTTTAGAGATTAGGCTTAAAACTCAATTGCATCAAAGGCTTGTCCCAGCCTTGAAACGGCTTCGCGGTACAACTAGGCGAGGTCATGGTGCCTACCCGTGCAGACTCACAAGCCTTCCTACCACAAGTACTCATCATTTTTTTTTTTTTTTTATTGCCCTTGTAGGCAGACGAGCATACGGCCCACCTGATGGTGAGTGGTTACCGCTGCCTATGGACTTCAGCAATGCCAGGGGCAGAGCCAAGCCGCTGCCTACCGCAAAATGTCAAATGTCTATGCAGTATTAAGTTTTCAATAAATCTAATATAAGTGAATCGAATTATTAATAAATCATCGATATCGACATTAAAATAAGTTTCGCATCTCTAAATGTTGGCAATGCAATAATTTTCGTACAAAATACAGCACTTACCGACCATACTTTCTGTGTACATACAGGATGATGTTTTATGGTAAGACGAAATATAAATATTTTTTTTGACAGTTTCATATCCATTGCGTATTGCAGTAAAACAGTTAAGAAAATATCACACGAATAAATTATGTGATAGAGCGACTGGTGGCGACGTTCAAATAATGACGTCAGCGTCGCAACAGATCTTAGTTAATTAAATTATTATTATTTTTATTAGTCGTCGTGGCCTAAAGGATAAGACGTCCGGTGCATTCGTGTTGAAGCGATGCAACGGTGTTCGAATCCCAGGCGGGTATCAATTTTTCTAATGAAATACGTACTCAACAAATGTTCACGATTGACTTCCACGGTGAAGGAATAACATCGTGTAATAAAAATCAAACTCGCAAAATTTATAATTTGCGTAATTACTGGTGGTAGGACCTCTTGGGAGTCCGCACGGGTAGGTAACACTACCCTGCCTATTTCTGCCGTGAAGCAGTGATGGGTTTCGATTTGAAGGGTAGGGCAGCCGTTGTAACTATACTGAGACCTTAGAACTTACAGTCGTGGTCAACTAATTAGGGACAATCTCTAGTTAAGCCAAATTGTGAATATTTTTTTAATTTTCTAACGAGTCTTAGTAATATTCCCTATCTTTTACATGTAAGTGTAATTAGTCATTTATGTGCGCGATTATACAAACAATAACAACTTCTTAAACATTAAACTTCTTTACAGTATAGCTGATACAATATCATAGTGCTACTGGTTCAAAGAATGCTGGCTGGCCATTTAATTAGGGACACTGAGGTATTGCGTTCTAATTTCAAAATTGGAATTTTAATACTTTTTTGTTTCTTTTCTTATTGTTTAGTGGTTGTTTTGGCGGCAATCCAGATTTTTTATTTTAAGTCTTGAGAATTATTTTGAAAAAATAAAAGTTGCGATCCAACACTACGAAAAATTATCATGAAGTTTGTCGAGCGTGGTTGGTCATACCGAAGGATAGCACAACATTTAAATTGTTCAAAAACTATGGTATCCAATGCAGTGCAACATTTCAAGCGCTATAACACAGCTTTAAATGTGCCCAGAACAAAAAAATCGAGAAAAACGACTCCGCAAGAAGATAGAATGATAACCAGGTTAGCTAAGAAAGATTCGTTTCTAGGCTCTATTTTAATTAAACACGAAGTGTTTGGGGCAAACGAAAGAGCCGGTGTATCTGCGAGGACCGTTCGACGACGTTTGGTAGAAGCAGGGTTGTTCGGAAGAGTGGCTCGCAAAGTACCGTTGTTGAAGAAAGAACATAGAAATGCTCGTTTGGCATTTGCACGTAAATATGGACATTGGACCTACGCCCAATGGCAACATGTACTTTTCTCTGACGAGACCAAGGTTAATTTGATTTCTTCAGATGGAAGGCAATATGTACGGCGTCCTGTAAAAGCGGAAATGAATCCAAGATTCACAAAAAAACAGGTGAAACATGGCGGTGGAAACATTAAAATATGGGGTTCATTTTCTGGACGTGGAGTGGGACCTGTGAGGAAAGTTCAGGGTAACTTAGACCAACATCAATACAAGGCAATATTGGAAGAAACTATGCTTCCCTATGCTGAGGAGCATCTCCCTATTATATGGATGTTTCAGCAGGATAACGACCCGAAACATACCGCCCATTCAGTCAAGTCGTTTCTTACCAGTCAGTTTGTATCGGTGCTAGATTGGCCAGCAAATAGCCCGGACCTCAACCCAATTGAGCACCTTTGGCACGAAATCAAGAAAAAAGTTGCCACTTATCGTAATACAAATTTGGATGAACTTCATGAAGCTTTTTGTGAGGCATGGGCAAACATTCCTGTCGAAACATGTCAGAAACTGATAATGTCTATGCCACATCGGTGTCAAGCGGTAATTACTAACAAAGGTTTTGCTACTGGGTACTGATTTTACACGTAATAAAATGGAGCTGTTAAAGATATTATAACACTGAAGATTATAAGTTTTGTGTAACTGTATTTTTCATTGTACTTTACTGTCCTTAATTAAATGTCCACTACAAAATTGTACCTTAATATTTAATACATGTTTAATCTTTGATATTAAATACTTTTTCAATTTATTAATTCTTTTATTTACAGCCATTTATAGCATAATAATCGGACCACATTATGCAAATAATAGGTGCTGAGAAATCAATAGGGTTTTATATTTAAATATACATAACCGGTTATAGCCCTTCACTATCTTGAATGTCCCTAATTAGTTGACCACGACTGTATATCTCAAGGTGGGTGGCGGCATTTACGTTGTAGATGTGTATGGGCTCCAGTAACCACTTAGCACCAGGTGGGTTGTGAGCTCGTCCACAAATCTAAGAAATAAAAATATACAAAAAATGTGAAAAAAATGCAATATATCCCTCTGCGTGTCCACAGTACGTCCTGCAACCGGTGAGTGTATTAATTATAAATATTGCCTGTTTAATTTGACATTCACAATGGACTATGACAATTTTATACATATCATATATGTTTTTTTATTTTATTGCTTAGATCGGTGGATGAGCTCACGGCGCACCAGATGTTAAGTGGCTACCCGAGCCCATAGACATCTACAACAGCTGCCCCGTCCTTCAAGCCGAAACGCATTACAACTTCACGGCAGAAATAGGCAGGGGCGGTGGTACCTACCCGTACGGACTCACAAGACGTCCTACCACCAGTAAACTAAACAAAATGTACCCTAAATACAAACAGCTACTATGCGAATATGTATACACAGAAAAAATACGAAAAATAATCGCCAATGAAACACCCCGTGTGTTCACATAATGAGCAAGCACGTACTCTTCCGATGTGTATTAAAATTTAATATTTCTTACCTCTACAAAATGTAGAGTTGCGATTCCGAGTACTTTCTCGAACTGCACCTGGTTGTGATCTATCGGAAGCATTACCTTCGTACCTCCAACCGTGCTAAGACTAGAGACAAGTCCACGTAGGAGAACTCTCTTCACCCTTATTTGAAGAAGGACTTATCATAGCGAAGGAGCGAAGTTTTTTTTTATTGCTTAAATGGGTGGACGAGCTCACAGTCTACCTGGTGTTGAGTGGTTACTGGAGCCCATAGACATCTACAACGTAAGTGCGCTACCCATCTTGAGATAGAAACTCTAAGTTCTCAGTATTGTTACAACGGCTGCCCCACTCTTCAAACCGAAACGCATTACTGCTTCCCGGCAGAAATAGGCAGGGCGGTAGCACCTACCCGCGCGGACTCACAAGAGATCCTGCCACCAGTAATTACGCAAATTATAGTTTTGCGGGTTTGATTTTTATTAATTACACGAAGTTATTCCTTCACCGTGGAAGTCAATCGTGAACATTTGTTGAATACGTATTTCATTAGAAAAATTGGTACCCGCCTGCGGGATTCGAACACCGGTGCATCGCCAGATACGAATGCACCGGACGTCTTATCCTTAGGCCAAGACGACTTCGAAGCTGTTGACAATGAATTTGACTCTCCAAGCGCATGGTTATATTACGATTTCCATGAGCACCGATCACTAGTTACCACCAGCCTTCTCATCTACGTTAAAAACATTCATACCCTGTAATGCATTACCGGCTGTATAAAAACGTACAACTTCATACAAATTTATGTCTACAGCCGTGAAACTTACGTGGCCAGAATAAAATTTAATGTTTTTTCATACATTAGCGCGTTTAGGTCTGGTTTACATGTGTACGGAGATTTTTAAGCTATTGCATAGCTTTTATCGCGGGCCTTGAGCGCGGCGACCGAATCACGAAATTCCGTAACGAAAAAAACCTAACACCGCTTATCATATAACTCGCGTTCAACACATTCACACGTTGCGCTTGTGTAGTGTTTGCGAATAAGCGCGTGGCGTGACGTCACACTGCATGCGCATCATGGAAAGTCTCCCCATCTCTCTCTCGCGCGGTCTAGCTTATGAGTGTGAAGGGGACAGTTAAGGTTTTGCTTTTATTAATGTTTAATATAGCGTGGTCTTGTTTTATTATTGTTTTAATATTAAATTATCATTGTTTAATTATAATTGCATAAGTTAATAAAAAATGCTATGCAATAGCTTTACCGCGGCAGGTTTAGTTATTAATTTTTTTGTAGGGAGGAACTTCGCTGAACATCAGATGTCATTGTCACAGGACTTCTGTTCGTCTATCGTTTGAAACCTCCGAGTCTGCGAAGGGACTTCGGTTAGATCTGTGTTTTCCCACCTTCCCCCCTCATCTTTTTTTTTCCACCACATCGCTTCCGCCGCAATAGGGCTTATCAATACTACCTAGAACCACTGCGCTCACCCGCAAGGCATCTCTGCATATGCTAGCAATTGTTTGGTAGTCAATCCATATATTAATACGTGAAGCAAAATCTTTGTACCCCTTTTTACGAAAATTGCGCGGACGGAGGAGTATGAACGCGGACGGAGGAGTGTGAAATTTCCCACACTTATAGAGAATATAGAGAAGGAGTGCAGAATGCTAATATATTTTGTAAATTATGCATTAATAAAACATTAAATCAATAAAAAAAAAATACACACACTACCATGTATTTGACACACAACATTTATATATACTCTTTGTTTATTGTTAAACTTTTGTTATTGCCTAAAGTGTGTGGTAAAATTGAGAATAGATTAATATTGTTTGTCTCTAATATTATTTGTCTATAGTGCAGTCTTGGCGAAATCTGTGATTACTGTAATACAATAGTCTTTGACAATAGAACCTTAATAATGTTCAAACTTATAATTTCAATTAATTATAGTTGAATTTCGACTACTGCGGGATCACTAGTACTATCAATTACGTGTTTACGTTTAAACCTACATATATAATTGTATATTTGAATCATTAACATCTATAGTTCAGTGAATCCTGGTTTGTGGTTTTGGGAACCATATTTATTTGTAATCTATAAATGAAGCAAAAACTTTGTATCCCTTTTTACGAAAATTGCGCGGACGGAGGAGTATGTTTTCCACACTTATAGACAATATAGAGAAGAAGTGCACAATGCTAATATTTTTTTTAAATAGTGCATAAAATATTCGTTCAATCAATAAAGAAAACATTACACACACTACATACCATGTATTTGACGCACACAAGCATGCATACTATTTATTGTCAAACTTTTGTTCTTGGCGTCTGTTGTCAAATTGAGAATAGATTAAAATTAAATATTGTTTGTCTTTGTTAATATTTTTTATAGTGTAGTCTTGGCGAAATTTGTGATTATAGAAGTATAAAATACAATCATAATTGTGTACAAACTTACAATTCGAATTAATTATAGTCGAATTTCGACTACTGCGGGACCACTAGTATAATAAAATCGGTTTCATGTAATCCAAACCGAAAATACATCGTTTTTTATCCCGAAACGTTCTATAGATCTCTCTAGATGGATTGTGGTTACCGCTTAACCGGTTTACGATCGTAATACCCGGGTATATTTCAATAAAAACCGGATAAATTGACGTTTGCGTAACTCAATTTTGTTTAGTGCTCGCCGCGTTCTTGTCGATGCCCTTGAGCAAGAATTAGTTGGGCGTTTTAATGTGCTCCAAAACTTTATTTTGTCTTGCTCTCTAGATCTGGTGATAATGATACAACTGCGACCGGTAAAGTTTTGTCCCTTTAGTTCATTTTAAAAACATATTTATCTATATATTAATACGTGAAGCAAAAACTTTGTATCCCTTTTTACGAAAATTGCGCGTACGGAGGAGTATGAAATTTTCCATACTTATAGAGAATATAGAGAAGAAGTGCACAATGCTAATTTTTTTTTTAAATAATGCATAACAGATACCTTAAATCAATAAAGAATACATTACACACACTACATACCATGTATTTGACGCACACACGCATGCATACTATTTATTGTCAAACTTTTGTTCTTGACGTCTGTGGTCAAATTGAGATTAGATTAAAAATTGTTTGTCTTTGTTATTACTTTTTATAATGTAGTCTTGGCGAAATTTGTGATTATAGAAGTATAAAATACAATCATAATAGTGTATACAAACTTACAATTCCAATTAATTATAGTCGAATTTCACCTACTGCGGGACCTCTAGTCTGCTTAATTTTATGATATATACTTAATATATCTCTGCCGTTAAAACAGTAATGCGTTTCGGTTGTACTGTAAAAACTGGGACCTTAGAACCCATATCTCAAGGTAGATTTTTATCTACGCTAAGATTTAGCATTGTCATGGCTCGTCGGATCAAGCTGACCCTGTTCGACTCCATTGTCAAGAGTGTTCTCCTGTTCGGATCTGAGACCTGGAGAGTGACCAAGACACTCACGAACCGACTGCAGGTATTTGTAAATAAGTGCTTGAGGTCGATACTCCGCATATTCTGGCCAGTCACTATCTCTAATAAAGACCTTTTAACTAAATGTGACCAAAATCCCATCGCGGAAGACATTGCTCATCGGAAATGGCGTTGGATAGGACACACTCTACGGCGCAGCGGAGTCAACGCAGCATCAATCGCGTTTGAGTGGCAACCGCTTGGCAGGAGAAGACCTGGTCGCCCTGTACACACTTGGCGACGCACCGTGGAGAGTGAGATGAGGACTGCCAACGTGACCTGGAGTGATGTCAAGGAGCAAGCGCAAGACAGGGTAAAGTGGAGACAACTTGTGAAGGCCCTATGTACCAGCGGGGTACCCTAGGACTACAACAAGATTTAGCATTTAAGTTGGTTTAGTAGCTACGATGTGTACGGGTTATGGTAACCATTTAGCACCAGGGGAGTCGTGAGCTCGTCCGTCCATCTGAGCAAAAAAAAGCTTGTAAGCTAAAAAAAAAACCAAGATAACTCATTAATTACTTATTTAGCTTATTATAGTCCATCAAAGCTTTTTATTAATTTACAATCCGAACAACAAAATTTTCATTTACAAAACCCCAATAGGAGTACAGAATTAAATGAAAAAGCTCGAAAGTTTTGCACTTCGGAAGCTCGGTCATTCGATTTCTTGTTTCGAACTCAAAGCCTCGACGCCCGAGGGACGATCGCAGCTGGCGCGTAAAAAGTTTCATAATAAATATAAATATGATTTTAACCGACTTAGTTATAATTACCCGTGGTCGCCTGGTAGTCGAAACCCGACTATAACTAATGGAAATTTTAAGTTTGTACACTATTATGATTCTATTGTCGACGACTATTATACTTCTTTAATCACAGATTTCGTCAAGACTACACTTTAGAAAAATATTAATAAAGAGTAAACAATATTTAATCTATTCTCAATTTTGACAGACTATAACTGACAGGACTTTTTGGCGGGAACGCGAAGAGTGAGGTTGTGTGATTTGTTTTATTTTGTCTATTTAGTGTTTCTTCAGGTTTAAATGTGTAATAATGGTGGTTTATTAACTGTTTAATATCTGTGAAAGTGCACAAATGTGGGAAAATGAAGCAAAGCCGCTGGACGTAACTTCTCGGGTTCCTCCAAAAAGTCCACTGAAAAAATCTTAGTAAACAACCACCATTTTACTGCGATTATATTTCATCCTATATCATCTCATTTTATTTCATTTCATCCCAGTTGATTAATCTCTCAAATTAATCATCTTCATTTCATTTCACTCCATAATATCATTTTTCTTAAAATATGAATATAAATTAAAATAAGATATGACTTAAAGGTCTCAGTTACCAGGTCATAACACCCCTAAAAAAAACTATAACTGACAGACTGAAAAGAAAAGTTTGACAATAAACAAATAGTATGCATGCTTTTTTTTATGATTGAGAGATTACTGGTGGCCCGAAGGCCTTTCCAGTTTCACCAGGACAGGTGGGCGAGCAAAGGCTCAGCCAGGAGGGGTGGGATTTGCTAACAGCTGCCCGAGCGCCTCCGAAGGAGACCTAACAACTCAAGAGCAATTGCTTCGCGAATGAATCTACTACCGGATCGGAATCGCGACCCGCTGAGAAGATCCGGCGAAAGTATACATGTGTGTGTGTGTCAAATACATGGTAGTGTGTGTAATGTTTTCTTTATTGATTTAATGTATATTTTATGCATTATTTAAAAAAATATTAGCATTGTGCACTTCTTCTCTATAATCTCTATAAGTGTGGAAAATTTCATACTCCTCCGTCCGCGCAATTTTCGTAAAAAGGGATACAAAGTTTTTGCTTCACGTATTAATATATAGATATGTAACTAGCGACTCGCCCTGGCTTCGCTTCGGAAACTGTAATTTATTATTGATTTCTCCACTATTTAATAGATGTTATTATATATATAAACAATCCTCTTCAATCACTCTATCTATTAAAAAAAGCCGCATCAAAATCCGTTGCGTAGTTTTAAAGATCTAAGCATACATAGGGATATAGGGACAGAGAAAGCGACTTTGTATTATACTATGTAGTGATATCGTCTTTTCGCGTTAAAAGTGTACAATTTCCATAAATATTCAAAATTGAGTTAGTATACGGAATCATTTGGTATCACCAGTATTTTTAATACGCTTTTATTAACTTCAGACGTATGTATGTATGTTTGTAACGGAATCTTTGAACATGATTTTGACCCCCTTCAAAACGTCGGATTAACTCGAAATTTGGTATACTTATTAAGGACCGATGACAATTCAATATTTTATAAAAATATTGAAAAAAAAATATCAATCGAAAAAATTTAAATTCAACTAAAAAATGAAAAATAAATAATAGCTTAGAAAAACTAACAAAATACACTTTTATAGAAAATCTAACTAATAAATAGAACATAAATTTTAATAACTTTGAATTAAAAATAGTCTAAGAAATAATTATTTTATTGTAAAAATAGCGTGGGGTGCATGGTATCAGTAGTTATAAATATTTTATGAACAGATATGAGTAGAAGGGTTATTTTGATAATATCCTGAAAAGCACCCCACATTTTTTTACAATAAAATCATTTTTCTAATAAATACTGTCAAAAGAGCGTAATTTAGTTTTTTTTTATTTTTTTTACTTATGTTTTTAATACTATTAACAAAATTAATACATAATTTTATCTTACTTTAAAATACAGATAATGTAACTGGTAATAAATTAAAAATAAACGTTGATTAATATTAAAAATATCAAATGTTAAACCTTTAAAACGCTCTCCTGTAAAATTAGAAGTTTTGAGATTATACAGTTTCAATGCGAGAAAACGATATCTTCTTTCAAACAGATTTCTAGAAATTTTGTTAGAGTAAATGGTATGGTCTTTTTTTTTTATTGCTTAGATGGGTGGACGAGCTCACAGCCCACCTGGTGTTAAGTGGTTACTAAAGCCCATGGACATCTACAACGTAAATGCGCCACCCACCTTGAGATATAAGTTCTAAGATCTCAGTATAGTTAAATTAATATCTCGTCTGTCATTGATGGTGACGGCATTTTGGGTTGCCATTTCCAACTATATAGTTTAGGCAGCGTCTTGGCTCTGCCCCGGGCATTGCTGATGTCCACGAGCGATTGTAACCACTCACCATCAGATGGCTCGTATGCTCGTCCGCATACAAAGGCAATTAGCGTACGGTTTGGTAGGTGAGCTCACGGAGCTCAATCTGGGAGGATGTTTACGGCGAATGAGGGTCGTATTTAGAACATTCAAAATAAACACCGGAGACTACAGCTAATTCTTTAAAATCTATATATATAAAAACTAGCTTTTGCCCGCGACTCCGTCCGCGTGGAATAGTTACTTATACATAACGCTAAATTTTACCCCACTTCATTTACGTAGAAAATGAAAATATTTTTTAATTATAGAATGTTAAGGAGCTATAAGCCCCTATTTTGAAACATTCTTTATTGGTGCTCCACTTGTATTGGTCTAAGCTTATATAGCCTATTGCCTTCCTCAATAAATGGGCTATCTAACACTGAAAGAATTTTTCAAATCGGACCAGCAGATCCTGAGATTAGCGCGTTCAAACAAACAAACTCTTCGACTTATAATATTAGTAGGTATAGATGAATTGCTACTCGTTAGTCTTGCTAAAACTCGAGAACGGCTGGACAGATTCTGGCTAATTTTGGTCTTGAATTATTTGTGGAAGTCCAGAGAAGGTTCAAAAGGTAGATAAATATGATAATGCTCGGAATTAAATATAAATAACAATTTTGTTTTTCCTTTAATGTGTCCCCCGTCGGACGGGCTCCTTTTGTTTGTTTTAAGTTTATTTTATACAAAGGCTTAGGTCTTTTATTTATCGATTGAGGCACTACGAAGTCTGAAGGGTCGGCTAGTAAAAAATTAAATAAAAATAAGTTAATAATAACTAAGTGAACCACATAGAAAGAACAAAGCTATACAAATTGAGGCGACATTTTACACTCTTCCAGCCATAAAAGGAATAAGTTCACCACTATTTTCCCATACGCGCGTCCCGTTCGATAGTAAGTAATCACTCTGACATTCAGTATTTCGCCCTGAGGACTTGTAACAGTTGGATCCCCGCATTAGGGTCGTATGTTTACGACTCGTCGTACAAGGGGCGAACAGAGAACATAAATAATTTATATCCGCAAAGACTTTTAGTGGCCGCCCCCTGCAGGGAATCAATTTGTCAGGTTTTATATGTAATTAAATGAATCATTTGCACATCTTAGTGATTGACAGGTGATTAGAATGAAACAAACCTTTGTAAGTTTCAGAGAACTTGTAAACGTCAGAGGTGTATCTATCAAAACGCTTTTAAATTCAAATTCTTTTTGGCACTTTCTTTTTTTATTGCATCGACGGGTGGATGAGCTCACAGCCCATCTGGTATTAAGTGGTTATCGAAGACCATAGACATCTACAACGTAAATGCGCCACCCACCTCGAGATATAAGTTCTAAGGTCTCAGTATAGTTACGACGGCTACCCCACCCTTCAAACCGAAACGCATTACTGCTTCACGGCAGAAACAGGCGGGGCGGTGATACCTACCTGTGCGGACTCACAAGATGTTCTACCACCAGTAATTACGCAAATTATAATTTTGCGGGTTTCATTTTTATTACACGATGTTATTCCTTCACCGTGGAAGTCAATCGTGAACATTTGTTAAGTACGTATTTCATTAGAATAATTGGCACCCGCCTGCGGGATTCGAACACCGTTGCATCGCTACACACGAATGCACCGGACGTCTTATCCTTTAGGCCACGACAATTTACAAAATCAAAAAGCCCCTATCAAAACGCGTTTGGCTTCAAGTTATTTTCGGTACTTTCAAATATTCTAGACTTAAGCACCGACTTAGAATACACTTTCAGCAAATTAGAAGAACCGATAATGGCTTGGAGGTTTTGTTACTTAAAATATGAGACCGTCAGCGCAAAAAGTGGCCTAAGCTTACCGCCTATTTCTGCCGTGAAGCAGTAATGTGTTTCGGTTTGAAGGGTGGGGTAGCTGTTTATACTATACTGAGACCTTAGAACTTATATCTCAAGGTGGGTGGTGGCTCCAGTCACCACTTAACACCAGGTGGGCTGTGAGCTTGTCCACCCAACTAAGCAATAAAAAAAAAGTCTATATGGAGATAATGAGGTTCGAATTTACCTGTACAATATACTTCGTAGGCAAAAAAAATACGCGCTAAAATTATGTTTACAAAGGCATCTGTTATCTATGGATGAAACTAGGGATAGGCCGATTTTGCATCAAAATTTATTATGCTTTAAATAAATTGCAATACATAAGCACGAATATGAATTGTGGGTTAGGCCGCTTTTGCTCTGACGGCCTCATATATGATGTTGCTCTTTCAAATACAATCTTTTGCTCCTTGAAATATGAATTAGTATCTCAACTTGTTTGTAGAGTTTGTGGCGGTAGCCATCACAGAACACAAGATATTTGACAGATGCCTGAATCTCGCTTACGACATTTTCAAGATAAAGCGCATATATACAAGTTCCGAACAACAACATTGGACCGTCGGTCTACCGAGCAATATCACCCGCTCGGTGGAAGATCTTCCTTCCGTCGTATATCCATAAGTTCATTCATACTACCTAGAACCACTGCGTTCATCCACAGTGTGTTTCTAGAGATCTTTTTTGCCACGTACCATCCGTCTTTAGAATGAGCTCCCCTCCACGGTGTGTCCCGAGCCTTATGACATGTCCTTCTTCAAAGGAGGCTCGCAAAGAGTACTCAACCGTAGGTAGCGGCTTCGCTGTGCCCCTGGTTATTACAACGGTAACCACAATCCATTAGGTAAGCCGAATGCTCACTTAATGCTGTCGCAGCCGGATGCCGCTTAATTCGCTGGTCGAGCCCTCGACGGGCAAGCAAGCGACGGGTTCGACGAGGACGGTGACCGGTGCTTGTAGTACTTAAAAGCACCTATGCTAAAAGCAACAAGCATTATCTTTTATACTGCTTTCACTTGGTCATGTCAGCTTTTTTGTGAATACATAAATAAATAATAACATAACTAGTCAGGTCATAAGTATTGTCACACAGTAAAACCTTTTTTTTTAGAATGCTGGCCACAAAAAAGTTTATTGAATTTGAATTTCGAATTGTTCATGAAAATAAAAACGTATACTTTTAGAATTTTACTCATTTTTAAATATGGAGTGGACGCTTAAAGAAGACCGTGTTGCAGTTATTGCGTTTATCACCCCTGTTTAGCCATTTCACAGAACTTCAGATATATACCATTATATATCATAAGTATCCAATGGTCATGATGTATCCGGGTAAAAGCTGTACGTTTCCATCGCAGAACATCCGAGAGGGTAGTTCAATCTAAAGCTCGCCTGTCAGGTAAAATGTGTTGTAACAAAGAGCTTTTGACTTTTATGTAGTGAAGCTTATGTTTAGTTTATCTCATATGTGCCACGCCTATCGCGGTGGGCGTGGTGTAAAGTAGGCGTGTAGGACATAAAACATGGAACTGCGAACGTGTCGGATGTTTTTGGATGTGGTATTTTGTTAATTTTCAACTGCTCACGAACAAAATAAAATTCATTCGGATGGTGACTTGGCTATCGCCCTGTGAGCTTAGTGCGAATTTTTTTACTTTCTCGATCGCGTACACGTTAACTCTAATTTAAATGCAGTTGGAACAGCACTTCTAGCGGCAAACGCGGGCAAACGTTCCAACTACCCGTAAAATTATAATTTGCGTAATTACTGGTGGTAGGACCTCTTGTGAGTCCGCACGGGTAGGTACCACCGCCCCGCCCATTTCTGCCGTGGAGCAGTAATGCGTTTCGGTTTGAAGGGTGGGGCAGCCGTTGTGACTATACTGAGACCTTAGAACTATATCGCAAGGTGCGTGGCGCATTTACGTTGTAGATGTCTATGGGTTCCAGTAACCACTTATTACCAGGTGGGCTGTGAGCTCGACCACTCATCTAAGCAACAACAAAAAAAATCTAGAACATATCTTAGGCTTTTTTGGGTTATTGGGGAAAACATCTCTCGTGACTTACCTTATGCTCTGTAGTTACTAGAGTCGTCTGTCACTTTCGTATCTGAGGAGGAGAAGAAAGAAAAAAGCCACCCGCCATCTTCATGTCGTGATATGTGATTAGAGACCATGGGCATCACTGAATATGAGTACCACCATCTCAAAACTTAGTTCTAATCGAATATAATAATAATCCTATACTGTTTACTTTACTGGTTGCTTTAAAAACATAATACATGACGGTAATGATTCTGAGATAGTACTTTTTAATACGCTTTTATTAGCTTCAGACGTATGTATGTAACGGAATCTTTGAACATGATTTTGACCCCCTTCTAAAAGTCGGATTAACTCGAAATTTGGTATACTTGTTAAGGACCGATGACAATTCAAAATAAAATAAAAAATTGGATAAAAAATTTGAAAAAATTGAAATTCAACTAAAAAATGAAAAATAAATAATAGTTTAAAAAAACAAAAAAAATACGTTTTTATAGAAAATCCAACTAAAATAAAAGAAAATAAATTTTAAATAATTTGCATTAAAAGTAGTGTACGAAAAAATTACTTTACTGAAAAAAAAAAAATTGTAAACAATGCGTGGGGTGCATGGTGTTATTAGTTCTAAATATTTTTCTGACAGATATGAGTAGAAGAATTATTATTTCAATAATATCTTAAAAAACACCCCAGGTTTTTTTTTTTTTTTTTTTTTTTTTTTTTTTTTTTTTTTTTTTTTTTTTTTTTTTTTTTTTTTTTTTTTTTTTTTTTTTATCCCGAGGGACCTGGGCGGGCCCCCCGGCGCGCACTCTGCGTGGCCGGGGGCTCCGTCTGTGGGGGAGTTTTGCTGGACTTCCACCGGGCGCGTCCGTAGGTGGCGGATAACGGGATCCTCTGGGAACAGTCCCACTCCCAGGGGTATCGTCCGATCTTTTTCGTTGCAAGGATTCTTATGTGTTAGGGAGGTAGGTTAGCTGTAGGTGTAGGATAGCCTAGTTAGGCTTTGCAACGAAAGAGATCGGATGACGCGGACCAAAACCAGCAGGGGGAGTTGCGGGCTCTCCACGCCCTTCACTCGCTGAAGGGTGTTCCTCCTGGAGACGCTCGGGCTCCCTCTCTCTTCCCCCTTCTTCCCCCTTTTTGTTTTTCGGGTGACGTCCGACCCGTTTCGGACGTAACCCATGGGTGGTGGTGGGCCACTTTTGGCCTGCCCTTCGATGGAGAAGTGAGCCGGCGTTGCTTACGCATCTTCCGGCCGCTGGTCGCCATGTCCCCGGCTTCGGCTACAGGGGCACGCCCTCCAGAGGGGGGTACCGGTATACCGGCGTGGCTTCGTCGTTGCTGCTCTTTTGAGCGTCGGGCGGTGGTCTGCCGTGTTGCTCGTTGCACTCGGCGGGCCGCCGGCCAACCCGTAATCCTCACCGCGTGGGGGACGGGGGCCGCTGCCGCGAGGCACGGGGCCGCGAGGACGTAAACCTCTTTAAAAAATGCCCCAATCCTAAGCTCTGGTGCCCGGCGATGGGATGAATGGCTGGAGGGAGTCCAGTCCCAAGGGTACCAACCAGACCCCAGGGGACCGACCCCTGGTTAATCAAAAAGGAAACATGGATACAATGGCAACTGTTAAAAATGTACTACCCCAGGAGGGTACCTCCCGCTCCGCGGGGGGAGAATCCCTCCGTGCGGTCGAGCGATCGGCCGCACGCTGCCCCACCGTTTCTGGGGGGGGCAAACACTGCCACGAGGAAGGGGGCGACAGCACGGGTCGCGTAAGGGACAGAGTCCCCACCGTGCGCCTTGAGCGCTGCGAGAGCCTGATCTCGCTGTACTCGGCGCGGAGCTCCGCAAGGGGCGATGCGTCTAGTGGGCGGGAGACGCCAGCGCTGTTTGCCGATTGCGTTCGGCAGCGGACTCGGCGGAAGCGGAAGTCGGCTCGTCGGCCGGCGTCCTCCGCTCCGTCCGACTCCTCGGAGGGTGAGCCCGCCAGCGCCAAATATATGGCGATGGCGGAAGGGCCGGTGGCTGCTGCGGCGCCGCCTGCCACCAATTGTGACATTTCTTCCCGCGGACTGGACGCTGCCTCCTCGGCGCAGTCTAGGGCCGCCTGCCGCAAGGCAAAGAACGGGACAGAGGTAGGAGAGGTCGAGCGTCTGGAGCGCTCCCTGACGGAGGTGGGTCCCTATGACCCCCTCCGTAGATTGAACATTATCCAGAAACTTGTGTCTGCGGTGGCGACGAAGTCGAGCGCGGGCTTAAAGGGTGATTACCTACGGGCCCTCAAATCCTCAGCCGCCTCGATGGAGGAGATATTGGTGGAGGTGGTGGAGCGCACGACTGATAAGGAGAACGCGGACCTGCGGCGAGAGCTGGACCTGATGCACGCCCGCTTTGCGCAGGTTAGCGAAGAGAACGGCCACCTGCGAGCTGAAAACGGCCAAATCAAGGTCGATATGGCAGAGCTGCGCACGGTGGTCAACGACCTGGTAGAGAAGCAGCGCAGCTCGGCCCCCGTTCCCCCTCCGCCCGAAGTGGAAGATGAAAGCGAGGCCGAAGAGCTGAGGCGGCAACTCTTAATCTCGGAGGCACGCAGCTCCAAGGTGGAGCGTGCGAGACCGCCCCTCGCTCACGAGGCGAAAGGCGCTGCCCCCACACCGGCACCCCGAAAGAAAATGGCCGCAAAAACATATGGCGGTCCCAAAAAGGATGCGACACCAGCGGCACGTTCGGCCGCTTCAGCTGCTGCTCCGGCCAAACCCGGATCATCGGCAAAGGATACGGGGGCACCAAAACCCGCCCCCTCAAGGGCACCTATCACCGGCCAGCCCAAGACCCAGAAGGCCGCTCCTGCCTCGTCCCAGCCTGCGAAGGTGGGGCCCGGCAGGAGCCGGAATAAAAAGAAGGGGGGCGTCAACGCCGCCAAACCGGCACCGACTCCCCAGCCCCGCCCTCTGCCCCCGGCCCCAGCAAATATGGATGAGGCCTGGACGACGGTAGTGCGGCGTGGGCTTAAGAAAGTAGCGGCGCCTCCTGCGCCGCGTCCCAAGCCCGCCCCTGCGGCCACCGCTCCCCGCCAAGAGGGTCGAGCGGAGCCGAGGGGCCGAAATGGACGAAGGAGGCCGCGCGCCCCGCGGTCGGCTGCAGTGGTAGTGGAGCTGCTGCCGGCCGGCAAAGAAAAGGGCATCACCTACCACGAGGTGATGACCCAGGCGCGCGGCGGCGTGAATGTGGACGCCCTCGGCGTGGAGGGGGGCATCAAGGTCCGGCAGACGGCCAACGGGGCCCGTCTCATAGAGTGCCCCGGCCCGAACACCAACGCCGCGGCCGAAAAATTGGCGGCCCGGCTGAGGGAGATTCTGCCGGACCCCGAGGTGGTGCGCATCGCGCGGCCCGTGAAGATGGGAGAAGTCAAAATCACGGGCCTCGACGAGTGCGCAACTAAGGAGGAGGTCGCCGCGGCCATCGCGTCGCAGGGCAACTGCGCCCTCGCCGACGTCAAAGTCGGAGAGCTCCGGGTGACATATTCCGGAACCCGGACGGCGTGGGCGCGTTGCCCGATTGCAACGGCGACCCTCCTGGCCACCCCTCCACAGGGGCGGCCTTCCGACAGCCCAGGAAGGCTGCGCGTGGGCTGGGTAGTGGCTCACCTGCAGCTGCAGGATGCCAGGCCGTGGCGCTGTCTTCGGTGCTTCGGCACCGGCCACGGTCTCGCCAAGTGCCCCTCGACCGTGGACCGCAGCGGCTTGTGTTTCCGCTGCGGCCAACCGGGGCACAAGGCAGCCTCCTGCACCACAGCCGCGCCGCACTGCGTCTTGTGCGACGCGGCCAAAAGGAAGGCCGACCACCGGGCCGGGGGCCCGGCGTGTAAATCCGCCCCCTCCTCTACAAAAACGAGGAGGGGCGGAAAGAAAAAGAAGCCGGCTGCAAAAAGGGCAGCCGGTGAGTCAGCTCCCGCCGCGGCACCAGAGCAGCCGCAAGGCGGGACAGACGAGGGAGCGATGGATGTAGCCCCGTAATGGGTTGCGTCCATCGCTTCCTCCAAAGTAATTTGAACCACTCCGCCAGGGCACAGGATCTCCTCGTCCACACCATGGCGGAGTGGTCAATCGACGTCGCTGTCGCCGCGGAGCCGTACTTCGTCCCCACCGACCAGGACTGCTGGATGGGGGACGTCGACGGCTCCGTGGCCATCGTACTAAGACAGTCCGCGGCGTTACCCCCCTTGGATATGGTGGCCAGGGGGCCCGGGTACGTCGCGGCTAGGATCGACGGGACCGTTGTGATCGGGGCGTACTTTTCTCCGAACAGGAGCCTCGCTGAATTCGAACGGTTTCTGGGCGGGCTCGAGGCGCTTTTACACCGCCTCGGGTCCCGCCCAGTCATCGTCGCGGGGGACCTCAATGCCAAGTGTACGGCTTGGGGCTCCCCCCGCACGGATTCGCGAGGCGAGGCCCTTTCGGAGTGGGCGATCGCGACCGGCCTCTGTCTCCTAAACAGAGGCACGGTCGCGACTTGTGTGCGGTGGAACGGGCAATCTCACGTGGACGTGACGTTCGCGTCCCCGTCCGCCGTGCGCCGCACCCGCGGCTGGCGCGTACTCGAGGGGGCGGAGACGCTCTCGGACCACCGATACGTCCGATTTGAGCTCTCCGCCTCCTCCTTGTCGTCGTCGTCAGCCGCGGGCGCCCGCGGTGAGGAGGAGCTCCCGCAAGGTGCGCCCCGTTCGTTCCCCAGGTGGGCTTTGAAACGAATGAACAAGGAGTTGCTGATGGAGGCGGCCGCTGTTGCTGCGTGGGCGCCAAAACCTGCGCGGCTCGCGGACGTGGATGCGGAGGTCGACTGGTTCCGGGGCACCATGGCAAACATCTGTGATGCCGCCATGCCCCGGGTCGGCCCCCGAGCACCACGTGGGGGTGCGTTCTGGTGGTCGCCCGAGATCGCAAGACTCCGCGAGGAGTGCGTGAGGGCGCGCCGCCGGAGCGCACGCCACCGCCGCCGCCGTCGTCGCGACGCTACGTTCGCGGAGACGGCGGCCCGGCTGCACGCTGACTGTCGTCAAAAGCAGACGGCGCTGCAGCTGGCCATCGGCGAGGCCAAGAAGCAGAGCATGAAGACTCTCCTGGAGTCGCTCGACGAAGATCCCTGGGGGCGCCCATACAAGATGGTTCGCAGGAAACTGCAGCCGTGGGCGCTCCCGGTGACCGAGCGGCTCCAGCCTCGGCAGCTGCGGGAAATAGTTTCCGCGCTTTTCCCGCCGGCAGCGGGGGGGGACTTTGAGCCCCCCCAGATGGACGCCACGTGGGGCACGCCGCCGCGTCGCCCGAGCGTTCCCGCTGCCGAGGAGCCCCCTCCCCCTATCACGGGGGCGGAGATCCATGCGGCCGTGTCCAAAATGAGAGCGAAGGACACGGCCCCCGGCCCTGACGGCGTTCACGGCCGGGTCTGGAGCTTGGCCTTCGAGGCCCTAGGGGACCGGCTCGGGGGGCTTTTCGAAGGGTGCCTCGAGTCGGGACGGTTCCCGTCGAAATGGAAGACGGGCAGACTGGTCCTTCTGCGGAAGGACGGGCGCCCCGCGGACTCACCCGCGGGCTATCGCCCCATCGTGTTGCTGGACGAGGCGGGCAAGATGCTCGAGAGGATCGTCGCGGCCCGCATCGTCCGGCACCTGACCGAGACGGGTCCCGATCTTTCAGCGGAGCAATACGGCTTCAGAGAGGGCCGCTCGACTATCGACGCAATTCTGCGCGTGCGGGCCCTCTCCGATGAAGCCGTATCCCGGGGCGGGGTGGCGATGGCGTTATCCTTAGATGTAAGGAACGCCTTCAACACCCTGCCCTGGTCGGTGATCGCGGGGGCGCTGGAGTATCACGGCGTCCCCGCATACCTCCGCCGACTGATCGGCTCCTACCTCGAGGGCAGGTCGATCCAGTGCATCGGACACGGTGGGGCGATGTACCGCTTCCCCGTCGAGCGCGGTGTTCCGCAGGGGTCCGTCCTGGGCCCCCTGCTGTGGAACATCGGCTACGACTGGGTCCTGCGGGGCGTCATACGGGGTCCCCTCCCCGGACTGAGCGTCATTTGCTACGCTGACGACACTCTGGTCGTGGCTCCGGGGAGGGACTACCGGGAGTCTGCCCGTCTGGCGTGCGCAGGCGTGGCACACGTCGTCACTAGGATCCGACGGTTGGGGCTCGAGGTGGCGCTCGACAAAACCCAGGCCCTGTTATTCCACGGGCCGGGACGAGCGCCGCCTCTGGGTGCCCACCTCGTGATCGGAGGCGTCCGCGTCGGGGTCGGGGTGACTGGTCTTCGGTACCTCGGCCTCGAACTGGACGGTCGGTGGAACTTCCGCGCTCACTTTGCGAAGTTGGGCCCTCGATTGATGGCGACGGCCGGCTCTTTGAGCCGGCTGCTTCCAAACGTCGGGGGTCCCGATCAGGTGGCGCGCCGCCTCTACATGGGGGTGGTGCGGTCGATGGCACTATACGGCGCGCCCGTATGGTGCCACGCCCTGACCCGCCAGAACGTCGCCGCGCTGCGACGTCCGCAGCGCGCGATCGCGGTCAGGGCGATCCGAGGATACCGCACCGTCTCCTTCGAGGCGGCGTGCTTGCTCGCCGGGGCGCCACCCTGGGACCTGGAGGCGGAGGCGCTCGCTGCCGATTACCGGTGGCGTAGCGACCTCCGCTCTAGGGGGGAAGGGCGCCCCGGCGAAGGAGTAGTTCGAGCGCGGAGGCTCCAATCTCGGCGGTCCGTGCTGGAGGCGTGGTCTCGCCGCTTGGCGGACCCGTCGGCCGGCCTCCGAACCGTCGAGGCGGTCCGCCCGGTTCTCGCGGACTGGGTGGGCCGCGACCGCGGATGCCTGACCTTCCGGCTAACGCAGATGCTTACCGGCCATGGTTGTTTCGGCCGGTACTTGCACAAGATAGCCGGAAGGGAACCGACGGCGCAGTGCCACCACTGCGCGGACCGCGACGAGGAAGACACAGCGGAACACACGCTGGCGCGTTGCTCTGGATTCGACGAGCAACGCGCCGCCCTCGTCGCGGTCATTGGAGAGGACCTCTCGCTGCCGCGCGTCGTGGCTACGATGCTCGGCAGCGACGCGTCCTGGAAGGCGATGCTCGACTTCTGCGAGTCCACCATCTCGCAGAAGGAGGCGGCGGAGCGAGAGAGGGAGAGCTCTTCCCTTTCCGCACCGATCCGTCGCCGTCGAGCCGGGGGCCGGAGGCGGGAATACGCCCGTACGTCCCGGCCCCTGTAGATGGCGGCCTCCCCCCGGTGAAGGTCAAGGGGCGACCTGAGGGGGTGAGGCCGCGCGGCGCGCTACCAGCACTCTAGCGCGCTGCCGTGGAGTGAATAGAGCGACCGGTCGACGGTGTATCGCGTCCCGACCCGGCAGGCTGGTTCTGGTCCAGCGGGGTATTCCGGGACACCAGCGGCACCGTCTGGGCGGCCCGACGGGCTGCCGTACCGAGACGGCCGACGTTTCAGAGCCTTCGATTCGCCTCGAAGGCTCCGTCGGCTGGGCGTCCTTGGGGTGAGCCGCGCCGTCTGGTTGTAGTGTTGACCGCGGTAGCCCCCCTACCTCATCCGGGTTCTGACCTCGGAGGGGATCGGACGTCGGGTGTAAGAGTGCAGGGGAGTCGTTTAGTGGGTGGGTCCTAAAATCCTTGGGCCCGCGGTCTGCTCACAACACCATGCAGATCGTTGAGTCTCACATACCCCGCGCGCCCCTTTTGCGCGGGGACCTCGTAGGAGGTTCGGCCCTCTACCCGAAAAAAAAAAAGGTTTTTTTTTTATAAAATATATATATTTTTACACTATTTTCAATTTAAATTTATTAAAATTCATTTTCTATTTTTTAGTTGAATTTTACATAAAGCGTGTTTTTAGTTTTTTTAAACTATTATTTATTGGGATATATTTACTGGAACTATTATTTATTATTGGGATGTAATGGGGCAATTAACACCACACTGCCTCAAATGCCAACCCTACCTGCACGTGGTGCATCCTGCTGATTGACGAACAGGGCTCTGGCGACCGATAGATGGCGGAATAACCATCAACAAAAACCGCTCGGTGCGGAAATCTCCTGGCCGGTAACGGGCAGCAGCATTACCGGTGCAAGGCACCGAGTACTGCGATCGCCAACCCGCCTGCCAAGCGTGGCGATTACGGCATAACCCCCCCTTATGGCAGCTACAAATAAAAAACGGCCCCCAGTTCCCGGCAGCTTTACTATCCCTGGCTACGGTAGCAGCCATGGTAACGGTAAGGCAGGGGGTGCGAAGAATCCCCGGGCTACGGACAGCTACCACCAAATGACCCTGGCGACTCTCAATACCCGGACTCTGCGGCTTGACGAACATATTGAGGAACTGGAAGTGGAATTAGGAAGGATACGATGGCACGTCCTAGGGTTGTGCGAAGTCCGAAGACAGGGGGAGGACGTCATAACTCTAGACTCAGGCCACCTATTCTACTTCCGGGAAGGAGACCAACCTGGACAAGGTGGAGTTGGCTTTCTCGTCAATAAAGTCCTCACGGGCAACATTGTAGAGGTATCCAGTGTGTCGACACGGGTAGCGTACCTCATAATTAAGCTCACCGAAAGGTACTCCCTTAAGGTGGTGCAAGTATACGCACCGACTTCGTCATACTCGGATGACGATGTGGAGTTTGTGTACGACGATATCACCAGGGCTCTGCACAATACCACAAAAGCCCACTTCAATGTTGTCATGGGAGATTTTAACGCTAAAGTTGGAGTACAGACTTGCGACGAATCGGTGCTAGGATCCTTCGGTTATGGATGTAGGAACCACAGGGGGCAAATGCTAGTCAACTTCCTTCAGCGCGAGAGGCTCTTTCTAATGAACTCGTTCTTTGAAAAGAAGCCACAAAGAAAGTGGACTTGGCTAAGCCCCGACACTGTGACGAAAAACGAGATAGACTTTATTATGACGGACAAGAAACATATATTCAGGGATGTCTCTGTGATCAGCAGGTTCAATACCGGTAGTGATCACCGACTTGTCAGAGGCACACTGAATATGGACTTCAAGTTAGAACGCAGCCGTCTAATAAAGTCTACGCTTCGACCCAGCCTACATCACATGGCTGTAGATCCGGAGCAATTCCAGCTAGATCTCCACAACCGATTCGCTGCCTTGGAAACCACCACAGACGTAGACGAGGCCTTAGATGGCGTGGTGAGGACACTGAGACAAGAGGGACAGAGATTGTGTCCAAAGGGTCGTACAGGCAGAAAATCAAAATTATCATCCGAGACTCTCCGGTTATGGAAGAAAGGCGAGAAAACACACAGGCCACACAATCAGAGAAGATGGCTCTTAGTAAGAAAATCAGGACGCTGATACGACGCGATCTCCGACGGTACAATACTCAGCGGATCAATGACGCAATTGAGCAAAACCGAGGAGCCAAGGTGTTCGTGCAGCGTCTTGGTAGAAGCCACCTTACAAAACTGACCACAAGGGATGGCCAAATTCTCGCCTCCAAACCGGAGATTCTCAAGGAAATTGAGGACTTCTACGGACGTCTCTATATTTCCAAAACCACCAAGTCTGCCTCTGACCCAGCAGATGTCCGAGCCACACTATCTCGCCACTACACCGACGAGCTGCCACAGATTAGTGTGGACGAGATCGGGATGGCTCTTGAAAATCTTAAAAACGGAAAAGCCCCGGGCGAGGATGGTGTTACTTCTGAGCTCTTGAAAGCAGGAGGTCTTCCTGTTATTATGGAGCTCCAGAAGCTCTTTAACACTGTCCTCTTTACCGGTAGAACTCCAAAGGCGTGGAGCAGGAGCATAGTTGTCCTTTTCTTTAAAAAAGGAGATAAAACACTTTTAAAGAATTATCGCCCCATCTCGCTCCTGAGCCACGTCTACAAATTGTTTTCGAGAGTCATAACGAATCGTCTCGCTCAGAGACTTGACGACTTCCAGCCTCCGGAGCAGGCAGGATTCCGAAGAGGATTTGGTACCGTGGACCACATTCACACAGTTCGGCAGATTATACAGAAGACTGAAGAGTATAATCTGCCACTATGTCTGGCGTTTGTGGACTACGAGAAAGCCTTTGACTCGATCGAGACCTGGGCTGTTCTGGAATCCTTGCAGCGGTGTCAAGCTGACTGGCGATACATCGATGCAATAAGATGCCTGTACGATGCCGCTACAATGACCGTCCAAGTACAGAAAGAGCAGACGAGACCAATCCAGTTGCGCAGAGGTGTAAGACAGGGGGATATTATATCCCCGAAACTGTTTACAAACGCACTGGAGGACGTCTTCAAGACTCTGGACTGGAACAGACGCGGCATTAACATAAACGGCGAGTACATCTCACATCTTCGCTTTGCCGATGATATCGTCATCATGGCGGAATCGCTGCAGGACCTACAAGAAATGGTGCACAGCCTTAATACTGCATCCCAACGGGTTGGCCTCGGAATGAACTTGGATAAAACCAAGGTAATGTTTAACGGAAACGTCATTCCGAGACCAATCGATGTGGATGGTACACCTCTCGAAGTTGTTCAAGAGTATGTCTACCTAGGACAGACCCTACAACTAGGTAGAAACAACTTTGAGAAGGAGGTGACCAGAAGGATTCAGTTGGGCTGGGCAGCGTTCGGGAAGCTTCGTCAGGTCTTTTCGTCGCCCATACCACAATGTCTGAAGACAAAGGTCTATAATCAGTGCGTCCTACCCGTGCTTACCTACGGAGCCGAAACGTGGACACTGACTGTGCGACTAGTCCACCAACTAAAAGTTACTCAGCGAGCTATGGAGCGAGCTATGCTCGGTTTGTCATTGCGAGACCGAATACGCAATGAGGTCATTCGGGCAAAGACCAAAGTGATCGACATAGCTCGCAGAGTTAGTAAGCTGAAGTGGCAGTGGGCTGGTCACATAAGTCGCAGAACCGATAACCGTTGGGGTAGACGTGTTCTGGAGTGGAGACCGCGAACCGGCAAACGTAGTGTAGGACGCCCTCCTGCTAGATGGAGCGACGACCTACGCAAGGCAGCTGGCAGTAACTGGATGCGTAGAACCGAAGATCGGGTTCAGTGGCGAGCTTTGGGGGAGGCCTATGTCCAGCAGTGGACTGCCGCAGGCTGATGATGATGATGATGATGATGATGATGAAACTATTATTTATTTTTCATTTTTTAGTGAAATTTTCTACAAAAGCGTATTTTTAAAACTATTAAGTACTTTAACATCAATTCCTGCCTTATCGACTATAGATAAAAATTATAAGAAATTGGCAAATATCTTATTTTGAAAATTGATATATAATCTTATCAAATTAGTGTATTGTCATCGGCCCTCTATAAAAATCTACAAAGTTTGAATGAAATCTGGCCGTTTAAAGTGGGTCAAAATCGCGTCTAAAGGAGTCAGTTACAAACATACAAACAACAACACAAGTACCTAAAGCTAATATAAAGCGTGGGGTGCTTTTCAGGATATTATCAAAATAACCCTTCTACTCATATCTAGACTACTGCTAGAAGCATTCAAACTGATAGGTAAACAAATATTTCAAACTAGCTGACCCGGCAGACTTCGTAGTGCCACAATCGAGAATAGACCTAAACTTTTGCATAAAAACAACTTAAAACAAATAAAAGGAATCCGTCCGACGGGGGACACATCAAAGGGAAAACAAAATTGTTATTTTTATTTAATTCCGAGCATTTTCATATTTATCTACCTTTTAAACCTTCCCTGGACTTCCACAAATAATACAAGACCAAAATTAGCCAAATCGGTCCATCCGTTCTCGAGTTTTAGCGAGACTAACGAATATATTTTAGCGGTAGGCAGCGGCTTGGCTCTGCCCCTGGCATTGCTGAAGTCCATGGGCGACGGTAACCACTCACCATCAGGTGGGCCGTATGATCGTCTGCCTACAAAGGCAATAAAAAAAAAATCTCAGATAACAGGTCATAAAATCTCTTAAAAAAAAAACTGTAACTGATAGACTGCAAAGAAAATTTTGACAATAAACAAATAGTAGGCATGCGTGTGTGCGTCAAATACATGGTATGTAGTGTATGTAATGTTTACTTTATTGATTTAATGTATCTTTTATGCATAATTTAAAAAAAAGTTAATATTTTTTATAGTGTAGTATTGGCGAAATTTGTGATTATAGAAGTATAAAAGACAATCACAATAGTGTACAAACTTACAATTCCAATTAATTATAGTCGAATTTCAGCTACTGCGGGACCTCTAGTAGAGTATAAGTGTGCATTTTAAGGTAAACAGCAAAAAGAGCAATATTTTTTACATTAGCAGTTTCTTCTTTTTCGTTGCTATTGAATATTTCTGCTAAAATTTGTAACGAATTTTTTCTTTTTATTACGCTTTTATTAACTTCAGACGTACGTATGTTTGTAACGGAATCTTTGAACATGATTTTGACCCCCTTCAAAACGTCGGATTAACTCGAAATTTGGCATACTTATTAAGGACAGATGACAATTCAATCGTTTAAAAAAAAATGAACTTCAACTAAAAAATAAATATAAGTTTAAAAAAACTAAAAATATACGCTTTTATAGAAAATCCAACTAAAAAATAGTAAATAAATTTTACTAAATTTGAACAACCTAAATGCCGCCACCTACCTTGAGGTAATATATTATAAGGTTTCAGTTTTTATAGTACAACGGCTGCCCCACCCTTCAAACCGAAAAGCATTACTGCTTCACGGCAGAAATAGGCAGGGTGGTGGTACCTACCCATGCGGACTCACAAGACGTCCTACCACCAGTATTCCCGTGGTGCGTCCCGGTCATTCCCCAAGTGGGCACTGAAGCGCCTGAATAAGGAGCTCCTGATGGAAGCCTCTACGGTGGCGGCGTGGGCGCCCATGCGTCCACACCCGGTCGAGGTCGAGGGAGAGGCAGGGTGGTTCCGGGACACGATGCGTCGCATCTGTGATGCGTCGATGCCCCGGATCGGCCCTCGACTTCCTAATCGCCAGGCGTACTGGTGGTCGCCCGAAATTGCGCAACTCCGCGTGGAGTGCGTTCGGGCGAGGCGCGAGTGCGCCAGGCATCGCCGCCGCCGCCTGCCGCGGCGCAACGATCCGATTGTGTTCGCGGCAGCAGAGGCCCGGCTGCACGGCGCATTCCGCGTCGCGCAGAGGGCATTGCAGCTGGCCATCAGAAGAGCCAAGAACCAACACATGGAGGGTCTCTTGGAGACGCTGGATGAGGATCCGTGGGGGCGGCCCTATCATATGGTGCGCAATAAAATGCGCCCATGGGCCCCCCCGATCACGGAGCGTCTCCAGCCTCAGCAGCTGCGGGACATCGTCTCGGTGCTTTTCCCGCAGGAGCGGGAGGGATTTGTCGCTCCCGCTATGGACGCGCCGCCGGACTACGACGGCGAAGTCCCTGCTGAGGTGCCCCATATAACGGGGGCGGAGCTCCGTGTGGCCGTTCGCAAAATGTGCGCGAAGGACACTGCACCCGGCCCGGATGGCGTCCATGGCCGGGTTTGGGCCTTGGCTCTTGGTGCCCTAGGGGACCGACTCTTGAGACTTTACAACTCCTGCCTCGAGTCGGGACGGTTTCCTTCATCGTGGAGGACGGGCAGACTCGTGCTGTTGAGAAAGGAGGGGCGCCCGGCGGATACTGCCGCCGGGTACCGTCCCATCGTGTTGCTGGATGAGGTGGGCAAGCTGCTGGAACGCATTCTGGCAGCCCGCATCATCCAGCATCTGGTCGGGGTGGGACCCGATCTGTCGGCGGAGCAGTATGGCTTCCGAGAGGGCCGCTCAACGGTAGACGCGATCCTTCGCGTGCGGGCCCTCTCGGAGGAGGCCGTCTCCAGGGGTGGGGTGGCTTTGGCGGTGTCGCTCGATATCGCCAATGCGTTTAACACCCTGCCCTGGTCCGTGATAGGGGGGGCGCTGGAACGACATAGAGTGCCCCCCTACCTTCGCCGGCTGGTGGGTTCCTACTTAGAGGACAGATCGGTCACGTGTACCGGACATGGTGGGATCCTGCACCGGTTCCCGGTCGTGCGCGGTGTTCCACAGGGGTCGGTGCTCGGCCCCCTTTTGTGGAATATCGGGTATGACTGGGTGCTGAGAGGTGCCCTCCTCCCGGGCCTGAGCGTAATATGTTACGCGGACGACACGTTGGTCGTGGCCCGGGGGGGGAGTTTTGCTGAGTCTGCCCGTCTTGCTACGGCTGGGGTGGCGCATGTCGTCGGCAAAATTAGGAGATTGGGCCTCGACGTGGCGCTCAGTAAATCCGAGGCCATGTGGTTCCACAGGCCCCGGAGAGTGTCACCTGTCGATGCCCATATCGTGGTTGGAGGCGTCCGTATCGGGGTCGGGGTGCAGTTGAAGTACCTCGGCCTCATTCTGGACAGTCGTTGGACCTTCCGTGCTCACTTTCAGAACCTGGTCCCTCGTTTGTTGGGGGTGGCCGGCGCGCTAAGCCGGCTTCTGCCCAACGTCGGGGGGCCTGACCAGGTGACGCGCCGTCTCTATACGGGGGTGGTGCGATCAATGGCCCTATACGGGGCGCCCGTGTGGGGCCAGTCCCTGGCCGTGGGGGTGGCGAAGCTGCTGCAACGGCCGCAACGCACCATCGCGGTCAGGGTCATCCGTGGTTATCGCACCATCTCCTTTGAGGCGGCGTGTGTACTGGCTGGGACGCCGCCTTGGGTTCTGGAAGCGGAGGCGCTCGCCGCTGACTATAGGTGGCGGGCTGAACTTCGTGCCCGGGGCGTGGCGCGTCCCAGCCCCAGTGTGGTCAGAGCACGGAGGGCCCAATCTCGGCGGTCCGTGCTGGAGTCATGGTCCAGACGGCTGGCCGATCCTTCGGCTGGTCGTAGGACCGTCGAGGCGATTCGCCCGGTCCTTGTGGATTGGGTGAATCGTGACAGAGGACGCCTCACTTTCCGGCTTACGCAGGTGCTCACTGGGCATGGTTGTTTCGGTGAGTTCCTGCACCGGATCACAGCCGAGCCGACGGCAGAGTGCCACCATTGTGGTTGCGACTTGGACACGGCAGAGCATACGCTCGTTGCCTGCCCCGCATGGGAGGGGTGGCGCCGTGTCCTCGTCGCAAAAATAGGAACCGACTTGTCGTTGCCGAGTGTTGTGGCATCGATGCTCGGCGACGACGAGTCGTGGAAGGCGATGCTCGACTTCTGCGAGTGCACCATCTCGCAGAAGGAGGCGGCGGGGCGCGTGAGAGACGCACAATCCCGCCGCCGTCGAGCGGGGGCCAGGGAGGCGGATCTCGCCCAAGCCCTGGCCCTCTAAGTGTTTCGGGTCCCCCTCACATGTCGGTCTGGGGACCGGCGAGGGGGGCCTAAGAAGACGACGTGCAAGCTGCTCTGCACGCGTTTTACGCAAGAGCATCCGGGTGATGGAAGGCCGGCTATCCTCGACCCACGCTGGTTCTGGCCCAGCGGGGTATTCCGTAGGGTAACCCACTCTAACCGGCGCCATCTAGGCGGGCTTCGGACAGTCTGCCGACCGAGAGGGCTGGTGGTCGTGGCGCCGACGACTGCCAGTCCGGCGTCCCGAGGGGGAGGGTGATGGGAGAGATGTGCTCCGCACTAAACGCTTCACTTTCCCCCCTTTGCCTTGTCATGAGTTCTGTCTCATGCGAGGTTTGGACGTTGGTTGTTGAGCGACAGGAGGTTTTAGTCAGTTCGACTCTGACATACCCCGCCCAGTATCCCCAGAACAGGGCGGAATTCCGGCGATTTCCTCCTGACCAAAAAAAAAAAAAAAAAAAAAACCACCAGTATTGCCGATTCGGCAGGTGAGCATTGGGCTTACGTAATGGAGTGTTATCGTTGTTATACCAAGGGTACAGCGAAGCAGCTATCTACCGTTAAGTACTCTCCACAAGCCTCGTTTGAAGAAGGACATGTCATAGCGCTCGGGAAACACCGCGGAGGGGAGCTCACGCTTTTTTAACAATAAAATATTTTTTTCTTACACTATTTTTAATTCATGTTTATTAAAAAAATATTTTCTATTTGATAGTTGAATTTTCTATAAAAGCGTTTTTTTTTTGTTTTTTTAAACCTTTTTTTTTGTTTGAAATATTGTATTTAATTACTTTATACCCTGCGTGTGTTAATGGCGGTGAGCCAGCCGAAACTCGACGCTAGAGATAGACGTCAAAGACTGAATTTACTGTAACAAACGGACTCATTCGTTTTTGATAAGATTAGTTATAAATGAAATACATTGGTTTGTTATACTTGAAAAATATTTTTAACTGTCTATTAAGATAACATTTAATTGATAAAGAAAAAACATAAAGATTTTTTATTAACCTTGCAGGCAGAAGAGCATACGGTCCGCCTGATGGTAAGTGGTTACCGTCGCCCATAGACTTCAGCAACGCCAGGGGAAGAGCCAAGCCGCTGGCTACCGTTAAGTACTCTACACAAGCCTCGTTTGAAGCAGGACATGTTATGGCGCTCGGGAAACACCGTGGAGGGGAGCTCATTTCAAAGCCCGATGGTACGTGGCACAAAAGATCTCTGGAAACGCACTGTGGATCAACGCAATGGCTCCAGGTAGTATGGATGAACTTCGATGGCGGGCGGTGCGATGTTAAAAAAGAGATGATGGTATCATCTCAAGCAGTGCCTCGGAGTACTCCCCATAGAACATACGGTACAAAACCCATAGAGAATCGAAGTGCCTCAGCAGACCTAGAGGTTCCAAACGGTCCGTGAGAATGGGATTATCAACAATCCGAACGGCCCAAAATAGACGAGACACAACAAAAATACGCCACATCAAATTTTGAGCAGACTAACTACGCTCATATCTTTCGTGGCTCCGCGGCGATGGTCTGTAGGCGTTGAGGCTTATCTTCATTGGACGAATAAACACTGCACCAAAATCAATATTACACGGCCTTATGAATGTTTGAACATCCAGATACTTTTTATGCTGAAGCCACAGAAGAATCGTTCGATAACGTATCGCCTTTAAAGTTTCATTGCTGGGTATGACGTCTGATACCACGCTGTGAGCTAACCCATCAGCGTATATTTTTGGAACGAAGTTCCTTATGGGACGATGCGGAGGGGTACCCTAAACGGGAAAAAACGTCCGTAACGTAAGATTTTTATTAGTAATGCACACAGTGTACGACTTAACTTTGTAATCCTCCTCCTCGAGTCGTGTTCCTCATGTCTGAGGGTCGTGACCACCACCACCCATGAGCTTCAATCTTAGGATCTTTTTCCACTTTCCCCTGTCCACGGCGTCATGCATAACTTTGTAATAACGTACAAAAAATCACATATTTTTTTATCATTCATTGACCACGATCTCAGAGCGTTCGTTTGCGCAATACACTAACTCTTATGAAAACAACCGTGAATGAAGTGTACCACAATAAGTTCGCACGTTACCGAATGACCGTGGGTTGTTGCGAGACCTCCAGTTTTATTTTCTTTATACCTCGAATAGAACTTAAAATTAATATTTTTTTAATAAGGAACTTCGTTCCTATCCGGTGTCCCACGACACCACACATCTTTTTTACGGTGAAGGAATAACACCCTTCAACAGTAATTACTGGTGGTAGGACCTCTTGTGAGTCCGCGCGGGTGGGTACCACCACCCTGCCTATTTCTGCCGTGAAGCAGTAATGCGTTTCGGTTTGAAGGGCGGGACAGCCGTTGTAACTTGTGACCTTAGAACTTATATCTCAAGGTGGGTGGCGCATTTACGTTGCGGATGTCTATGGGTTCCAGTAACCACTTAACACCAGGTGGGCTGTGAGCTCGTCCACCCATCTAAGCAATAAAAAAAAAAAATTACAAGATCAGTGGACTCGTCTTCTTACTCGTCTGGATCTTAGTCTGTTGCTATACCTTCAAATCCCGCAGCCAGGTACTGTGTAAGGAAATCTATCACTTCATTTCCAACACCAGACGTTTAAGACAGAACAAGAGAAAGGTGTAAATATTGTTTCTGTGCAACGCATGTGCGAAAATATAATCTTAACTCAAAAAATATCATCAAATTAATTAATAATTTTATATTGTATTTTATTACATCTGAATATTCTATGCATTTATTTATATGTTTTTTTATGTCTTATTCTTTATTTATTTATTCAGAAACAAAAAAAAATTAGCAAAATATGAAATAGTAAAAGGTTATTCAACATCGCAGGAGACCGAAGATCTAGCAGGTAGGACAAAGAATCAGTCTAGCTATTCAAAGGGGGAGCGCTGCCAGGATCCGCGGAGCCTTGCCCAAAGGGACTCCTTTTAATAATTTATTTTAGTTATTAAATTAGTATTATCATTATTATTGTGTACAAAGTTTTTATTCTCGAATATCTACGTATTTCGGTAAATACTGAGAAACCACGGGTCTACGCCAAGTGGAGTTTTAGTTTCGTCTGATGTTTCATCCTGCAAAAACTTCCAAACAATCCGGCACGTATTTAAAATATTATTACTATCTATATATTAATACGTGAAGCAAAAACTTTGTATCCCTTTTTACGAAAATTGCGCGGACGGAGGAGTATGAAATTTTCCACACTTATAGAGAAGAAGTGCACAATGCTAATTTTTTTTTTAAATAATGCATAAAAGATACATTAAATCAATAAAGAAAACGTTACACACACTACATACCATGTATTTGACGCACACACGCATGCATATTTATTGTCAAACTTTTCTTCTTGACGTCTGTTGTCAAATTGAGAATAGATTAAATATTGTTTGTCTTTATTAATATTTTTCTATAGTTTAGTCTTGGCGAAATTTGTGATTATAGAAGTATAAAATACAATCATAATAGTGTACAAACTTACAATTCCAATTAATTATAGTCGAATTTCGACTACTGCGGGACCTCTAGTAGTTAGAAAAACAAATAAAATGTACCGCGCGGCGGAACCGTTCGCCCGTAACAATGCGTTTACAAAACATTTTCAAGGAAATCTTTGAATTTTAGACACACACTGGATAGTTGGTGTAACGCATTCTGCTATGCTTAATGCTTACACTAAGAAAACTCCTTCCGTAATTGTCGTAATTAAAAGAAATCTCTTCCAGCAGACCTGCGAGAGGATTATGAGAATAACAATTAAAAGTGATGAGTGTGTGTAGAACAGCTAAAATAACAAATACAACATGAGAATTATAGTAATGCACATACAAATAGCAAATATTGTTATACTTGAATACAAAATATTCTAGTGTTCGCGTCTGAAACGTGTCTGAAATATTTAACACGCGGCACGTCCGAACCCCGAAACGTCAGAAATAATATAATGACAGTAAAACAAAACGCGAAAACAAATCGTAAAAATGCTTTTAATCGTGTTTAAGAACCCAATTACAAATAGTTTTACAGTTTAACCTTGCGGTCTAAGTTTGATTTAGATTGAAAATTAAATGGTAATTAATATATTTAATGACAAGCCGTACTCACTTGGGCATTTAAAATGAACATTATTATTTATTGTCATTATTATTAGGGAGTCCAACACTCATATAAATATTATTAGCCTATCCATTAAGTACATGTATTTTCTACATGGATACCAAGTTTCAAGTCAATCGGATGCATGGTTTAGTAGTTATAACGGAACATCCGTAAAAACCACAGTAGATTTATATATAAAGTATAGATATGGAGTATTTCAGAATGAATCTATACTAATATTATAAAGAGGAAAGATTTGTTTGTTTGTTTGTTTCGAATAGGCTCCGAAACTACTGGACCGATTTGAAAAATTCTTTTTCCATTAGAAGCCGACATTGTCCCTGATGAACATAGGCTACTTTTTTTAAATTTTTTGGAGTTTACTCCTTTAGAATCGATTTACATATATAGGCCCGGGGTATGAAAATTATGGGGACCAAAATCGTACTAGCATGTCACACGAAATGCGTTATGCGCCTGATTGCGCATGTCACACGAAATGCGTTATCGCAGGTGACGCCGGGCTGCTGCGCCGGCAGTCCGCCACAAAGCCTCGTACTGATCGCGCGTTTCTCTCATTATTGTATTTTCATATATTTGTTAGTCGTTTGTTTTGTGTCTCGTTAATTTGTTAATAATCTGTAGTGTATCGTGTTGTCGTAATATAGAACTATTTCTCGTATTGTTTCGTTTAATTTTTTATATCCAGTAAACTCCAGTCGTGCGTCGGAGCGGACACACACACTTTTTTTAATTTTTTTTTTTGGTTTCATGTGTGTTTTAATGTTTCCGAAGCGAAGCGAGGGCGGGTCGCTAGTAAACAATAAAAGGCTTGTTATTATTATACATATAATTGCGTTTTCTGTTAAATGTTTAATGGTGGTGGTATAAGTCCGCGCACCCTACCACCATCCCGCCTATTTCTGCCGTGAAGCAGTAATGCGTTTCGGTTTGAAGGGTAGAGCAGCCGTTGTAACTGAGATCTTAGAACTTATATCTCAAGGTGGGTGGCGCATTTACGTCGTAGATGTCCGTGGGCTCCAGTAACCACTTAACACCAGGTGGGCTGTGAGCTCGTCCACCCACCAAAGCAATAAAAAAAAAACTTGGCTATTAATGTATTTTATTATACACGAGGGTGGACGAGAGCCTAACCTTCTTGCCTATAAACAATCAAAGGAGTCTGTAGATTTCCGCCGTTTTTTTTATTTAAAATCTCTCTTAGGACAAGAGTTAGGGCCATAAGCCCTAAGTAGGCAGCGCTTGGCTCACTCTTAACATGGCTGAAGTCCGTTTGATGGACCAATAAAGTAAATACAATGAAAACAATGTGTGGTGTCGTGGGACGCCGGATAGGAACGAAGTTCCTTATTATAAAAATATTAATTTTAAGTTCTATTCGAGGTATAAAGAAAATAAAACTGGAGGTTTCGCAACAACCCACGGCCATTCGGTAACGTGCGAACTTATTGTGGTACACTTCATTCACGGTTGTTTGCATAAGAGTTAGTGTATTGGGCAAACGAACGCTCTGAGATCGTGGTCAATGTATGATAAAAATAACATATTTTTTGTACGTTATTACAATGTTAAGTCGCACACTGTGTGCATTACTAATTTGTACGTTATTACAAAGTTAAGTCGTACACTGTGTGCATTACTAATAAAAATCTTACGTTATGGACATTTTTTCCCGGTTATGGTACCCCTCCGCATCGTCACTTGTGGAACTTCATTCCAAAAACTATAATAAATAATTGGAAATTATTTCACTCAAAAACACGTGAAACTAAATAACAACACGCAAATATTTTTAAATGTACTCACAAATGTACCGAACACGTAGGTTTGATGGACGTGAGGCAACTTGATTTAGAACCTGTCTCTGAATTTCTTGGTTCGTGCTGAATTTCAGATGAGTACTATTTAATTTTAAGACCGAATGTTTGGTCCAATTGTGGTCCAAATGCCAATCAAATGTTTGATGCCTATGACCACGGAAGATACGAAACACCACTGAATCTGGATCCGCAGGTGAATGACGGGCCACGAAGAAAGACCTTCATGAATTTGCTCTACAAAAGTCTGGATTTTTTTGTGTCTGCTACTGGTCTTCATTGAGTCGGAAGAGATCATCGTACCTTCTGTGTCTGGCCGCAAGCTTCTTCTAAAAGCAACAAGTAGGAAAGCGTTTGTCTTGCAAGAGACCTCGTCGTTGTGTAACGCAGGCGTATACAAAAGCTTTTTCGGTGTGGTCGTCTTTACGTGGATATGTCTGTTTGGCGTTACATACGATTTAACACTTAACTTGATAAGTATTAAATATTTTTTCCTCTACCTTGTTGTTAGGTTGGTAGCCTAAAGGGATATTCTTCTTTTTTATTGCTTAATTAGGTGGACGAGCTCACAGCCCTGGTGTTAAGTGGTTACTGGAGCCCATAGACATTTACAACGTAAAATACGCCACCCACCTTGAGATATGAGTTCGAATATCTCAGTATAGTTACAACGGCTGCCCTGCCCTTCAAACCTAAACGCATTACTGTTTCACGGCAGAAATAGGCAGGGTGGTGGTAACTACCCGTGCGGACTCACAAGAGGTCCTACCACCAGTAGGTATTCCGATTACGTACTCTCCCCGTACTTATTTGAAGAGTGCTCAATGGTTGGCAGCGACTTGGCTTTAATCCTGGCATTGATGATGTCCGTGAGCGACGGTAACCACTTACCGTCAGGTGGGGTGAACGCTCATCTGCATACAAAGGCAATAAATGTACGGTTTGATAGGTATGCTCATGGAGCTCAATCTGGGAGGGTGTTTAGGGCGAATATGGGTTTCATTTAGTACATTCAAAATAAGCCCCCGGGAAACTAGACCGAATTCTTTATACTATACTAGCTGACCCGCCAGACTTCGTAGTGCCTCCATCGATAAATAAAAGACCTTTTGGGGGACACAATAAAGGAAAAACAAATTTGTATTTTTTATTTAGTTCCGTTTATTTTCATATTTATTTACCTTTTAAACCTTCTCTGGATTTCCACAAATAATTCAAGACAAAAATTTGCCAAATCGGTCCAGCCGTTCTCGAGTTTTAGTGAGACTAACGTACAGCAATTCATTTTTTTGGCCTTGAACAACGCCATCCCATCTCTAGCTCATCTCACCTCATCGCTTAAACCACGTTACCTTTCACCAATTTACATATGGGCTCTAGTAATCCCTTAACACGTAATGAGTCGTGAGCTCGTTCACTCGTCTACAGTATTAACTGAACATAGAAAGCGTGAAAGTTATGAAAAAAACACGCTTTTTAAAACCATTGCGCTTATCTTATCTTATACCTTTAAACGAGCAATTCTTGTATATAAAATATATATATATATATATATATATATAATCTGAATCTCGGAAACGGCTCCAACGATTTTCATAAAATTTAGTATACAGGGGATTTTGGGGGCGATAAATCGATCTAGCTACGATTTATTTTCAAATGTTGTTTTATTCGTTTTTCAATAATCAACTCTTCCCGACATCTATTGGCGAATAATAATACTATTTTTCTTAATTGAGAGCAACTAACTTTACTACAACTAACTAGCTTTAAAGATACAACAAGATGGCGTTATCGAAAAAAAAAACCGAGCAAAGCTCGGTCATCATCTATGGCTTGGATAAACATACAAAAACAACAATCTTTATGTTAATTAAAATTAATTTAACAGTGCTATCCACATTAATACAGCCGAAGCTCGAAATCTCCCTCGGAAGCTCTCCGTATAAAATACAAATTAAAGCTTGTCCAAACGATATTTTGCGAAATCTTTATGCAAAATGCAAATAGAATTTCAATGAGACTACGTTATGTTCATTGTATTTTCAATTATATTTTACGACACGGAGCTTAAAAGTTTTCTCGGAGCTTTCTTAAGTTTATTTAGTTAGTATGAAACGATCGTATCGTAAAATGTCTCTGTACAGTTTTTTAAGTCCATTGCGCTAGGTCCGGGGTTTACGATAGAATCTTGTTCCGTGCTAAGTGAATTAAAATTTGACAATAATAGGCCTATCAAATTGCAGTTTCACAATAACTGGCCAGTCAAAACGTAAATTACGTATTTTGTAACTGTAAATTCAAAGTTGAAGTCGTCATGGCCTAAAAGATAAGACGTCCGGTGCATTCGTATCTAGCGATGCAACGGTGTTCGAATCCCGCAGGCGGGTACCAATTTTTCTAATGAATTACGTATTTAACAAATGTTCACGATTGACTTCCGCGGTGAAGGAATAATATCATCATCTGCATCTTTTGATTGATAAAAAAAAAATACTGTTACGCCTGTAAGAGTAACGCCATCTATCGCCGAATAGCCGAATATCGAAGGATCTAGTAACATCTAGAACGCTCAAGAAGGACAACGCCATCAGTTATCAGATAGCGGAAACACACATCCAAAGTACTCGACTTGTGAGGAATGTTCTCGACGATTCTAGAAGTGTCGTATCGACTGTTGCAGACATGGCACGCAGTTAGTTAGTAATCGGAACTACTCGAAGCGAAACAGCGAACGTAAGACCTGAAGCGAAGCTGAAGAAGCGAATTGAGAATTTTAAAGTATTTGTGAAGTGTTTTAAGTGTTCTAAGCGTTAAAACAGTTTTAAGTTGTACTTTGGTGGAAAAATTAGTTATCCAAAACCCCAGCGCGTAACAATACTATAAAGGAGATTGCCCATTCTTCTATGGGCCGCCGTTGCGCATATTTTTTTTTGTATGATAGCATAAATTTTATATAAGAGAAGGGAAATATCGTCTAAGCGACAATTACGTCAGTAACAACCTAAAATACAATTTGGATGATTTCGCCAAAAGTTTATCTCACATGTCTTCCTTTCACTGACCATGCGATTCTGACGCTTGTATCCGGACTTCTGAACCAGCGAGCTTCTGGGATTGTGGAGTTAAAGTCGATACACGCATCCAGCTTGAAGTCACCACGAACAAGCTTCTATTTGAGTGAAGATTATTCCGTTTAAATGAACGCTCTGGATGAATAGCATACCTCCCTTGGTGAGTACAAAAGGGGCAAACACAATGCAGCCTTGAAACAAATAGAGTGTTTAAATATATACTATTTGTTTTCGAACGAAACTCGAAGGGGTGGAAATCGATGGAGAGTCACTAAATGGGTTATTGCTAATCGGTCAGTGACCGAGAGTACGCCATGGACTTCAAACTCGATTCCCGGTCGGAGCTTTTTTTCTTACTGTTAAGTATGTGTGCGTGTGTCTTACGGGGCTTATTTATACAAACTAGAGGTCCCGCAGTAGTCGAAATTCAACTATAATTAATTGGAATTGTAAGTTTTTACACTATTATGATTGTATTTTATACTTCTATAATCACAAATTTCGCCAAGACTACACTTTAAATAATATTAACAAAGACAAACAATATTTAATCTATTCTCAATTTGACAACAGAAGTCAAGAACAAAAGTTTGACAATAAACAGTATGCATGCGTCTGTGCGTCAAATACATGGTATGTAGTGTGTGTATGTTTTCTGTATTGATTTAATGTATCTTTTATGCATTATTTTTAAAAACTATTAGCATTGTGCACTTCTTCTCTATATTCTCTATAAATGTGGAAAAATTTATGCTCCTCCGTCCGCGCAATTTTCGTAAAAAGGGCTACAAAGTTTTTGCTTCACGTATTAATATATAGATTCTCGAAGCGTTCAAACCCACTAAACAGGACAGGAGTTGACTAAAACATTCAAATATGAAACTGAATTTTCGCGCATAACTTCAGATAGCCAACAACAAATTGGATAACTGGTGGTAGAACCTCTTGTGACAGTGTGTTAATAGCAGGCAAGTGTTTCACTCGCGTATCCCTCGTATCCAACACTTACTATATCATTAAACAAGCTAGTTTATTGCCAGAGTCCTTGGGCCTTGAGACATGAGGTCTTGGTTTGATCGCTACATAAATGTATGAGGTTGTGGTTACCAATGCGAATTCGAAGTCAATATACCAATTAGTATAAAAACACCTAATCTAATGCGCCAAACAAATAGACCACACTGAAAACTCATTTGTAATTTTAATACGCTTTTATTAGATACAGACGTATGTAAGTATGTAACGGAATCTTTGAAAATGATTTTGACCCCCTTCAAAACGTTGGATTAACTCGAAATTTGGTATACTTATTAAGGCCAGATGTCAATTCAATATTAAAAAATAATGAAAAATTGAAATTCAACTAAAAAATGAATAATAAATAATTGTTTAAAAAAACTAACAAAATGCGCTTTTATAGAAAATTCAACTAAAAAATAGAAAATAAATTTTAATAAATTTGAATTAAAAATAGTATAAGAAAAAATGATTTTAATGTAATAAAGCGTGAGGTGCTTTTCAGGATATTATCAAAATGACCCTTCTACTCATATCTGTTCATAAAATATTTATAACTACTGATGCCATGCACCCCACGCTTTTTTTATAATAAAATCATTTTTTCTTACACTATTTTTAATTCAAATTTATTAAAAAAAGAAACTATTTTTAGTTGGATTTTCTATAAAAGCATATTTTGTTAGTTTCTTTTTAAACTATTATTTATTTTTAGTTTCAATTAAGCTTAAAATACGACAACAAATAGTAAGAGCCGCTAACGTCAAAACACAAAATGACTGGCGAACAACATGTCGGAAACGCGGGAACTTGTCTGATTGGACGATATCGAGTTACGTTCCGCTCCACGCAGTCAGACACACGTCGCGTATTGTATTCACGAAATCAGGTTAAAGTTACAATCTTTGACTGCATTACACGTGTCGCTGAAGTTTGATTAATTTTCGCCCAGTTAAATTGTATGTAGCCGAAGTTGTCATCTCGCTTTGTCGTATTAAGGTTTCTATTCACGGAGGGAGAGGTATGAGATAAACACGACAATAGCACGGGTGACACCTACCTGATCCATTTCTTTTGTGAAGCCATCTTGTGTTTGTCAAGAATCTTGGAAAAGGGAAAATTTGTGTTTGTGACGCCTATAAGAAGACATTGTAGTCCAGTTGCATCTTAACGCACGTGGTGAGGTTCAAGGGCACCGGATATCACTTAACATCACCCGTGAGCTGATTACATCTGATATGAAGCGCTTAATGTAAAATTTACCAACAACGAATTAAATGGGTATTTCTTTTTTTTATGTATATAGATATCTACAATGTAAATGCGCTACCTACCTTGAGATATAAGTTCGAAGGTCTCAGGTATAATTACAACGGCTGCCCCACCCTTCAAGCCGAAACGCATTACTGCTTCACGGCAGAAATAGGCAGGTTGGTAGTACTTACCCGTGCGGACTCAGAAGAGGTCCTACCACCAGTAATTACGCTAATTATAATTTTGCGGGTTTGTATTTTATTACGTGATGCTATTCCTTCACCGTGGAAGTCAATCGTGAACATTTGTTAAGTACGTATTTCATTAGAAAAATTGGTACCCGCCTGGGATTCGAACACCGTTGCATCGCTCAACACGAATGCACCGGACTTCTTATCCTTTAGGCCACGACGATTTAAAACATTCACCACCGTCTTTAGGAACTAGATTCAATTCAACATCAGCAAACTTTACAAAGCAAACTCGCACGTTGGGGCGGGCGTACAAAACTATCGCCGCAGCCGAGCGCAGCGTGAAACGGAAAGGGGATGACGGAAACGTCCGACGTTTCCGGTCAGCCATTTAATTTGAATTTCGAACTCGATATCGCATTCCGCCGCAGACTTTTGTCGTGCTCGAACGTGCCGCCGGTTTAAAGTCGGCATGGAAATGATAAGCCGACACTTGTGGCTTTGTGTTGTAATTTAATGTTTCGAATTTGAATAATAAATAGATATTTTTTTTATTGATTTTGTTTTAATTGGCGTCCATTACCATTAAATAATTATCTTTAAAACTAGTTTTATTTGTTCTTCAGCATGAAGGTACTTGAACATAAAAAAAAACTGAAAAATAAAACTGCTGTCATAACTTCTGTATCTTTATCAGAATTACTCTAGATAAAAAAAGCATGTTTGGAAGACCGCTTTTAGCAATAAGACCGCCTATGACACCTTTTTTTTTCGGCACCCGGGGTATGTGGGACTAGTCCGGGACTGCGAAGCTGCCCTTATTTATTAGGCACATAATACACATTACACGCTAAAAATATACACAAAAAATTACAACAAGTAAAAAAAGAAAAATCTGGCTTGCAACATTTTAAGCCATGTGCGCACTACTACACAAGACAAATGTGCTGAGTTTACACTGCAGTGTTATAAATAATGCAATAAACATTAAACAATTAAACTACTTAACTTATTATTAACATGGAAGATGCCCGTGAACTTTTTTATAAACGTCACTAACCTTTTTTTTGACGTGACAACGTCTTATAATTCGATGGAGCCGGCTGCACGCACGAAGAAGCATGACTCAAGGAGGCGTTCCATTTAAGGCTTGAAGTGCAAGCGAGAGCGCGCAACGAGCGACAAAGAGGCACAATCGGCCTCCGCGTTCGGCAGCGTTCGACATCTGTCTCTCTCCTACTTGAGTGAGCGATGCATCCGCGTGGACAGCTGCTATACAATAATACTTTTATTGCTTAGATGGGTGGACGAGCTCACAGCCCACCTGGTGTTAAGTGGTTACTGGAGCCCATAGACATCTACAACGTAAATGCGCCACCCACCTTGAGATATAAGTTCTAAGGTCTCAGTATAGTTACAACGGCTGTCCCGACCTTCAAACCGAAACGCATTACTGCTTCACGGCAGAAATAGGCAGGGTGGTGGTACTTACCCGCGCGGACTCACAAGAGGTCCTACCATCAGTAAAAATATCCAACTCAGTTGACGGTCTTGTCTTTGACTATATTTCAATGTTAATTGTGTTTTGGTGTGCAATACAACCCTCTCTCCACATTCCTCTTCCTCTCTTTCGCCCTATCCCTATCTCTCTCTCCCTAACGGGCTCGTATACGCCTCTTATTATTCTCGTCTTCCTCACACAAATGAGCGTGCAAGGGTATTTTTTAAAATCATGGTTACCACGTTTCCTAATTCAAATTCTGGCCAACAGATGTCACCACAACAGCGAAGCAAACTCAATATAAGACATTCGGATCGCCTACCGTGGATTTGTTTGAGCATTTAAAATAGCTTGGGGGCGCAATAACATTGAATTTTGACAGCTGGACACTCTAAACAAAATAAGCAGGTTTATTAACATACGAAGGACGTGGAATGTACAAGTATAGTACCAAGTTCGATAGTTGGTATATGATAGATATATTTGAAGTCGTCGTGGCCTAAAGGATAAGACGTCCGGTGCATTCGTATGTAGCGATGCACCGGTGTTCGAATCCCGCAGGCGGGTACCAATTTAGCAATGAAATACGTACATAACAAATGTTCACGATTGACTTCCACGGTGAAGGAATAGCATCGTGTAATAAAAATCTAACCCTCAAAATTATAGTTTGCGTAATTACTGGTGGTAGGGCGTCTTGTGAGTCCGCACGGGTAGGTACCACCGCCCCGCCTATTTCTGCCGTGAAGCAGTAATGCGTTTCGGTTTGAAGGGTGGGGCAGCCGTTGTACTGTAAAAACTGAGACCTTAGAACTTATATATGAACGTAGGTGGCGGCTTTTACGTTATTTGCAACCTATTATAAACATAGCTTATAAATTATTAAATTAGGTTATATTAATACAATTAATTTACATAAATGGTTACAGCGTATTTAAAAATGTGTTTTTTGACGTGACAACGTCTTATAATTCGATGGAGCCGGCTGCACGCACGAAGAAGCATGACTCAAGGAGGCGTTCCATTTAAGGCTTGAAGTGCAAGCGAGAGCGCACAACGAGCGACAAAGAGGCACAATCGGCCTCCGCGTTCGGCTGCGTTCGACATAATCTGTCTCTCTCCTACATGAGTGAGCGATGCATCCGCGTGGACAGCTGCTATACAATAATACATTTACATGTTTTCGTCAAGTATGAAGTTCAGTGAAAAGTGAATGTGGTGTCAATTGTTTATAGCAACGATAATTGAAAAATGTAACCATCCATCAGTGTTTTCTTATGACGTTGTCACGTTCAACTATCCTCAGTAAACCGACTTTACAGACAACCGATTTTTTAAAAAGCTTTTAAATTTAGCAAGTGTAGGCTCACGTCTTATGTGCTACGGGTAAAGTCTCTAACGATGGATTCTAATAACAACGCGCGTCTTATCTGGTTACCGATCGCCAAGATCTAAGAATGTATTTCGAAAAACCCAATTTTGTTACAATTCAGATAAGCATAACGATAGCCGAGCGAATAGTTGACTGCAAACGACATTTAATTTTCCGTCAAATTTGCAACCAATGCTCTCGTGAACGAACCGAATCTGACTGTCTTTTCATCCTTAAAGCCTTCCTCAAACAGAACGCGTAATTAGCGCGCGTCAGAACGCTAAACTGACGGCGCGCTATGACGCCGAGATGTGTTGTACTACTATGGTAACATACCGTCAAACAGAGCCCCAGAGCTATAAGTACGCAGCGCTCTGTCGCGGCGTTAGGACGCTTTGACGTCAGGCGTTGTAATTTTTTACAAATTTTATTTTAGCGTCCGAGTGAATGTGTATTAAAATACTAGATAATGCCCGAAAAAATGATATAAATAGTTAGAAAATACCCATGCTTATACAATGCCACATCTGAATCAGTCGACATCTTAATACTTTTAAAATTTTCACACTGCTATCGAAAGGCATAATGATTTGGCGGATGTTACGTTGCGTCAAGGAGCGTTGGGCTCATCTAGTCAATTTGTGTGACATGAAAGAGCGCGACGTTAAAACGCAGCGCTAAGTACGCGTTCTGTTTGACGAAGCCTTAAAGCTATTTTATTGAACCGCTTCTCTATAATATCGTTCGCATAACTTTGTAATATATTTTGAACTATATAGCCACAAAAATACAGTTCAGAATCGATTGATAGTGTAAGAAAAATATTGATAAATGGAGCGCATATATTTTAATTGTTGTATAAAATATTGTACACTTTTAAATTATGTTTTATTGCAGTAAATGGCGGTTACAAGGGTAAATTTCGCAACATTCTCGACGAACCACCTAAGTGTACTATTCATCATCATCATAGTCGGTAACTCTTGGCAGAGTAGTCGTGGTGATGTGGAGTCCTTGTTTATTATAAAGCCTTGACAGGTGTTCCCCATAGCTCGCAAGCTGAGGCTCGGCGCGCACACTCATTACTAATATTAGAACTATAAAAATTCAGGTAATTTACTGGTTGTAGGACCTCTTGTGAGTCCGCACGAGTAGGTACCACCACCCCGCCTATTTCTGTCGTGAAGCAGTAATGCGTTTCGGTTTGAAGGGTGGGGTAGCCGTTGTAACTATACTGAGACCTTACAACTTATATCTCAAGGTGGGTGGCGTCTTTACGTTGTAGATGTCTATGGGCTCGAGTAACCACTTAAGACCAGATGGGCTGTGAGCTCGTCCACCCATGTAAGCAAAAAAAAAAAAACTTTTCTTAATAGTTAAATCGCATTTCGCGCAATATTCTATATAGAGTCACAGCTCAGTTGCGGCCACGAAAACTAGAAATTAAACTTAACCAATAATACACATAATGAGAGTAAAAATAATCTTATACCTTTAAACGAGCAATTCTTGTATATTAATATATATATATAATCTGAATCTCGGAAACGGCTCCAACGATTTTCATAAAATTTAGTATACAGGGGATTTCGGGGGCGATAAATCGATCTAGCTACGATTTATTTTCAGAAAATGTTGTTTTATTCGTGTTTTCAATAAACAACTCTTCCCGACATCTATTGGCGAATAATAATACTATTTTTCTTGATTGAGGGCAACTAACCAAGATGGCGTTATCAAAAAAAAAACCGATCAAAGCTCGGTCATCATCTGTGACAGCAAAAACGAGAATTTAAACCGTAAAACAAACTTCAACTATGTCAAGACTATAATAAATAAATAAATAAATATTTACTAACAATCACGCCACGTTAACTGGTCCCGTGCTAAGTTCGTAAAGAACTTGTGTTACAGGTACCAGATAACGGAAATAAATGTAAGATTTTTATTATACACATACATATATTTATTATACATCCATAACCCTGGAAAAGACATTTATATTTAACATACAAATATCTTCACTTGGCGGGATTCGAACCCGCGACCCCCTTGTGTAGTGACCATGTCACTTACCACTACACCAGACGGCCGTTAATTTAGTAAATTAGCATTGTTTTAAAATTGCTTTTAGGAAGGCGCCCAGAGACACACAGAGAGCTCTTTGCCGCCTGTTTTCGTAATAAAGCCGCGTCGATTCCAAAGTATAACAAAGCATCGCGCTATCAGAGGGCAGACGCGCTCAGACAATAACCGGGGAAATTGAATACGACGTGTTTCAACTTGATAGTTAGACTTGTCCGACTTTGGAGCTAAGACCGTTTTAGGAAATATATTTTTCAAAGGCTAACGAAATAAATTATTAAAATTTGTATTATACCATTAAAAGAGAAAGAAATAAATATTTTATTATAATTATCTATATATTAATACGTGAAGAAAAAACTTAGTACCCCGTTTTACGAAAATTGCGCGGACGGAGGACTATGAAATTTCCCACACTTATAGAGAATATAGAGAAGGAGTGCAGAACGCAAAAATTTTTTGAAAATTATACATATTTTATTTTTTATTTTTTCTGTTGCTTAGGTGGCTGGACGAGCTCACAGCCCACCTGGTGTAAAGTGGTTACCGGAGCCCATAGGCCGCCACAAACCTTGAAATATGAGTTCTAAGGTCTCAGTATAGTTACAACGGCTGCCCCACCCTTCAAACTACGCATTACTGCTTCACGGCAGAAATAGGCAGGATGGTGGTACCTACCCGTGCAGAGTCACAAGAGGTCCTACCACCAGTAATTGGCGCAATTTATAATTTTGCGGGTTTGACTTTTATTACACGATGTTATTCCTTCACCATGGAAGTCAATCGTGAACATTTGTTAAGTACGTATTTTATTAGAAAAATTGGTACCCGCCTGCGGAATTATAACACTGATGCATCGCTAGATACAAATGCACCAGACATCTTATCCTTTAGGCCACGACGACTTTTGCGCATTTTGCGTTCTATTTTTCGATTATTTTATATTTCGTGTCTTAGGTTCGTAGTTTTAGCGTTCACTCGAAGCCTAGGTGAGACAGTATTGTAAAAACTAATTCTATTATAACTCGCATAATACAACTTAAAGTTCACGGACTAGACCGGAAACGGGTGAGCAGAGAAATATAATAATAGCGCTAATTCTGAGCCCCGACTTTGCTCGCATTACATTTTTGATTAAGTTTACGGTTTCTACACCACACATCTTAAGACAAGAAGCCAAAGCATATATGAGTCGACTATTATCAAAGCCGGCAATCTGACTTTTGGACAATGATTGGTAAATCAGAAAAACGAATTATTGACTTTGTATTCCATTGGCAGTCACAAAACTCTTCGGAACGACATCTTAGATAAATAACAGGTTAACTATTAACCTTTATTTAATGCAGGTTTTGAACCGTATTCTTTGAAGGAGACGATTATATTCAAATCAATCAAATGCACAGATTGCCACCTTTGATAATAGATGACTCATATGTAACCTCTATACGATTAATCCTAAAAGAGGTTAATATGACATAAAGATGACAAAAATAGAATTTCGAATATTGAAACATTAGAACATTTGATGGAACATTAGAAACATAAAAGCATTTTTGAAATATTAAAATATAAAAAGATATAAAAACAGTGGTGAAGCAATAGCTTTAAATATTGTTTCTCTTTATAAGAGCAACTCAATTTGTGCTATAGTTTTACTAAACTAAGCTGTATTTTGATATAAATAAAATAATACATCATAAAACAACATTTAAAGCTATTGCTTCACCACTGTTTTTATATCTTTTTATATTTTAATATTTCAAAAGTGCTTTTATGTTTCTAGTGTTCCTTCTAATGTTCTAATGTTTCAATATTCGAAATTCTATTTATGTCATCTTTATAACATATTAACCTCTTTTAAGATTAATCGTATAGAGGTTACATATATGTAATTGAAAAAAAAAATGTTGCGGATAAACTTTGTACGCACTTTAGTTTTCTATGAGATTGATGTCGTATGTAGTATTGTTATGATTAAATACTTCAGAAACCGGACGTCTTATCCTTTAGGCCGCGACGACTTCAAAACGAGACAATTGATGACCTAACCTACCGGCGCGGATTAAACAAAATGATTGTGTGAAACTTCTGTGTTTATTTATGACTAGCGGCCCGTTCCGGCTCGGGTCTTTAACATAAATTTTAACGGCATTGTTTTATTTTTTAAATAAAAGAACACTTACTGCTGCATAACTATAATAGCTGTTCTACAAAGTCGTACTACATTATTTTATTATATCATCAATAGTTTTCGCAGGGCACGCGATGTAAATAATATTTTAGGTAATTTTTTTACACCTTGGGTTACATTATTGGAGTGTTAATAGGGATCCCTAATTTTTTTTTCAAAAAAGATTATAGCCTATGTCACTCGGGAATAGTGTAGCTTTCAAACAGTGAAAGATTTTTTCAAATCGGTTCAGTAGTTTCGGAGCCTATTCAATACAAACAAACAAACATATCTTTCCTCTTTATAATATTAGTATAGATAAACAATTAGATATAAACGAATATTCGAAGACCGCAGTGACCATTCAAAATGGCTGTCTATATCCTGGCCGCAAAACAGAACGAAGCTGCCAATCTCAGATCAGCACCAACTAAGCGAAACGAGAATAACAGAACTCATTAAAAATTCAAAATAAAACAAGTTGTATGAGTTATTTACACATACGTACCTACACGTCGGCGCGCAGACTTCATTACATTGTACCCCAACATGAGGTCTTGGATACGGAAGGGGGAATAGAATCTAGGGTCTAATTTACTTTCAGGCAAATTCATAGACTGTACCGGCAATGGGGAGATCATGTCGCATTTTGACGACACTTTTTCATACGCAGAGTTTTTTTTTTATTGCCCTTGTAGGCAGACGAGCACACGGCCCACCTGATGGTGAGTGGTTACCGTTGCCCATGGACTTCAGCGATGCCAGGGGCAGAACCGAGCCGCTACCTACCTTTAAAAGTGAAAAAGTGCCTAAGTTACTCCTTATATTATTAGCGACCTATCAGTGAAAGCCTCATCAAAATCGGTCCAGCCGTTCCAGAGATTAGCCGGAAAAAACAGATAAACAGACGAACAGACAGACAAAAATTGTAAAAAATGTTATTTTGGTGAATGTACCCTATATCTATACTAATATATACCTAGTCAGGTCATAAATTCTGTCACATGTTTAATGTAAAATAATTAAAACAAGTTTATTCATTATGTAACCATTTATATACCAAAATGAACTTAACAAAACATAGATTCTTATGACACTAAAGTTTATTCAAAATGACCTCCGTGATTTTGAATACAGGCCTTCAATCTGCGCGGCCAGTCGTCTATCGCAGCACGAACGAGGTCCATGTCAATATCGGCGGCTGCCTTAATCAAGGATGTCTTGAGTGACTCCAAATTGGGATGAGGCTTTGAGCACGCCTTTTTCTCCAAGTGTTGCCATATCTTGTAATCTAACGGATTCAAATCTGGACTGGAGGAGGGCCAGTCTTCGTGCCGGATGAAGTCGATTTCCGCGCCGCCAGCCAGTCTTGTGTGCTCTTCGCTCTATGAGCTGGCGCCGAATCTTGTTGGAATACCCAGTGCCTGTTATTGAACATGGTATGAGAAACAGGTTCCACAAGGTTCGTCAGGACTGTATTTTGATACACAACTGCATTCGTTTTTACACCTTTCTCACAAAAATGTACCTCTGTTAAGCCCCAATAAGAAACTCCCAACCATACTATGAGCGAGGATGGAAAATGACCTCGTTGGACACGCGGAAAACGGTTGCTCGCTTTTTCACTACTGTGTGCGTACACCTTATCATTTTGTTTGTTGTAGCTCTCTTCTACGGTAAAAATTTTTTCATCCGAAAAAAGAATTTCCCGATATTTTTATCCCGCGTACCGCTTCAACAAAGCGCGGCATCTCTTCAGTCTCAGGTCCATTAGACGAGCATTCAAACGATGTCCTGTTTTTCTTCGATATGCCCGAAGCCCTAAGTCTTCATTTAACACCCTTTTCACCGTGGTTCTGCTTAACCCCATCTGAAGGGCCGACAGTTTCTGCTTACGTTTGGGATTTCTTTGAATTCGCGCCTTCACAGCTTTTATCACTGCTGGAGTCCTAACAGACCGAGGGCGACCACTTCTTGACCTGTCATCTACACTAGAGTCTTCATTGTATCGTTTGATGGTACGATAAAGAATCTTTTGGTTATATTCAAATTTTTCAGTATGTTAAAAATTTGAATTGGCGCGTAACCGCAACGATGCAACGCAATAACTGCAACACGGTCTTCTTTAAGCGTCCACTCCATATTTAAAAATGAGTAAAATTCTAAAAGTATACATTTTTATTTTCATGAACAATTCGAAATTCGAATTCAATAAACTTTTTTGTGGCCAGCATTCTAAAAGAAAAGTTTTTACTGTGTGACAATACTTATGACCTGACTAGTTATATCTCGAGGTGGGTGGCGCATTTACGTTGTAGATTTCTATGGGCTCCAGTAACCACTTAACACCAGGTGGGCTGTGAGCTCGTCCACCCATCTAAGCAATAAAAAACATAATATATTACGAACGCTCGTTCGCATTTCTCCGGCGGGGGTACGCTGTGGAATTTTTAGAGGAGAAAAAAAATTCATTAACAAACAAACTCGCTGTTTTTTTTACGAAACAATAAACGCGAACTCGTACAGATTACGGCTCTAGATAATTTGTAACACGTATTTAACTCAATTCTCGAAGCGTTCAAACCCACTAAACAGGACAGGAGTTAACTGACACATTCAAATATTACTTACTGTCTATCTATAAACTATATATTAATACGTGAAGCAGAAACTTTGTACCTCTTTTTAAGAAAATTCCGCGGACGGAGGAGTATAAAACTTCTCATACTTATAGAGAATATAGAGGAGGAGTGCAGAATGTTAATATTTTTTTTAATTATGCCTAAAAATACATTAAATCAATAAAGAAAACATTATACACACTACTATGTATATGACACAACACACACATACACACCTATACTCTGTATTTATTATTAAGCCTTTGTGTATTGTTGAAAGTCTGTGACCAAATTGAGAATAGATTAATATTGTTTGTCTTTAATAATATTTGTCTATAGTGGAGTCTTGGCGAACTATAGAAGTACAATATAGGAGGCATTTTTTTACTTTAATAGTGTATAGATTTTTATGCAATAAATAAATAATAATCGTCTCGTTGAACTCGTAAATAGACGTAGTAGTCGTTAATTATAATTTTCAGAATAAGTCCTCTTCTCCGGTAATCTTCTGTAAATAATCTTATGTAATCTTCATAATAAATCAAACTTCATCAATAATACTTCATCATACAATGGTTATTTTTACACATCTCGAAGTCTTCGATGCACAATGAAAATGCGCTGGTAGCGGTCAACTTATCTCTGTAGAAATTCGTCAATCCACTGTGATTTATCACCGAACGACATCCTGAACGGTATTCTGAACGGTAATCTGAACGAGCCCCCAAAAAGATTAGTCTTTGCCGAGAGAACCTTAATGATGTCCAAACTTATAATATAATTTCAATTAAATATAGCCGAACTTTAACTACAGTGGAACCACTAGTTTATATAAAAATGAATCTGCGTAATGTCAACGCGCATAGCTTCAGAACGCCGTCAACAAATTAGATAATTGGTGTTTATTACTAGGTAAGGTAGGAGGTAGGACCTCTTGTGAGTCCGCACGGGTAGGTACCACCGCAGTGTGGGGCAGCCGTTGTAACTATACTGAGACTTTAGAACTTACATCTTAAGGTGGGTGACGCATTTACGTTGTAGATGTCTATGGGCTCCAGTAACCACTTAACACCAGGTGGGCTGTACTTAAAAACCACTATAGGGAGAGCTCAGTCGGTGTCTCAGAGTCCTACTAGATGAAATTACAAATCGCCTCCCAAGCCTCCACACAACGCCCCCATTTTTTCTGAGTCTCTTAAAACGGCTGAAGCGCCCATAGAGGGGCGTCATCGGCCACTTTGGGAAAGGCTGCCTCAGTCTGTAGAGATAAATCCACTCCCCCTTTATTTAATGCGCGACTTCCTTGCCCAGAGACTTGCGTATCGTCTCTCCCCGAAAACGACTCTAGTCTGTACAAGCAGGCCACTGATAAAACGCGGACTAAGTTTTTTTTAATAACTCGGAACATTGCGTGATGCGCGGAGAATTTAACGTTGCGCTTACGTATCGCCGGCCCGGACTCGCACGTGGATGGAGTTGGAGGATGCTTCACGGGAAACTATTTCAAAAACATCCGAAATGAGTTTACGGGAATGCTGTCTGAATTATGTTGAGGACACAAAAAAAAATTAAACAGACCTTCCGTGATGACTCTCTTTGGGATTATGGTAGCTTTAAAATGACTAATGCTACCACTTCAAGTTACATTTTTTTTTAAAGTGAAACTTCTTTAGGCTCAAGAGGGTAAATTTTTTACAGAACGTCACGCAGGTATGCAACGGAAGTGACATCAAACTACTATTCAAATTAAGTACTTGTCAAATGTCAGTAGTAGTAGTTGTTGTATTTTTCCAACTGGAAAGGCAAATGTATCATACCATACAGCCTAATATTTAATCATTTTTTTGTGAAAAATGTTAATAGGAATTGAAATGAAATTAAAAGAATTTGGAACATTAATCAAATAGCATGAAATTGAATTAGTCAATTCAATTGGCAAAATATTAGTCATTTACAATTTAGAAATCTAAACATAATGTGACTGTCAACACTGAGGTTTGAGATTGACATTTGACAGACTTTTGGCGGGAACATATCTTCCTTTTTCCCTTCCTCTAACAGCCTGGCCACGGGACATTCGCCGATGCGAATATTCGCGCGGTGCGAACGGCGAAGCGTCTAGCGACTAAAACAAGCGCATAGAAATGTACCTAACAAGCCACGCGCACCGGCGACCGGCGAAGCGACCGGCGAAATGTACCGAGCGAATCGCGCGATGCGGCGGGCGAGCAAAACAAATGCATGAATACGGACGGCGCGAGCCACGGAGTCGAGCGGTAGTCGCGGCGAATAGTACAGTGATTAAATGAGTTTAGTTGTTTTCGCCGCGAAAAATTAACGCCGTAATTTTTATATTTTTTATTTATTTTTTATTTTATATTTTTAAAGTCGTCGTGGCCTAACGGACGTCCGGTGCAATCGTGTTGAGCGATGCACCGGTGTTCGAATATCAGGCGGGTACCAATTTTTGTAATGAAATACGTACTCAACAACACTCAACGTTCACGATTGATTTCCACGGTGAAGGAATAACATCGTGTGATAAAAATGAAATCTTCAAAATAATAATTTGCGTAATTACTGGTGGTAGGACCTCTTGTGAGTCTACACGGGTGGGTACTACCACCCTGCCTATTTCTGCCGTGAAGTAGTAATGCGTTTCAGTTTGAAGGGTGAGGCAGCCATTATAACTATACTTGAGACCTTAGAACTTATATCTCAAGGTGGGTGGCGCATTTACGTTGTGGATGTCTATGGGCTCCAGTAACCACTTAACACAAGGTGGGCTGTGAGCTCGTCCACCCATCTAAGCAATAAAAAAATAAAATAGCTGAAATACTAGCTAGACCAGCTATTTGGAAGTCTAGCCACCCAAAGTATTTCTCGTACTTCTTGTGGAATTCTCCATCTATAGGTATACTCCGATTCTTATTCAAATCATGTACTTCACAATCTTTTCCAAATAATAGGTCCTGAACCAAAAAACTATTAATTTGTAAGCAATATCGAGATAATTTCGATATAGACATTTCGCTGTCGGACTTCCTTACTAGTCGCGGCGGCGAACGTGAGTACCCGTGGCCTGCAAACGGTGCTGCGCGAATGGTCGCCTCGCCCACCGCTTCGCTGTTCGCACCGCCGATCCCCGTGGCCAGGCCGTAAGTCTCGGAAATCTAAAGTTTTAGATTTGTATAAATACAACCAAGACTTATAAATTAGTTCGCCAAAAAAGTTTCACTTCTGACATGTGTTCGAGAGCCGTTCGGATTGTCGATAATCCCATTCTCACGGATCGTTTGGAGCCTCTGGGTATGCGGAGGGACTTCGGTTCCCTCTGTATTTTGTACCGCATGTTCCATGGTGAATGCTCTGAGGAATTGTTCGAGATGATACCAACGTCTCGTTTTTACCATCGCACCGCCCGCCACCGGAGTAGAGTTCATCCATACTACCTGGAGCCACTGCGGTCATCCACAGTGCGTTTCCAGAGATCTTTTTTGCCACGTACCATCCGGCTATGGAATGAGCTCCCCTCCACGGTGTTTCCCGAGCGCTATGACATGTCCTTCTTCAAACGAGGCTTGTGGAGAGTATTAAGCGGTAGGCAGCGGCTTGGCTCTGCCCTTGGCATTGCTGAAGTCCATGGGCGACGGTAACCACTCACCATCAGGTGGGCCGTATGCTCGTCTGCCTACAAAGGCAATAAAAAAAAAATAAAAAATAAAAATGTGTACTTTGTACGCACGCACTTTTTTTATTGCTAGATGAGTGGACGAGCTCACAGCCCACCTGGTGTTAAGTGGTTACTGCAGCCCATAGACATCTACGACGTAAATGCGCCACCCACCTTGAGGTATAAGTTCTAAGGTCTCAAGTACAGTGACAACGGCTGCCCCACCCTTCAAACCGAAACGCATTACTGCTTCACGGCAGAAAGAGGTAAGGTGATAGTACCTACCCGCGCGGACTCACAAGAGGTCCTACCACCAGTGCATTCCGGTGCATTCGTATGTAGCGATGCACCGGTGTTCGAATCCCGCAGGCGGGTACCAATTTTTATAATGAAATACGTACTTAACAAATGTTCACGATTGACTTCCACGGTGAAGGAGTAACATCGTGTAATAAAAATCAAACCCGCAAAATTATAATTTGCGTAATTACTGATGGTAGGACCTCTTGTGAGTCCGCACGGGTAGGTACCACCACCCCTCCTGTTTCTGCCGTGAAGCAGTAATGCGTTTCGGTTTGAAGGGTGGGGGCAGCCGTTGTAACTATACTGAGACCTTAGAACTTATATCTCAAGGTGTGTGGCGCATTTACGTTGTAGATGTCTATGGGCTCCAGTAATCACTTAACACCAGGTGGGCTGTGAGCTCGTCCACCTATCTAAGCAAAAAAAAAAAACCTTCATATGACCTTCGTCATATGCCCTACGTGTTCAATATAATAATGTGCTTAGGATGATGTTGTCACTGCCGCGTTTTTGTAGTGCATCCACAATGTTTGCGACATCTCACACGGATGACTTCTTTGCAATAATGGGGAAGAGAAGTGCATCGTTATTGCGTCGAGTCAGAGACAGTGACAACAGTCTTCTGAAAATCATGTCGAGCAAGATCGAGGGACTGCTGTTTAATAGCCTTTGCAGCAGGCAATTGGAGGAAAATAATAATAATATAATGTAATGGTATAAAAATATGTATGTGTTAGTTTTTTTTTTCTTTATTTAAGTTACTAACATAGATTATAAGTAATTCTTACTAACAAAATGTTATGGCTTAAAAAAAACTCAAATAAAGTATAAAAAAAAAAAATTAAATATCGGGTGCAACACATAGATAAATCTCAATATGAATCAAAATATAATTTAAATCGCTCCCGTTTCCTGGTAATTTTGTATGTGTTTTTTTATTTATTTTAAATGAGCAGTTATTATTTTCAAATTTAGTCTAGCTTGAGCTGAACTTTGAAGCGCCATCTGCTGTCGAGTAGCCAAATAAAAGAACAACATTTACAGATTTATTTATTTTTCTCATAGTTGGTTTTTAAACGTACTAAAATATATGTCGAGTTAAAAATTGTTCGATATATTAAAAACTTTAACAGGACTCTATTAGCGCCATCTCTTATCAAATAGCGAAAGCTACACTTCAATGAAATATTAAACGCAAACTGAAAGTTACAACATTAGGGAATGAATGCCAACACTTGAAAAACATCTTTTTGCTTCAGATACAAAGTTGTTTATAGCTTAAACGATCTCTGAAAGGCACAAGATCACTAAAATATTTAGAAGCCAGTGCGATTAAAATAAGGTTTTGATATAAGGACGCCTTTGATGTAAGGGTTACGTAACTAAGAGGAAAATGGCGCGTAAAATAAAGAACGTAATTCCCGCCAAAATAAAAATCCTATGACTACACTATCAAATTTAAAAACTAAATAGTTAAAAAATTTTAACTTGGAAATTTATGAATTTCCGCACTCATGTTCCATGCGATTTTGTCTCTTTCTCGGGGCGTAGAGCGCGAAAGAGACGACTATAACATCGATACATCCCAGTTTTGTAGTGTGTAACAATGCATACTTCGAACGGCGACACAGCAAGGCACTGTGTCAAATTTTGTTTGCACTCGCGATTCTGTCCTCTACGCGGCGTGTTTGTTGGAATACAGTTATGTCGCGTTTATGTGTGCTCAATACAGATGAAGTCTGTGTGCGTCGTCTTAACTGTGTGCGTTCGGAGGGTTGAAATGAATGTACAGTCTGCAAATAAACTACCATTATTATTTATTTTAATTTCATATTTTTTTTGTCAGTTTCACTCGTCACTGTCTTCAAAACAGATTAATTTTATTATATCGGATTATTATTTTATTTATTATTGCACGGCGGGAAGTCGTTGGATGCGGAAGGCGGAGGACCGCATTATGTGGAAGGCATTGGGGAAGGCCTATGTCCAGCAGTGGGCAGATAAAGGCTGATGATGATGATGATGATGATGAGCGTTTAACGCCTATTTGGTTAAAGCGACATTTTTGAAACTTTATAGAAGCTATTTAAAGGTTAAAATTTTGAAAAAAAATATGATAAAAAATCTTCTTATCGACGCTTGAAAGGCAAACATGAGACTAAGCGACAATAACTGCTTTGTACATAAATGATAGGCAATAACCATATTCGATGCGCAAAAAAAAATTATTTTAAGGTCTATTAAAATCATTTCAATCCTACAGCTAGATTAGTTAAAATAGAATTTTTTTCAGGTATTTCAACTTTAAATTTGTCTACTGTAAAGTTCACGCATTGTCGCTTAGTCACGTTTGCCTTTCAAGCGTCGTTATGCTATTTCAATGGCGTAAACTTAATTGAAGTTCAATAAAAAACATCGAATGTTTAATGATGCTGATGATGCTGTTGTTGATGCTGATACCAAATAAAACGTACCTTTATTTACAAAGATACATGTCGCGTATTAAGCGTAATGTCGCTTTAACCAAATGGCTTTTCACTCCTCGATATAAAGAAACGGCATCCTGACACAATCCAGTACTAAAATTGTTAATGACAGTTAGCCATTACTTATTAAGCGATGTTAAGAAAAACTCATCTTAACAATCAGTCAAGGATATTCTTAACAATCAATTTAGGGCATTAATTGCAGGACAACGTATATATTTATTTGGGCTTGAAATAATTCCTTACAGGACCGATTTTTGGGTACCAATATTAAAAAACTATTTCTTCAAATGGCCGACATTCAATTGATTCAAAGTTTCCTACCCTCCGTTTATTAGGACCATATAGATTGATAGATTTCCAGGTAGTCTTATGTTATTAATAAACAGAGAATTCTTGAAGAATCAATTAAAGTAGACTTGTATTTACAATCTCATGGTATGGTATGGTCGATATTTTCCTAACTCTTCATTATGAGTGATTACCAAAGAGTAATTTTTTCTTTATGAAATGGACTTTAATATTAGAGAATAATATTATTTCAACGCTTTGTGATACGCTATCGCTACGTCTAATCTGCGCCACCCTCCCGTAATAGGCCATCTCCTCGTTTCCATGGTAACCGTGCAAGATGGCCGACGTCCCCCCTCCACCTCCCCAGCGAATATATAAGCGCGCCCCGGCAAACCGATTTTCAGAGCGCCAGTGCAATTCACATAGAACACGTTACGACCGCTTTTGTTTTCTTTCTTATTTCGTCGTTTCCGTTTTTATATTATTATCATTTCACCTGCCTACTGCCATATCCCGAAGTTTCCTCATCTCCGAATACATTATTAATTTTTTTTAAGTCGATTTTTTATTTTTTCTCCTTTTTTTCGGTGTGATATCGAGGGTGCTGCGTGCTGAAGGTAAGTGAAATCTAGACTAGTCATTTTAGACCTAGATCCGATTTTCTTGTTTCAAACTATTTATGTACAATGAAAAACTCATCGATCGCGGAAGGCGGAACGTGCAAAAATAGGTTATAATTTCAGGGTGATGCCAAGCAACAATGCGCTTTAGGCACAGCGTAAGTAAAAGCTAAAACGGCCTGTGGCCTCGGAGACTTTCGCCCTATAACTTTTAGCTCCGAACGGAATTCTTTTGCTGACGAAAATTTCGCATGCTTTTGAGAATCGGCGCGCGTTTTTTATTTTCTAATTTAATTTTTTTTATCACGACATTAACGCAAGCATCGCTTGGTATATAATATACGTATGTACTTCGAATATTTTTGCGTAAATAGCGCGTTTAAAATTTAATCAACGATTTATATATTCCGGAAATTTTAAGAAAAGTTTTGAGAGTATGCTGTAATGTGGCGTTTATTAATTATGTTAATTATCAAACAGTAAGTTCAGTTTGCTGGTCGACACAAGCTTCGGTGGACACGATGAGGTCACAAACAAAATTGTTTTAAAAAGTCCAGCACAGCATCTATCGGGTACCGGAGACCCTAAGTCCAGACTTGTCTCTTGCGTTACGGGTACCAGACACACATATGAGACAATAATAAATAGTAAGACCACGAAATCTCTTTAAAAAGACAATGATTTAACTGGAACTCTACAAACGAGGCTAGTGGAGAGTACTTAACGGTAGGCAGCAGCTTGGCTCTGCCTTTATCATTGCTGAAGTCCATGGGCGACGGTAACCACTCACCATCAGGGACGTATGCTCGTCCGCCTACGAGAATATTTAACTCGCCAACCAGTGGATTATTTTTAAGCAGTCCCTGGTCAGCTGTTGTTTTTCGACAACCCTACATACAGCCTAATGTTAAGTTGAGTGGACTTCAAAACGGCACTAACAGATATTTCGAAGCGTCAATTTTATTATATGAGTCGACTATTATCAAAGCCGGCAATGTGACTTTTGGACAATTATTGGTAAATCAGAAAAACGAATTATTGACTTTGTATTCCATTGGCAGTTACAAAACTCTTCTGAACGACATCTTAGATAAATAACAGGTTAAGTATTAACCTTTATTTAACGCAGGTTTTGAACCGTATTCTTTGAAGGAGACGATTATATTCAAATCAATCTGTATTGACATATCAATAACATTTTTTTGTCCAAATGCACAGATTGCCACCTTTGATAATAGACGACTCATATGACAGATGAAATTCAAAATCATCATTCGATATTCTTGTGAGTCCGCACGGGTAGGTACCACCGCCTTGCCTGCTTCTGACCGTGAAGCAGTAATGCGTTTCGGTTTGAAGGGTTCCGTTCACTTAACGTCAAGTGGGAAGTGAGCTCGTCTACCTAACGAAGAAAAAAAATGGCGGTTTTCTGGGAAGATTTTTAGCTCATAATATATCTCGTGTGTAAAATTTGAATTGTTTAATCCTAAAACAATTATTTACATTACATTACCAATACTGTATTTTCAACGAATTGATATCATTATTGAAACGTTTATGACATGTCCTTTTTCAAACGAGGCTAGCAGAGAGTACTCAATGGTAGGCAGCGATTAGACTGTGCCTTTGGTATTACTTACATCTATGAACAACGGTAACCATTTACCATCAGTTGGGCCGTACGCTTATCTACCTACAATAGCCAAAAAAAATCGCGAAGGGATTAAGGAGCTTTTTTATAGGGCGAATAAATTCCCATTGATTCTACATGTAGACCTACTGAATGCACTCCACTGTGGCATCCGAATTGCGCAGATAAGGGAGGATCAGTATGCCACTAGCATATTCGAGATACAAAAAAATATTAACTGTGAAGCAGTAATGCAATCTGATTTGAAAGACGGAACAGTCTTTGAGACGTCATTTGAGACATAGACCTCATGACATGTAATGCAGTCTGGTTTGAAAGACGGAACAGCCGTTATACATTTGAGAAAGACGGAACAGCCATTTGAGACATAGACCTCATGACCCAAAATTTGGGTCATTCACATTTGCGATGTCTATAGGTGATAGATAGGTGAACAAGCTCACGGCCCATCCGATGCTAAGTGGTTACCTGAACCCGTAAATACGTCGTGCTGCTCGACATTTTAACGTAACGACTGGTGTTTTAAAAAAAAAAGTTACTTGAAAGCTTACGTTTACTGCGCTATGGGTATGGGATGCCCATACATGGGCAGCTGACCAGACTCTGATACCGGCTATCAGACATATTTTTAACTCCTGATAAACTATTTGTTCCTAGATAAAGAAAATCTTAGATCGCATTATTAAAACATAACGTATGCACATTTCAAATGCCAATTTTTTTATACCACGGTTGATACAGCGAGAGCTCTTAACTGCTTCGCGGCATAAATAGGCAGGACAGTAGTACCTACCCGCATGGGCCTTATAATACGATCATCTATCACGCAAACAAACAAAAATCAATCAACGGTTTTCAATACTTACACGAAATTGTACCTTCATCGCGGAAGTAATTCGAAAGCACTTATTAAAAATCTATTTCCTTAAAAAAAATCGGTACCCGCCTGCGGGATTCGAACCCCGGCACGGTCGCATCGCTCGATACGAACGCACCGGGCGTCTTATCATTTAGGCCACTATTCTATAGTCATGCGACTTCTTTCTTATCCAGTTACTGTCTATACGAGCGTTCCATACAGGTGTCTTGTTTAATAAGATAGTCAACGATATCTGGTTTTCAAGGTCTCTTATCTTACATGTGGTCCTGGTAGCCATGATGCAGAAACATCTCACTCAGATAGGAGCATGTGAATGTAGAAAGTCTTAAAAGAAATTCAAGAGATGTCTGAAGATAGATCTGGTACAGAAAATACAGAAGTTTCAGGGGTACGGCAAAGGGAAGATCTGTCTTTTATATTGCTTAGATTGGTGGACGAGCTCACGGCCCACCTGATGTTAAGTAGTTACCGGAGCCCGTAGACATCTATAACGCAAATGCCGCCATCCACCTTTAGACAACAGTTCTAAGGTCTCACTTTTAACAGTACAACGGCTGTCTCACCCCTCAAATTGAAACGCATTACTGCTTCACGGCAGAACCGGGCAGGGTGGTGGTACCTAGCCGTAATCTTTCATTGATCGGGCGAAGTTGCTCAGTAAACCAATGGTATATAATTATAAGTGTGAAAACTTACCTTGAAAATGTCACTAGTGAGATTCAGCCAACTGTCTGTATATCTAGTGTTCCGTAATAGCTACATAAGTAAAAATATATATCATTTTAATATAATGAAGTTCTCTTATGCTATACATCCTATATTGAAACCCGAAAGAAAGTGGCCGCGGGTGGCTTAATTTAAAAAATATATTATAGAGGTCATAAGGTCATTGTACTCGGTATCTCGAATGGGAAAGGTCGTATCTGGGATGCTGGATCGATAGGGCTCGTCTGTGCACTAGTGCTGGGATGATGTCGGTGTTTATCGATGGTTTTTCGATTCTTTTTGAAATATACATTTCTCCTGTGACTGATGTTAACATGATTACACCATTTGGTAGTTAGTCTTCAAGAGCAGCCTCCATGACAAGCTTATTTCGTGTAAGAAAATTCATATCTTTTTAAGCTGAATTTTTTAAGCAGTACTCCAATTCGCAGGATATCATTTATTCCCATACCAAACTTAGTTCTATTAATTAATCTAATGATCAATTAATTTGGATCCTTTTCACACATATCACATGGCATACCCTCTTCTTCTTCCTAGCGTTTTCCCGGACTAATGCCAGGGTCACTTTGCCGGTCTTCGGCATCCTTCTGAGTGACGATATTTTCATTAACCACCATTGGCATACCACCGGAGAATAGGTCACTTACTACCTGGACGCGTCATATTTCCCCCGCAATGGTCTTCAGAATTAACTCCACCACGTTTCCTGTGACATGTTCTTAAACGAGAATTAAAGATTCCCCAGCGGTATGCCAAGACCTGACTGTGTTGCTGATCTGTGAGGGACGGTAACTAAGGACCACTACGTGGGCTATGTGTTTGCCTATCTTCAAGGCAGTAAGCAGTAAAACACACTCAAAGTCTGGTATCAAATCCCTGTTGCAGTTACTATTGGTGGGGCTGATGTACTCCACGTCATATATTCTGGAATGTCGCCAGTCGTCAAAGAACACCAGTGAACACAGTTAACAAAGACTCCGGAACGTAAAACTTGGTTGTGACCGAAGATTTCTGCCCGGATCTAAAGAAAATGTCATTAAAATTAAACCGAAATCTGATCTTAACGTTTGGTTTGGCAGTCGTTTAACCGCTTCGCAGACGGGAAGTCCATCACTTTGGTTAATTGCTTGAAAATTGAAGGTTAGGTAGACGTTAATTCGCTTATCTGGCGACACTTGGCGATTAGGTGCAGACTTGTTTATCTTACGGACGTATTCGATGCGTAGGGTCGGACAAATAACAGTCTGAATTAGCATTGGTGTTATTATAACATGTTTTATTTATTTATTGCTTAGATGGGTGGATGAGCTCACAGCCCACCATAGTTACTGGAGTCCATAGAGATTCACAACGTAAATGCGCTACCCACCTTGAGATATAAGTTCTAAGGTCTCAAGTACCCGCGCGGACTCACAAGAGGTCCTACCACCAGTGAACTCACAAGAGGTCCTACCACCAGTAATGTGGTGGCTAATACATGGAGTCTTGAGCTGGTGATTCAACCTCCAAGCCCTTGTCTTCGGAGAGGCGATTATCTCTGCTTTTTACAGTTTATCAAACTAGGACTGCATTGTTAACAGTACTTAACTATACGATGAGCCTGCCACAGTATTAATGTAATTTATCGAGGAAGACACTGATAATATCTGCAAGCTGTTAGAGTGGTGATCAATGGGATGAACAGCAAATTTGTCGCTATTAATTTAGAATCATACAGCCCGTTTTTAACATTAACCAATTGTGAGGAATGATTTTACAAATTTGAGTCATCGGTTGAGACGTTAATAGAGTTAAAAGGGGTGCCATCCCTTTTAATGGAGTCCGCCGTGCTCCTCCGGCGCCTTGTAAGAGGGTGGGTCCACCAATCTATTAAGATGAACGCAATGAGGTTAGACAAATTCGAGTGTCTTATTTCTCGGGAAAAGACCCGTGTGTTCCGGGAAGCACCGAAAAAATTTGTGGAATATTCTTTGAGTAATGTGCGAGATGAGACATGATGAGATGAGATTCACAAACGGTAGTACGGTGTATTCGACGTATTCTGATTGTAATCTTAAGCCAACCAACTGGTTGTAGTGTTGACCGCAGGAACCCCCTTACTCTGACCGGATTCTAACTCTGGACGGAGATCGGACGTCGGGTGTAAGAGTACAGGGGAGTCGTTTAGTGCGGTAGGGCCCTAAAATTCCTTAGGCCCGCGGTCTGCTCCCAACACCTTGCAGATCGTCAACCACCACATACCTAGGCGCGGGGATCTCGCAGGAGGTTCGGCCCACGGCCCGAAAAAAATAACTACAGGATTCCCAAGTCACTTTGACCCTTAACGTAAGACAGGCGGCCCGTCGTCCCTATGTAGCATGACATGAGCGCACATAGCTGAATAAGAAGAGAACAGAAGGAAACATTGTAAGGCACACAAGTGCTTTAAAGAGTGGCACAGTTATTACACTATAAAATTGGGACTTCGATATCATATATCAAAGCTAGCGTTCGCGTTCTAAAGTCTATTGACTCTGGCAATAGAACCTTAAGTTTCTCCAGCCCACTAAAGCTATGAGTCAGTCAGAATCACCGTATTTCCTCCTTGAAACACATGCTTTGAAAGCTAAACTGTTTCTTATTCAGGCAAGCATTTACGACCACTTTGATGTCGTCGTGGCTCTAACATATATTTTTTTATTGCTTAGATGGGTGGACGAGTTCACAGCCCACCTGGTGTTAAATGGCTACTGACGTCCATAGACATCTACAACGTAAATGCGCCACCCACCTTGAGATATAAGTTCTAAGGTCTCAGTATAGTTACAACGGCTGCCCCACCCTTCAAACCGAAACGCATTACTGCTTCACGGCACAAATAGGCGAGGGGGTGGTACCTACCCGTGCGGACTCACAAGAGGTCCCACCACCAGTAAAAACTGCCACGGCTCTGGATAGCAGTTTAACCGCCGAGAACAATTAACAGGTATATCTTTACACTTAACTAGCTCGCTAGGATACACTTGGTGCTTGGCTTGGATGAGCAGCTCGCCTGTTTGTTAAAACCTTATTTATTGACACCATAAGGACTATGTTTATTAAATACAAGAATATTTTAGGTGATTTTTTTACAATTTGGGTTACATTATTGGAGTTTTAGTAAGGATCCCTAACTTTTTTAAAAAAATATTATAACCTATGTCACTCGGAAATACTGTAGCTCCTAAACAGTGAAAGAATTTTTCAAATCGGTTCAGTAGTTTGGAAGCCTATTCGAAACAAACAAACAAACAAATCTTTCCTCTTTATAATATTAAGTATAGACAAAGAAATGTTAAAAAGAATAATCATAAAGTTTCCGGTGTTGAGTCCAGTCTGTCCCGCTCCCGAAGATATTTTGTATACATACTGACGTCATCGTTCAATAAATACACAGTCAACCTTTAATTTGGCTTTCGTTGATTCACTATACAGGCTTTATTAAGCCGAATCCAAGTCGGGGATTGATTTGTTGATTAGTTTATATTCATGAAGCCACACACCGCGTTCTCGCGAGGCTGTTGACCCCACGCGGTAGTTCATTACGAATTGTATTACATTGCGGGTATTTTAGGAATATATGCTTTTTTATTTCTATAGCATTAGGTTTGGCTTTAGCAGAGAGCTTTGTGAATTTGCATTAAAACTTTATCGTTTTAATTACCAAACGATGATAAAGAACCCCGGAAAAGCATTGTGTACGACAAGATACGACAAGAGGTCGACCGAAGAAGACATGGATGGAGTGTGTGAATGACGATATGAGAGAGAGAAAGGAGTGAGTGTTGAGATGACGGCTGGTTTTTTTTTTATTGCTTAGGTGTGTGGACGAGTTCACAGCCCACCTGGTGTTAAGTGGTTACTGGAACCCATAGACATCTACAACGTAAATACGCCACCCGCCTTGAGATATAAGTTCTAAGGTCTCAGTATAGTTACAACGGCTGCCCCACCCTTCAAACCGAAACGCATTACGACTTTAGGGCAGCGCGGACTCACAGGGGGTCCTACCACCAGTATAAAGAGAGCTAGTGCTAGAAGAGAATGAGAGAAAAATTAGCTGTGCCGACCCCACCTAGTGGGATAAGGGGGAGAAAAAGATGAAGATTCCAGGCATCACGGAACTCTGCTTAACAAGTAAAAAAGGTCACTGCACAAACAAAAAAAATATTAGAGTTTAATATTTTTATTAAATTATCGACAGTGCACATCACTAGCATCCAGACCCCGTTCATAACTAATGCATTCTTTCTTGCACACACGCGCCAAACACATAGGGTGCGTTTAACGTACCAAAATAAACTTTATTATCGAACGTGTAAAGGTCTTTATTGTGGGGCATACGGGCCCTTTGATTGTTCCACCAGCAGTATTCCTGAGCTCCCGGAAAGCTATTTAAAAATGCGCTAGGATTCTAAACGAACACTGCCTATACGTTTTTGCTATTAAGCTTTTATTGCTTAGATGGGTGGACGAGCTCACAGCCCACCTGGTATTAAGTGATTACTGGAGCCCATAGACATCTACGACTTAAATGCGCCACCCACCTTGAGATATAAGTTCTAAGGTCTCAGTATAGTTACAACGGCTGCCCCGCCCTTCAAACCGAAACGTATTACTGCTTCACGGCAGAAATAGGCAGGGTGGTAGTACCTACACGCGCAGACTCACAAGAGGTCCTACCACCAGTAAAAGTATCTTTAGGCAAAGATTTAATTATGACCAGCCACGAAGAGACACGAAGCTGGAGGAACTTGAAATATCTTACTCGCTGAGTTTCTCACCGGATCTTCTCAGTGGGTCGCGTTTCCGATCCGGTGTTAGATTCTGCGAAGCACTGCTCTTGCTAAAGCCAGTTGTAGCAACACTTCCAGTTTGAGCCCCGTGAGCTCATCTACACGTCAAGGAGAAGCTGAAATAGCCTCTAGGCTATCAGCATAGGGATACAGAAAAAGAGAGTGAACTCCGATAGACCCCACATCCATTACTGTAATACACGAAGGCTCTTCTTTCAATCCCCCACCAGTTCCTTGATGAAGAATATGATGGCACGATGGTGCTCTCCTGTTTACCTCCATCCGCCGAAGCAGAGTTCATCCACAGCGTGTTTCCAGAGCTGCTTTTGCCACGCACCATCCTCCAAACTAGGTTTGCTGGAGAGCATTCAGAGGGAAAGACATCGCTGATGTCCATAAGCGACAGTAAAAAATAGGATTTATTTCCTTCCAGCCAATCCAACTGTATAAATGCACTTGTGCATTGGTGGTAGGACCTCTTGTGAGTCCGCACGAGTAGGTACCACCACCCTGCCATTTCTACCGTGAAGCAATAATGCGTTTCGGGTGGGGCAGCCGTTGTAACTATACTGAGACCTTAAAACTTATGTCTCAAGGTGGGTGGCGCATTTACGTTGTAGATGTCTATGGGCTCCCGTTACCACTTAGGTAACACCAGGTGGGCTGTGAGCTCGTCCACCCATCTAAGCAATAAATAAAAAATCCAAAGCTGGGTTTAATTACGAAATTCAATCAAAAAGTATCAAAATCGTTCAGTCACGTTGCGTCTGTTACGTCAAAAGCATCTAACTAGACGGGAGAGTTTGTTATAACCAAATCATTAAACAAGGATTTTACTAACGAAATAACATGTTTCATTCAGAAATAAATTCTAGTTATTCTAAAGTTCAATGAACTTTCTTGTTTCACTAAAAATGTAGGTAGGTATATTCCATACGCCGTGTATTCTATAATATATTAATACGTGAAGCAAAAACTTTGTATCCCTTTTTACGAAAATTGCGCGGACGGAGGAGTATGAAATTTTCCACACTTATAGAGAATATATAGAAGAAGTGCACAATGCGAATATTTTTTAAAAATAATGCATAAAAGATACATTAAATCAATAAAGAAAACATTACACACACTACATACCATGTATTTGACGCACACACGCATGCATACTATTTACTGTCAAACTTTTGTTCTTGACGTCTGTTGTCAAATTGAGAATAGATTAAATATTGTTTGTCTTTGTTAATATTTTTATAGTGTAGTCTTGGCGAAATTTGTGACTATAGGAGTATAAAATACAATCATAATAGTGTACAAACTTACAATTCCAATTAGTTATAGTCGAATTTCGACTACTGCGGGACCTCTAGTTCTAGGAAACTAATAAATATAAATAAATATTTACTAACAATCGCGCCACGTTAACTGTTCCCGTGCTAAGTTCGTAAAGAACTTGTGTTACAGGTACCAGATAACGGAAATAAATGTAAGATGTTTATTATACACATACATATATTTAATATTTAAATAAAATAGATTCGGAATCTTGTTTTTTCCTTCCTATGCTGATAGCCTTGAGAGGCAATTTCAGCGTAACCTTAACTAGTAGGTGAGCTCGCGGGGCTCAAAGCAGTGCTTCGCAGAATCTACCACTGGATCGGAAACGCGACCCACTGAGAAGATCCGGCGAGAAACTCAGTGGACTTCGGAATCTATGAAGTAATATAGATCACAATTTACAATAACAGCGACCACCACATAGACTGCGAATCACGGCAAATTTCGGAAATTGATATAAAAAAAATTATTGCTTAGATGGTTTACAGCCTACAGCTTACAGCCCATCTAGTTTTAAGTGGTTACCGGAGCCCATAGGCATCTACAACGTAAAAGCCGCCACCCACCTTGAGATATAAGTTCTGAGGTCTCAGTTATTTTTACAACGGCTGACCTGCCCTTCAAACCGAAACGCAATACTGCTTCACGGCAGAAATAGGCAGGGCGGTGGTACCTACCCGTGCGGACTCACACGAGGTCCTACCACCAGTAAATGATACAAAGATTAAGCTCGATTGGTATTCCTTCAACTTGAATTTAAGTATGCAGCTATTCTGTCTATTCGACAAAGCTGTCAGCATCAAGCTCTAAATATAATAATATCTGCATTGTCATCACAAAGCAAACGGCAAAATTACAGGCGTCCCTTTGAGCTTTTGAGGGCTGTTCGGCGCGTCCCTTTGCCTACTATAGGGCTGTCTCGGAAATAATATTAAATAAATATTTTTTTTATCTGGCGTCTTAAATCGTGGACGTAAATAAAGAATCAGATGATTGAGTATTTAATTGTGGAAATAGGCAGGATGCTGTTGCAAGCGCGGGACTTAGCACCCTGCATTACATACAGCAGTACTACAGCAGGTAGCGGCTTGGCTCCGTCCCTGGCATTGCTGACGTCCATGAGCGACGGTGACCATGAGTGACGATGGGCCGCATGCTCGTCTGCCTACAAAGGCAAAAAAAAATAGCAGATTTGTCAGTTGTTCACACCCATGATAATTTTGAGTGTTTTTTTTTATTTTAATAAATAAAAAAAACACTCGATATTATCAATTATCATCTCGTTATAATTAACGAGAATTCATTTTGTTTTCTCGACGTTAATGTCTTAACAGCATTCTAAGCGATATTCTAATCAGTAATAACATGTCGAAATTTTTATTGTAGGCCTCACAATTCAGCTTCCGCCAGCCCTAACTTCCGTTTCCTTTCGCTGGCGACAATGAACGAACGAATACAGATAATATTCGAACGACTCATTCATTGTCACCCAAGCTTTCGAATATAAAGTATTAGCAAAAAATCTTAAAGAAAATTCCGCTGTAAGATATCCATTTTTATTTGCCAGGTGCTTCACCAATTCTTTTGGTCCTTCAACAATACAGTTAGAAATGTCAATGTTTTGATGCGGTAAAAATTTAGCAGGCTTAAAGTAACCGGTCCCGGGTATGGAAAATATTGATAGTATAATGTCCGGTAATAGTAAAAAAAAATCGATTTCTTAAGCATAGTAAAAAAAAGTGTGCATGGGGGATTCGAGCTTTCTACTTCAAGGAGTAAATTTTAAGATATCTGTTATATTATGACACTTCTACGCTCTGCACCAGTTCTTCCCAACGTAGGGCCCACGCCCCACAAGGGGGCTGTTAGATAATTAAGGAGGGCAATCGCTCTAAATTAATATAGAAAATCTGTATTAAAATTATTTTGAATTTGTATTTCATTTTTTTATCATACGTTTTGAAATATTACTTACTGTGTTCTGATAACAATTTCATAGTGATTTCTACCTAAAACCTATCATTCATGTTTCTCAAGTAAACAAATCAATTTTTTAATGTTTGAAATTATGTATAGGGGCATAAAATTTTAGAAATGTTACAGCGAGGCATGTCACAAAAAAGGTTGGGAAGCACTGATCTATACGATTCAAGGCACCAAAACAATTATAGTCCTTTGCACTTATAGATCTTCAGATTTATGTTAACGCGATTATTAATAAATTAATAATGTCAATCACGTTTTTTTTTTTATTGCTTAGATGGATGAACGAGCTCACAGCCCACCTGGTGTTAAGTGGTTACTGGAGCCCATAGACATCTACAACGTAAATGCGCCACCCACCTTGAGATATAAGTTCTAAGGTCTCAATTATAGTTACAACGGCTGCCCCACCCTTCAAACCGAAACGCATTACTGCTTCACGGCAGAAATAGGCAGGGTGGTGGTACCTACCCGTGCGGACTCACAAAAGGTCCTACCACCAGTAAACCACCATCACGTATACAATAATAAAAAGAAAACATTAAACGCGCGAAATATTTACTTTCTAAAACCACCTCAAATTTTTAGGTTAGCATTTTTACGTTATTGCCACTTGAGATTCGGCCGAGAGAGTGAATTAAAAAAAAAACCAACAAACAAAGAAAATATAAGTGGGTGGTGGATCTCAAAGAACAATGAAAATTCAAACAAACAAAAAAACACTCATCCACGACTACGTAAATACATTTGGTTTTTAATTAGATTTTTTTTTTGTTATTAGGAACACTATAGTCTCGAAATTAATGATTCGTCTCATTTATTCTTTGCTTTTGACAATTAATTCCTCCTCGTATTCCATTAGAACGTGGGCTTCATTTTAATTAGCTATTATATATGTCGATACTTGTTATCTATCTATCAGAGAGAACGCTAAATAAATTTATGTGAGATGTGTACTAGAGAACCCCAGCTAAGAATCTTTTTTTTAAGGGATTTTATGACCTGGTAACTAAGACCTTTAGGTCAAGTCTTATTTCAATTTTTAATCATATATTTATGAAAAATGCTAATATGGGGTGAAATCAAATGAAGATGATTAATTTGATACATTAATCAATTGGGATGAAATTAAATGAAATGAGATGATGATATGGCATGAAATATAATCTCAGTAAAATGGTGGTCATTTACTGAGATTTTTTTAGTGGACTTTTTCGAGGATCCCGAGAAGCGGCTTAGTTTCATTTTCCTACATTTGTGCACTTTCACAGATATTTAACAGTTAATAAACCACCATTATTACACATTTAAACCTGAAGAAACACTAAATAGGTAGACAAAATAACACAAATTACACAACTTCACTCCTCGCGTTCCCGCCAAAAAGTCCACATACAGACACTATTTTTTTTGTTTTTTTTTTCCTTTAACCTACCTAAGCTGGTGGTCTTGAGAGACTATTTCAGCGTAACCATAACTAGTAGGTGAGCTCACGGGGCTCAAACCTGACGACATTGCTAACACTGGCCTTAGCGTGAGGAGTACTTCGCAGAATCTACCACCGGATCGGAAACGCGACCCACTGAGAAGATCCGGCGAGAAACTCAGTAGGCTTTATTTTCTTTAAGTATTTAGTCGTAACACCAAATTTTTTGAACTTTAAAAGTCATAATATTGTCTGGACTGTTTCGATCCAGCGCGTCCTTAATGTTACACTGACATTTTTGGTAATGTCTGGCTTCGTGTGTATCCCTTTGCCCTTTAATTTTTTGACATTTAAAGACATTATTTGGTCGGCTTTTATCAAGTTGTACTTTCAGATAAAAGGGTCTAGGTTTTCTTTAAAACAGAACATGGGTGAGTTTGATAAAATAAACACTTGAATGTATGGGCTATGTTCCTTTTGCCTCCAGATATGATTTAACATATTTGACGACTTTTTGGCGGGAACGAGAGGAGCGAAGTTTTGTGAATTGATTTTGATTTATTTTGGTGTTTTTTCTATTTTTCAAGAAGCCAATTGCCATATTTAAAAAAGAAGAAGAAGAACCGACATCGCATGAATTTAAATGAACTGCGTACATATTCGAATTTGTTTTGTAAAATTACGCTGTTTTACGTAGTTTGAGTACTAAATACTTTTAGTCAAGATATTTGTAAATGATATTACGATTGATAATTTTTTTTAACTTTAAAAACAGGCATTACCAATTGTATCTTTGAAATTGCCACCACCAGCTTGAAACACTAATCATTTCGTAAACGATCTTAGAGAGCCACTAAAATATCAAAATCGTACAATACTCAAATTCATAAACTAAAATCGTTAAAATTTCACGAATTCCTTACAGAGTGCTCCGCCATCATTAAATTTTAGCGTTCAAATAACTCACTACTCACCGCTAGATGGCAATGTTCTAAATTTCTAAACTATTCACTGTGCCGTCGTCCGCATAGTTTGGCGCGGCTGCAAGTTTGATATTTATGCTAAAATATAAACGACGAGACGGCCAACTTGCAGTTTGGGGCGAACAGATTAAAGTTTTGCTTGCTCATTGTGTGTTTGCTTCGAGAGCGTTCTGTGGTTTCTCCGATACAGAAATTTTGTTTTTAGCAACGTAAACTCTAGTTTCGTAGCTTAAGTTCGCTTGTTATGTCGTCAAGTCGATGCCTTTGATGAATAACGGTGGAGTTTTTATGCGGCTGTCGGGATTAAAATGGTATTACAGACTTGAGAAGTTTCATAGAAAGTGTGATGAACTTTAAAAATAAAGAAAGTATTTAATTGCAATTCAAAAAGTTTGTGGAATTCATTAATATTAATCAAATGAATACACAAGAAAAATGTTTTTTTTTTTTTTTTTTTTTTTTTTTATTGCTTAGATGGGTGGACGAGCTCACAGCCCACCTGGTGTGAAGTGGTTACTGGAGCCCATAGACATCTACAACGTAAATGCGCCACCCACCCCGAGATACAAGTTCTAAGGTCTCAAGTATAGTTACAACGGCTGCCCCACCCTTCAAACCGAAACGCATTACTGCTTCACGGCAGAAATAGGCAGGGTGGTGGTACCCACCCGCGCAGACTCACAAGAGGTCCTACCACTAGTAAAATGTGCGTACTTATCACAATATTAAGATTAGGATAGCCTTTATTACCGATCTAATTTAACTTACATTTTTATTTATTTTAATAACTAGGTCACTAGTGCGATATATCATGTAGGTATTTAAAAATTTAAATATGTAAGTATACACTTATTATCTAAATAGTTTTTAATATTCTCATTACAATAGGAGGAAGATTAAAAAGTCACTAATAGATGGCGCTAAATTACAATAAGTTATGATATTTTCAAAATTTGCTTAGTAGATATATAAAGAAGAAAAAAGGCAATAACTATCGTTCGTAACGAATTGGGTAGCTAAACATTTCATTTTACACAAAGGTTAAAAACATTTGAACGTCTTCAGCGCCAGAACGAAGTTAACCTGCTAGCAAAGTTAGTCGTAATTACAACTTGTCAATTTACTCAACGCTACATAGAACTGGGTACCCGCCTATAACGCCTCTAATTAAGTATATTAACTTTGAACAATTAAACATCTAAATAGCGGGTCTCGCATTACGGACTTTGAAGGTGTGAACAGAATCAAATCTCACTAAATAACTTTGACTTTACTTTTTAATTACATTTTCAAACATCGAATTTCAATATTCTGTTGTCCAACATTCCAGACCGGCAAAGTGTGACTTAAAAAAGGAATATAGGGTTTAACGTAGTGAAAATAATGTTGACTTTTGCTTATTCATAATTTCATTATCCAACATTAACTTACTGTGTTTGAAATTAACTTTATGTTCTAAGCCCAAAGGGCGGTTTTCATTTGTTAATAATTAACGTTTCCTCTCTCACTTCAAATTTCAACTATAAATAGGAACTTCGACCTTTTTGCAACAAAATAGATCGTATTTTGTGTTTATAGAATTAAGGTTGAATTTTGCTTTTTCATTTGAAGTCGTTTACGCTTTTATGAAGCTCCACAGAATTCTTGACGTACTCTGCTAAAAATCTAGATGGTAAGAAAAGATATTTTAAAATAAAATTGTAGGTAAATTCGAACCGAACTAAAATTATCTAATTTTTTATGTCGGTATACTTGATCCATGTTGTACTTGATACAGGAAGGCCAATTTATTTAGAAATACCTACATATGAAGTTTGTTTTTAAGTTGAAGATTTTGTTACTTGAATCAAACTAACGCGGGTACGGGTTATGTTCTCACACAGAGACTGGCATTCACTAAATTTCTTGAATAAAAAAAAAACAATACAGCGACGACTAATCGAACGACGATTTAAGATGAATAAATAAATTAAAAGTTTTAAATTTAAAAATTCTAGAATTTTCGAGCGACACTAATTGGCGGGTGAAAAGTTTGAAGTGTTTTAGCAAGCCGATTTTTAACTATTGTCGCCATTTTTTTTTGTAATGCCAAGCGGCCTAGGGGCGGGCTGAGTGGATATTGGAATTCGTTCCCGCCTAAAAAAAATATTTCCGCTTTTTTAAGTCTGCTATTTAAGCTTTTTCAATTGCTTACTGCCTATAATCATTTAATTTTGTAATAGATATTGCTGTGACGTGTTTTTTTTTCTGACCTATGCTGATAGCCATAAGAGGCTATTTCAGCTTCACCCTAACGTGTGTAGGTGAGCTCACGGGGCTCAAACCGGAATGTTGCTAACACTAGCCCTAGCAAGAGCAGTGCTTCGCAGAATCTACCACCGGATCGGAGACGCGACCCACTGAGAAGATCCGGCGAGAAACTCAGTAGGCTGTTTCTATGGGTTAATCCGCTCGTCAAGCCCTTCGTCGCAAGCGACGGGTTCGACGAGGACGGTGACCGGTGCTTGTGGTGCCTAAAAGCACCGTTAATGGATCGGGAGGATCCGTAATGACGTGTTTCGGGCGGCGTCGACTGTTTACCATTCGGTCTACAGGATCGGGTATGTAATTTTCAGCGGCCACGACAAGAGGGTTCTCATATTGGGACGTGATATAAAATTTTTGATATTTAAAAAAACAAATTCTCAAGGGTACTCAGAGTCCCACGAGTTCTCAAGCGCGATCAGAGTCCCCTGCCGCGGAGCACTTTTTGATGCTGTCCCGAAACATCACTATACTAACTCCCTCCAAGCATATGCAAAGAAATAGTGGTCCGCTCCTCTGATACCTACAAATCGTTCTACGCAATTAAAAATCTCATGATTTCCATAGTCCTACCTGATGGTAAGTGGTCAACGTTCTCGTAGTGGATACGACCATTTTCAAGCCTCGATTGAAGGAGGGTATGTAGCTCTGGGGCTACAACGTAGAGAGAAATTCATTCCACTGAGTTTCTCGCCGGATCTTCTCAGTAACTATAATTGAGACTTTAGAACTTATATCTCAAGGTGGGTGGCGCATTTACGTTGTAGATGTCTGTGAGCTCCAGTAACCACTTAACATCAGGTGGGCTGTGAGCTCGTCCACTCATCTAAGCAATAAAAAAAAAAATTAAGTCGAGTTTCCGATCCGGTGGTAGATTCTGCGAAGCACTGCTCTTGCTTGGGTCAAATCAAATCAAATCAAAAATTTTTTATTCAACATAAATGAAAGTACATACTTGTTGAACGTCAAAAGAACTACCGCCAATTCACAAGAACTAGCCTCCGTCCTGAGAAGAATTGGCAAGAAACTCAGCGGGCATGTTTTTTTTTTTTTTTTAATAAGAAATTATTATTTATTAATTTTTTAATATTACATGTTAGCAACACTCCGGGTTAGAGCCCCGTGAGCTCACCTACACGTCAAGGAGAAACTGAAATAGCCTCTCAAGGCTATTTTTATAATAGGTAGGGGAAAAAAGTACAATTCACTACCAATAGAACATAGTACTATACAAAACAAACAAAGAACTATGTAGTATTTCGTAGAGGTTTGATGTGATCTAAAGTAATCCTGAATACTTATATGTTAAATTATGTTACCATTTACTGTCTATTTCTGCCGTGAAGCAGTAATGCGTTTCGCTTTGAAGGACGGGACAGCCGTTGTAACTATACCGAGACCTTAGAACTCATATCTCAAGGTGGTTGGCGGCATTTACTTTGTAGATGTCCATGGGCTCCAGTAACCACTTAACACCAGGTGTGCTGTGAGCTCGTCCATCCATAAATGCAATAAACAAAAGATCACAATATACAGACGCAAATAAGAAAAACATTAAAAAATACCTATTCACCTAATAAGATTAAATTTCTAAGAAGTAATTATTGCCTGCGTCTGAAAACACAAACTGATTAATCATTCGTTCATTAAGTCAGTGTTTCTCAATTTTTTTTAAATATTATAATATTAATTCAAATCCATGACTATATTATTAATAGGTGCCTTATTGATAAATATTTTTTTTTAATTAATTTTATTCAGGTAACTTTTAGTCTCTCTTTAGCACAAAAACCAAGAACATATTTGGTAACACATAATACAATACCTACATATCAAGTTAGCAGGTTTCACATAAAATATACTCAGAAACAACCCTGTTTGAAACTGAACGAGTGGCATCAAACATCAACCACTCGCAAAACAACAGGACTACAAAAGCTCTTATCATGAGCTTTTAAGTTTCAAAATTGAAAATAAACAAAGTATAACCGACATCAAAGCGCTATCGGGCCCGGCCCGGTTCCCATCCGGTTATTACCGAATCCGGCTGACCGCAACCGGTTTTTGTCCGGTTCCTGAGTGCCCCTAAGTACGGATATAATGGCGGTGCGGATTTTGAGGTGCGTTGCTGTGTGCAATGATTTCTCTTTATATTTTGTGTTTTTGTTGTAGGAAATACGAATTCAAATAAATAGTACCGTTTCCGAGAATGGTCTTAAATGGTACAGCTAATCATGCATATTGACGAAGACCCGGCTCAGTGGTGTGGATTGGGAGAGTCCTGTATCCAGCAGTGGATAGCTGTGGGCTGATGATGATGGTGAAGGGCATAACCAAGCCACTGCCTAAAAAGAACTCTTTTCAAAACTCGTTTGAAGAAGAACATCTTATAGTGCTCCACAAAAACTGCAGCGAGGAATTTCGCTTCGGATCCGTAGTGCTCGGCAGTAATATCTCTGACGTCGCACTGTAACTACCCATGTTAACTTAACCCATCCATCAATCCGCCGAGGCTTTCGCCGGATCTTCTCAGCGGGTTGCGATTCTGATCTGGTAGTAGATCCATTCCCGAAGCAGCTGCTCTTGAGTTGTTAGGTCTCCTTTGGAGGCGCTCGGGCAGTTTTACGGCAGGCAGCGGCTTTTACGGTATGCAAGAACTTAAGGGGCTTGGCTCTGCCCCTGGCTTTGCTGAAGTTAATTATCGACGGTAACCACTCACCATCAGTTACGCCGTATGCTCGTCTGCCTACAAGAGCAATAAAAAAAGCTGTTAGCAAATACCACCCTATCCTGGCTGAGCCTTTGCTCGTCCACTTGTCCTGGTGAAACTGGACTCCGGATAAACAGTAATCCCTTATTCATAAAAAAATCCTGTAACTGCTCCACGCGATTCCGGGTGATAAAGACAAACTTTGCGGTTCTGTTTCGGTACTAGAAGCCCACGAAGGAATGAGCTAAAACAATTCCTCAGAGCTAAATAAAATTATTTAAAATTATCCTTTAATGAAAGCATCGATGTATGCGGACAAAATTCGACCCTTTTAACGACATTACGTATTAAGCGAACTAAAAGGGTACGGAAGGGCGAGAGCGTCCTAAAAACAAACGGAAACGCATTATTTTTTATTTATATTAATATTACGTTGTAGGTAACTGTTTAATAGATGTATTTGCTTAACGTTGCCTGGGAAAGCGGTGGAAGGTCTGATAACGAATGAGTTATAATATTTTTTCCCGTTAAAAAAGATTCATATTTTAGTTTAAAAAAAATGATTTTTAATAAAGCTCTAAATACAAAAATTACAAAAAAAAATTGAATTATGTCCAAAAATAATCAAGGTTCTAATTTGATTAGGTTTTAATTTAATAAAAAAAAAAAACAGAAATAAATTAATTAAGCCGAAATTACAAAAAAAAATGTTGATTATTCCGCATTTCGCCCAAAAAATACGGCTAGTCGTCGTTTAAATTAATTTTTGACTAAAAAAGCCGGTGGATGAATGTTTAATAAGAAGTCTTTTATGTTTAAAAGATTAGGAGAAGGGATTACAGTCAGAACTTTAAGTTTAATGAAATTCTACGTTCCCCTTCTGATGCGGATATTGCGTATATATATTCATTCTGTTAACATGATTAAACTCAAGGTTTGCGGTGCACGTTTTATAAGAATAAATAATAAAACGGCTTATTCTAGTACACGTCTAAAGGTAGATAGAGCTCAAAATTTTATTTGGCCCCCCGGACGAACGATTTCGTGGCAATGATGATTAAAATCAATGCAGATCGTAACATAAACTACTCGCGTTGAGATAAAGTCAAAGTCTTGCTTTATTGTATTGAATAATGGCTGACCGATTCAAGGTGTTTTTGAAATTATGCTCATACGACGTTCTGGCCTTTAATGTCGAGATTTATTATTCCATTATCAGACACACGATGAGCGTGTAACAAACATTCTTCGCGCGATTTGTGACATTAATCTGAAACTTGACGGTTTTAACCTGAAAATTAACTTACACACACATTTCGGAACACATAAAGTCTTATTAGTGAAAGCTCCTGTGGAATATTTGCGCTGAAACAAAGCGCTACGTTAAAAGATCATACCCGCGTTCTCGGATATAGAGCGTAGGGCGGCGCCTAGTGATGGCCTTAGCGGGCTTTAATCAAAATACGTATTTACGATAGTGGTTGTCGCATCTCGAAATGGTCTTGTTGACATTGAGAAGGCAATACTTACTACACGTGCATAAACAAAACTGAATGGAAGGCGTATTGAGAGACCACATGGGCAAGTATGGTGTATTAATATCTACTTAGGTTTGAAGTATGGGATAGCCATAATACGTAAAGGGAATCCGACCCCATGTCTCACGCAAAGTGGAAGGATTCACGGGTCTACAGACCCTGGTCAATGCCCGCTTCTGCTACAGCTCTACGATAGTACAAATAGATGTCTGAACGGCCGTGAGACTATCACAGAATAAGAAGTTGACTTACAAGTAGACGGTTCCATTGTCTTATATCTTAGAACGCGGTTTCTGAATAGTACTCGTAAAGGCACATCCTATGATCTCAAACTAGATTAGTTAACTAGTAGCAATCTCTGAATTCCTTTACTTTCCTTCCAGTTTGATCAATACACTAATTATTTGGTTCGATTCTGTATTGTTAACAAACAAATGTCGTGTTCCATGACAACAAAACAATTACAAATTAATGTAAACTAATACTTTCGATATGCAACAGCCCATAACTACGATTATCTTCTGTGATATATGAACACACATGCGAGAAAAGAACAGCTATATCCAAACTTAGGATAATACATAAATTTCACATAACTGATTAATTGGTGATTGAGTTCGACAGAGAATCGAATCGAAATAGTACAGTGGTTTGCATTATCAACAACAAAACTTGTGAAGCGTATTCAATTAAAACATTTTGCCGGTCAAACTATTAGTACAACGGCTGGCAAACAATCGCTCCCGTCACCGCTCACCAAAGCACAGAGCTCGCCCCTCAAAGCAATGCCACCCGAGAGTATAATTACAGACACGCTCTTCCCAGCCGACACTGTATATGCATTACTCGGCTGAAATTCAACGAGACGATGTGACGGGGCGCCTGGAAAAAATAAGGAAAGTTTCCATTTGAACGGCATCGGTTAATTTTGTTTTGTTAACGGTTTTTCATGAGCTATCAATTTCAATTTATGCGTAATGTATTCGGATAAGATAATATTCGAAATGAGTAATGATATAGCATGTCTCGTTATGTTTAAGAGAAAATCTGTCATTTATTTTGAATGATAGTCTAATATACAAGATGTAATTGAAATTATACCTGGGACAGTTGTTGGGAGTTAAATTTTTTTAACTTTTGAAGGCATAAATGCGTATGTCTTATCTTCTGTTGAGAAGTCAATGTCGTCTATGGACATCAGCGATGCCATGGAAATATCTATCTACCGCAAATAATTCTCTTCGAACCTAGTTTGAGTAAGAACACGTCATAGCGCGTATAGATCACAGTACGTACAGTAGGTGCATTCAATAACGCTAGTTTTTATGGTTTTAAGAAATTCGACCTTAGTTACTGATACACGAGGATTTAGATTCAGTTTTTATTTCGTCAATGTAACCTTTGAGATAAAAATGTTATCATTTTAAATGAATCCACTAAGATTCCTCAAAAAGACTTAATAAATATAAACGTTTGACAACTACAGAAGAATAAATTAGTGTATTTATAATACTACATTATTTTTTAAGTGAAAGCTTGTTTTTAACTCAACATTATGATATTAAAGTATTGCAAACAGACGCTACTCTTCAAACAATCCTTAAATGTTAAGACTAAGATCTGGAAGTATATTTTTTTTTTGTTTTAAGACGTGTTGGTCAGTAAAAAAAATTGAAAGCTGCAGAAAAAACCTCGAGAAACTTTCGTGACCACAGGCTTCCGAAAGTCCCTTTCTTGTTTCGGTCGACTGTTTAAAAGTGTTCCTATGTTTAGAAGTTCGGAACGTTGGACCGATGGGTGAAATACGAAAAAAAATCTTTGGTGAACTGCTAAAACGGCTGATTCACTGGTTATTTTTTATTTACTCGTTGTTACAGTACATATAGTAACTTCACATGGGTTCTAATGACTATTGCTGTGGAGTAGCAGTCATGCCTGCCGGTTTGAAAAGCAGGACAGCTACATTTCACAAAATTAAATCTTCAATTTAACGTCTCGATAGTGTGCTCGCATTGTTACTGCATATAGTCCACGAGCCCCTTTATAATCACGTAACTAAAAGCTCAATCTCAGTTTGATTTGTTTCGTTATCCTTTTGGAGAGTACGAACATCAAAAGCCTGTTTTAACAAACGTCAAGAGAACACCGTGCGGAGAATATTCGAGATATTTCCGTCTTTTCATTGAAACAAAGAGAGTTTTGTAAAATTTCATCTTGTAATCTTTGAAAATACTTTGCTTGGAAGCTCTTGTTTGGAATTCGCTTGCGTTCCACGAAATGTTAGGAGACGTGTGGTTGACATTATAAATTAATTTCGCCCAAAGAGAGCTGTCACGTGTCAGCGTTACGCACCTGAGACGTTTGCTATTTTGGAGAACTCCAACCAACCGAAACTCGGTGATATGGGTTACTGTTGTAGAAAAAAAAACAATTACTTACTAAATAAACTTCATATTGAAACGCGCTCTATGAACACAAATCGCATTATATTACGTATTACATTACATTATTCTACGCAAAATTAAGCAGAATAGTGTTTCCACCTCAGCGACTCAATGCCCGCTAGCAATTTCCGCTAAGTAACGCCGACAAACAACATAAATAAGGTTCGCGAGTGCTCATAGTTGTTTCAAGGTTGGCAGTTTCTAGGTTTGATTTAAAGTGGATCGGTGAACGTTAGTGTTAAATGAGGAACATACAAGCTACTATAAAACAGTACCAATTTTATATTTAAATTAAACTAGCCGTACACGCCCGCTTCCTTGCGCATTTTAAATTAACATTATTATTTATTGTCATTATTATTAGGGAGTCCAACACTCATATAAATTATTCATTAAGTACGTGTATTTTCTACGTGGATACCAAGTTTCAAGTCAATCGGATGCATGTTTCAGTAGTTATAATGGAACATCCGTAAAAACCACTGTAGATTTATATATTAGTATAAATTGAAATAAAAAATTGACTTAAGATTGAAAAAGACTTGAATAAACTTTGAGATGCATCGCCTACCAGCATGTCATACGCTTCAATTCTGAATTCGATTCCGCGAGTGTTCCCCCATTGGTCAATTTACGGCTCGACCATTATTTTGTAAGCATGAGCCACCGGGCAGCGCTTAATGCGCTTTAAAATAACTATAAATATAAAAGAGTAAAATCATGTTTTCGGTTATATAGCCCTATTACAATTACAGAAACCAAATGAAATATAAAGCATAGTTATTAAATACAAATCCACTAACATTACATAACATAAAGTATTAGATAAAAATGCACATATTAAAATAACAAAATTCTAGTTTTTGACTTAAAAATGACTAAAAATTGTTGAAAAAGAATAAACTTCACATATAAAATATCTAAAATAACGTAAATTCTCCTTTTCAAATACCTTTATACTCAAACTAATATAACAATTTCCATAATTCTCCTCCACTACGCTGCTGCGACCGGCACAACGAAAATGTAATAAAAATCACAGCGAAAATTCAATTCCAAGCACCAGAGCGATGAAAGCGCTTGAAATGCAAACTCGTTTTATTTCCCCTTCAAAACTATTTTTGATAGTCATTCATTGAGTGTGCTGCTGTGCTGTGCTGTCATTTCTGTCAGTCTGAATCTGTTCTCTGTGAGGGGAAGTAGTGACTGTCGCGTTTGCAAAATTGAAAAAAAATGTAAAATCTAAAATAGAACGCCGTGTCAAGGATAAAAGGGAGGAGCCGTTGTTGTAAAAACGGTGTTTCAGGTGAAAATATTGTGTGAACGTGATTCCGGCTCGAAACGCAATTTGGAGGGAAAACAGTAAGTTTTTTTTTTTGTTTTTTTTTTAATTTCGCTAATGGATCTTGTTAATGTTACGGTCAATCGTTATGTTTTGTGGTTAATTTCAATTAACGCGTTTATCATTCCAAATAGGTAGGTAGGTGATTCGAATTGAAATTGATTTCAGAACACGTGGTTTTTGTGTTTGTTACTACACTACATAGGTTATATAGTCTTGATTCTTTACCTATTTTATGCTAACCGCCATTACAGTTTGACCAGTAAAACCCAAAAACCAATAATTTTATAGATACCTGCGTTTAATAACTTTATTCGTCTTACAACCAAAGATAAATTTGATAAACAGTATTCAATGTTTGGTACAAGGTTTACAATGCAAATAGGTATAGCTTACAGCATAATATCTCGGAATATTTTATCAATTAACTCTCATTAAAATTTGTTCGTGCGCTTTGTTTGAAAATTGTGACAATCGCGACACGAATGACGCTCTCAAAGTTTTCTTCTCGACATGTTTTTTTTTTTTTGTAATCTAGTTTGCCGTTAAATGAAGAATTACGCTAAAAGATACATATACTATTACGCCACTTATTAAATAACTAAACATTGGACAGTGATCAGAAGATGTAGGTTTGAGATCTCGGACTACCCCCCTCGCAACATTCCACTACTCCTGTATCAAATACTAATGATGGAGGGTATTGGAGTTTGGTATTTGCGTTCTGGGCGTATACACGACGATTCACGGTAACTTAAGGCTTCAACTTATTTACTGGTTGTAGGATTTGAGTACGCGCGGGTAGGTACCTACCGCCACTACGTCTATTTTTGCCGTGATGCAGTAATGCGTTTCGGTTTGAAGGGCGGGGCAGCCGTTGTACTGTTAAAACTGAGATTTAGAAGGTCTTGGCACACTGTAACGGCACGGCACACTGTTACTAAAAGGAGGGGAGGGGGAGTAGGGCTGTTGGGACTCTTTATTTCTATAATTATTTACATTTCCTTATTCTACCTTAAACCTAGTACATGTACACTTAATCCTATTTACTTAAACTAGGTTATTTGAGTCGTCTATTATCAAAGGCGGCAATCTGACTTTTGAACAATATTGGTAAATCAGAAAAACGAATTATTGACTTTGTATTCCATTGGCAGTCACAAAACTCTTCGGAACGACATCTTAGATAAATAACAGGTTAACTATTAACCTTTATTTAATGCAGGTTTTGAACCGTATTCTTTGAAGGAGACGATTATATTCAAATCAATCTGTATTGACATATCAATAACATTTTTTAGTCCAAATGCACAGATTGCCACCTTTGATAATAGACGACTCATTTACAACAGTAATAATATGTTAAAATATTTTACGTTATAAAAATTTCTTATGTTCTATTTCTTTTATTAACCTCCTTTATAATTTTTATAGCATATTTTAGGAACAAGTTCCTCGCACAGGTTTTTTTCATTAAATTGGGGAGTTCTCGCGCATCGAGTCTTTGGCCCAGTTCGACCTCCAAGTCGAATCGTGCTGAGCCAAAGACTGGACACTCCAGAAGCACGTGGGCCACTGACTCGTCGACGTAAGGGTCACAGATGCATGCTGGGCTCTCCTTGCACTTGAACCTGGCCAAGTACTCGGAGAACCCACCATGCCCTGTGAAGGCCTGTGCTACGCCATGTGACCCTTTAAAGTTCATGTCTCAAGGTGAGTGACGGCATTTACGTTGTAGATGTCTATGGGCTCATGAGTAATCACTTCACCTTGGGTGGGCGGAAAAAAATATGAGATCGGATAATAATTGAAACGATTCTCGGAATAATACTCTATCGCCATGACACATCGGCAGTACGCTTGCTCACGGAATCACGTGGTCGGCGATTCGCGATTAGGCACGTTCTAAAGAGATTTTTAAATTTTATTATTATTATACACGTGCCGTTAAACGCTCAGCTGAGACCGTGGGGGTCATGACATGCTTGCGCTCTTCAAATAAATTCAAAGACTGTAATTTTTTTATTTATTTCTTAGATAGATGGACGAGCTCACAGCCCACCTGATGTTAAGTGGTTACTGGAGCCCATAGACATCTACAACGTAAATGCGCCACCCACTTCAAGATATAAGTTCTAAGGTCTCAGTATAGTTACAACGGCTACCCCACCCTTCGAACTGAAACGCATTACTGCTTCACGGCGAAAACAGGCGGGGTGGTGGTACCTACCCGTGCGGACTCCCAAGAGGTCCTACCACCAGTGAAAAGTTTCTTTTAAGCGTAACTCATGGCTGCTTTGCTTTCGATATAGATAGATGGATTGATGTGGTAATAAATCACAGTCAATTATGGAAATCAGTAAAAGTACTTATTATTATTTTTAATTATTTCAGATTTAAAAAAAAACATAACATTTTGTTATTAAGAATTACTTATAATCTATGTTGGTAACTTAAAAACCTATAACTATCAGACATACATTTACTTTTCGAGTTTGATTTTTATGGCACGTCCTGTAATAGGATTGGCTGGACGTCTTCGCATGTCTATGCCATGGACAGTGACAGCTGACATATCTTCCAACGTAGCCGTTATTAAAAAGGCTCGTGTAGCACACCAAACACGAGATAACGAGTTGAATTTTTTTAGTAAGCTAACATCGTCAACAGATCACCAAATACCAGATCCAAGAATGGTCGTAGAAGTAACTAGCTGTACCCGTCCGCTTCGCTGGGCATTTAAAATTAACATTATTATTTCTCACCCCCACAAAGATTCTCATCATTAACGCCCCCGCAACTGGTGTAGGGAGTCCAACACTCATATAAACATTAGCCTATACATTAAGTACATGTATTTTCTACATGGATACCAAGTTTCAAGTCAGTCGGATGCATGATTCAGTAGTTATAACGGAACATCCGTGAAAACCACTGTAGATTTATATATTAGTATAGATGTAGATTGAAGTGTTCCGTCTCTTTCCACACTCCTCTCTCATGTACCATTTCTTCGCTCACTCCCGCTTATTATTTTTTTTCATATTACCCTATAGGCGGACGAGCATACGGCCTGATGGTGAGTGGTTACCGTCCAGGGGCAGAGCCAAGCCGCTGCCTACCGTTTATGATATGTCATAGCACTTTTACACAATGGTCTTTCACGCAAGAAGTAATCGAAATATCCATCCTTACGAATTCCGGTATTAGATTTAGTTAAAACTATTCGTTATCATGACGTACCAAAAAAAAAATGTCGCTGCAATCGAGTTAAATGTAGGGTAGGTAGTAATTTTCCGTTCCCCGCACCCACAGTCCACCATACTAAGAAATCGTCACAAAAACGCATTTTAAGCATAATAAGTCTACCTAGGTGGTTCTGTTTTGAGTCGCATCCAATTACTCTAGTTGAAAAAGTTGCTGAATTTCATAATAAGTATGAGTCGTTGTTTCTCAGAAATGGCTCTCTGTGTTAATTCGACACTGTCGTGTTGGCGATAGTTTGTTCTGAATGCTGCATTGTTTAATCTTGGCGCTAGTACCACATAGTTTCTTCAGGACTAGCAGCTTCGGAACGCGGCCGCGAATAAATCATTCATTGGCTTGATCGTGAAATTTTGCGCAATTTCAAACCGGTACCTATGATTTATTAGCGCAAGTTGCTGTTGTTTTGGTTGTTGTTTTTACTGGTGGTAGGATCTCTTGTGAGTCCGTACGGGTAGGTCCCACCGCCCTGCCCATTTCTGCCGTGAAGCAGTAATGCGTTTAGGTTTGAAGGGAGGGGCAGCCGTTGTAACTACATATACTGAGACCTTAAAACTTATATCTGAGGGTCGGTGGCGCATTTATGTTATAGATGTCTATGGGCTCCAATAACCACTTAACACCAGCTGTGAGCTCGTCCACTCATTTAAGCATTAAAAAAATTCTAGAATACCCCGCTGGTACATAGGGGCGTCACAAGTTCTCTCCACTTGACCCTGTCATGCGCTTGCTCCTTGATATCACCACCACCACCACCACCAGGTCATGCCGGCAGTCCTCATCTCGCTCTCCACGGTCCGCAACACCAGCTGTCATCTCAATACGGGCTCCCAGAACTTGGTCATGTACTACCTCTGTATAAGGCCTGGATTATACCAATGATTTTATTTGGTATACCTCTTTTTTTTTAAGCAGATCCACAATTAGCTTCACTGTACGGTCTCAAACGCGCGAGTAGCTCGTGTTAAATAACTGATGGTAATACTAATTCGCCACAGTGATTGTTATAAGGCGTTGACAACGGTCAGCCACTATTACGGACGCATACTGTCGCCGACATAATTCTGACGCACGCCGGAAGGCATTTTGTGAATGTATTAAACCTTGCAGACTGCTGGAAAGCTTAATGATCGTACATGCTTTTAGAAAGCTCGTAATAAATAGGGAAACGTGACAGCTTTTACACTATCGCCCAAAAAAGGGGTATAATGTTGTGTATTTCATTGTTACTACATAAATTTTAATCCCTGAAAAGATTTTGATGTGCGGACAGAGTTATCTTTGGAATCATTACGTTATCTCGGGCTGCGCGGACATTTTTTACTGGTGGTAGGACCTCTTATGAGTCCGCGCGGGTGGGTACCACCGCCCTGCCTGTTTCTGCCGTGAAGCAGTAATGCGTTTCGGTTTGAAGAATGGGGCAGCCGTTGTAACTATACCGAGATCTTAGAACTTATACCTCAAGGTGGGTAGCGCATTTACGTTATAGATGTCTATGGGCTCCAGTAACCACTTGACACCAGGTGGGCTGTCGTCGTCGCTCGTCCACCCATCTTAGCAATAAAAAATAAAAAAAAATGATTTTGGGAAAGTTTATCGTAACTTGGGAGGGTAGTTGTGTATTTTTTAAAGTCCTACATCCCGCTTTTAAGAGTTTGGGACAGATAGCAGCGACCGTAGGACCAAATTGCGTTCGCCTCGATCCGAAGCGAGAACGGTTTTAAGATTCATTGTGTAGAAATCGATTTTGAACACATCTGCTCTGAAAATTCGCGAGCCACACAAGACCCCATAGAATTGGGGCCATTGTGATGTGTTCCCATGGTTTAGGAACACGTGCGGGGCAGATGTTCGGGCGGGTTTATTTTTGTATGGCCACGTTTGTGCGGTGACCAAGATTTGTCGTCTAAACGTGTCAGGGTTTATAAAAAAAAAACTTTTAACGAACCGTCCCATTGGCAATGCATAGCAACAAAATTTTGACAATTTTTATTTAAGACTAGCTGACCCGGCAGACTTCGTAGTGGCTCAATCGATAAATAAAAGACTTTTGTATAAAATAAACTCAAAACAAACAAAAAGAAACCGTCTGACGGGGGACACATAACAAAATTGTTATTTTTATTTAATTCCGAGCATTTTCATATTTATCTAACCGTTTTAAACGTTCTCTGGACTTCCACGAATAATTCAAGACCAAAATTAGCCAAATCGGTCCAGCCGTTTTCGAGTTTTAGCGAAACTAACGAACAGCAATTCATTTTATATATATACAGATTACTTATAATCTATGTTAGTAACTTAAAAAAATTAACACGTAATATCATTACATACATTTCATATCATTACATTTTATATAATTACATTTTTTTTTCCTTCCAAGTGCCTGCTGCAATGGCTACTAATCAGCAGTCCCTCGATCTTGCTCGATATGATTTTCAGAAGACTGTTGCCACTGTCTCTGACTCGACGCAATTTAAGACTTAACTGTGACGTCAGTTGTGGGTTTGATGCCAAATTAATATTATTTCGCCACTATTCGGGTCGATTAGCCCGCGGCAGAGGAATATAATTGGATACGGACAGAATAAATAGCATCCCTTAAATTTGATTACATTGTTTTGATCTCAATTGTTATGACGGATAACCCTTAAACCGAAATGCATGAGAACTGCTTTAACGGCCGTCTGGTGTAGTGGTAAGTGACATGGTCACTACACAAGGGGGTCGCGGGTTCGAATCCCCGCCAAGGGAGGATATTTGTATGATAAATATAAAAATGTCTTTTCCAGGGTTATGGATATATATTAAATATATGTATGTGTATAATAAAAATCTTACATTTATTTCCGTTATCTGGTACCTGTAACACAAGTTCTATACGAATTTATCACGGGACCAGTTAACGTGGCGTGATTGTTAGTAAATATTTATTTATTTATTTAAGAGGATGACTAACCGGCGGGAAGTCTGAACGGTCAAAACTCTGAAGAGTATCATGCATATAAATTTATTAGTTAACCTATTTCACAAATCGCTATTATAACCAAAACTGGACAGGAAATTCGCATTGCACTTTTAAGTTGAGAGTAAACTTGAGCATTCTTTATTACGCACCGCGAAAAAAAAAAATAGCCACAAAAACGTAAGTATAAAGAAAAAAGTGAAAAATCTTCCATACTAATTTATTTATGACCATACTATGACCATACTTAACCTCGTGATAGCAATAGATCAGTTAAATTACGTATTATAAGAATTGTATCATTAATTTTTATTCCTAACAAACTCTTTAATAACTGAGGTTAGGTTATTGATAGGTCGGGAGATACTTCGGTAGCAAACATTGGTAGTATAAGCCAACATAGCTCACACGGTTTATAATTTGACGCCAACGTTGGCCAAAAAAAACCAGCCATCATAGCTCAATCCGTTTAATATTAAAATCCGGTGAAATTTATTTTTAATATTAACGATAAATTTTCATCACTGGCTACCACCCCCACAGCTAGGCACCACCATCTCGACTCTTTGTGCCGTGAAGCAGTAATGCGTTTCGGTTTGAAGGGCAGGGCAGCCGTTGTACTGTTAAAATTGATACTTAGAACCTAACTTACAAGACGCCGTACCACCGCTATAAGCAAAAAATAAAATAAAAATTTTTTTTTTGTCCGAAATCCTTGAACCCAAATCATAGTCACACTAACATACGCGTTTTGTCGTCAACTAGGATCCCGGCAGATGTAAAACTACATCCGGGACCATTGTTGTTAAGTTGTATTTTACGCAGACGCACCCCCCGAAAGCGTCGATCATGCCTTGACATCATTGAATTTTTCTGACCAAACTCCCAAACGTTGGTAATATCGCCTTTGGATTGCACGAATGAAACCGGGGTACTGGCCTGTCTAGATATGTACATGCCAGGGCAAAAAATAGTGTAGATTTGATAAAAAATATTTTTGGTAGGCAGTGTATATCTTTTATCAACGGCCGAAATGTTTTCAAATCTTCATCGGGTTCACTCACTTAGATGGGTGGACGAGCTCACAGCCCACATGGTGTTAGTTGGTTACTGGAGCCCATAGACATTTACAACGTAAATGCGTCACCCACCTTGAGATATAAGTTCTAAGGTCTCAGTATAGTTACGGCTGCCCTACCCTTCAAGCCGAAACGCATTACTGCTTCACGGCAGAAATAGGCGGGGTGATGGTACCTACCCGTGCGGACCCACATGAGGTCCTACCACCAGAAATAACCTTAACGAGAATGAAATTGCTGATCTATTCATTCTACGAGCCATTAGAATACGCCAATAAAAGTACTTGTAACATTAATTTAATAACAATAACCCTGATTGAGGGTAAGTGGTCTAAGTAATAGCTTTTTGATATTTACAAGCCGCGCCCATTCGTGGTCCAAGTTGGAAGCTTAAAGAAGTTGTTAAAATCAAAATAGTCTGTGTTTCCTTTATCTTGCTTTTTTCCCTACCCATTCGTTAGCAGCCTAAGGAGCTATTCTCACGTCATTTAGGATCCTCCCGATCCACTAACGGTGCTTTTAGGTACCTCAAGCACCGGTCACCGTTCTTAAGTAAGTAAGTAGTAAATTAACCCTTAGACACAGCCCACTGAGTTTCTCGCCGGATCTTCTCAGTGGGTCGCGTTTCCGATCCGGTGGTAGATTCTGCGAAGCACGGCTCTTGCTAGGGTTCGTGTTAGCAACGTCGTTAGGTTTGAGCCCCGTGAGCTCATCTACTAGTTAAAGTTACGCTAAAATAGCCTCTCAAGGCTATCAGCTTAGGTAGGAAAAAAAAAGAGCTATTCCAGCCACGCCCGGACGACTAGGTGAGCTCACGGGCTCAACCTGAAAGAATTTGCTAGCACCAGCCCTAGCAAGAGCAGTGCTCCGCTGAATCTAAACTTATATCTCAAGGTGTGTGGCGCATTTACGTTGTAGATGTCTATGGGTTCCAGTAACCACTTAACACCAGGTGGGCTGTGAGCTCGTCCACACATCTAGGCAATAAAAAAAAAATCTACAACCGAATCGGAATCGCGACCCACTGAGAAAATCAGGCGGCAAACTCAGTGGGTACTGTCTAAGGGTTAGGTAATGATGTAGTTATGTTGGTCTGTCATTTTTATAAGCAAGCGGAGCCAGATTGGATTTTTGTTGCAGAGTTTACATTATTTTAAAGCTAAAACATCATTGATTTGAAATCGGCAATATGTATACTACCAAACATATGGCGGGAGAGAGTGGAAATGTCGTAACTTGTATTTTGGACTAAATAACTTTGTACCTTATTATATTACGCATATGGCTCTAGTACAAAATTGGGCTTTTCAAGTTACGACAATTCCGCTTTCTTCCGTCGATTATATATTTCGAAGCATTTTCGCGTAATCGCTAACTCTTTTGTCTTAGACCACGTACTTGTATGTACCACGTTCAATGAACTAGGTTTTTGGAGCAGTCACTCCCAAAATCCACTCACTAACTTTGATGTTACATGTAAGAAAGAACCTATAGTGATATCAACGTTAAAATATAATACATACATCTATTTATACTAGAGGTCCCGCAGTAGTCGAAATTCGACTATAATTAATTGGAATTGTAAGTTTGTACACTATTGTGATTGTATTTTATACTTCTATAATCACAAATTTCTCCAAGGTTACACTATAAAAAAATATTTATAAAGACAAACAATGTTTAATCTATTCTCAATTTGACAACAGACGTCAAGAACAAAAGTTTGACAATAAATAGTATGCATGCGTGTGTGCGTCAAATACATGGTATGTAGTGTGTGTAATGTTTTCTTTATTGATTTAATGTATCTTTTATGCATTATTTAAAAAAATTATTAGCATTGTGCACTTCTTCTCTATATTCTCTATAAGTGTGGAAAATTTCATACACCTCCGTACGCGCAATTTTCGTAAAAAGGGATACAAAGTTTTTGGTTCACGTATTAATATATAGATATATTAAGTAAAATGCAATATGGTAAAGTTCTCTATGCACCCAGAAACTAATTAATACTCAACATACATTATAATTTTGATTTGAATGCTTATTGCTTAGATGAGTGAACAAGCTTGCGGTCCATTCGGTTTTAAGTGGTAACTGGAGCCCGTAGAGCCTTTGCGACGTGAGTTTTGAGTCGCAATGTGGTGGTATTTACCCGTGTCGATTGACTCTTTATACAATATCGCCATAAAAATATTCCAATTCTCAAAATGATTGGTGACGTAGTAGTAATGGTAGTTGGTGGTATGAATCCCTAGAAGCTGGCATAACCAAGCAACGATGATAGAAACTTCGTGTCAAGCGTTCTGATGTCTATGGACTACTAACAACCAAATAAAAAGACATACTATTTATGTTTATCAGTGTGCTTAGTGCGAGTTTTTTAACGTTCTCGATAGCGTTAAAGTTAACTCGTTTGCCTGCGTTTGCCGCTAGGGGCGCTGTTCCAACTGCATACAAATTTGAGTTAACTTTTACGCTGTCGAGAACGTTAAAATACTCGCACTAAGCACACAGAGCCTCGTTAAATTCGAGCACAAGGCCCGTTCTATCTGTACCCGGTATATGCCCAAACTCGAAGCTGTAGTGTGGAACATTTTTTTATTTATTGCTTAGATGGGTGGACGAGCTCACAGCCCACCTGATGTTAAGTGGTTACTGGAACCCATAGACATCTACAACGTAAATGCGCCACCCACCTCGAGATATAAGTTCTAAGGTCTCAGTATAGTTACAACGGCTACCCCACCCTTCGAACCGAAACGCATTACTGCTTCACGGCGGAAATAGGCGGGGTGGTGGTACCTACCCGTGTGGACTCCCAAGAGGTCCTACCACCAGTAAACATGCAACAGTTTGCATTTTTTTTTTAATAAATATAGAAATAATATTAATACGAGAGCAGCGTTTGTAGCTGATAAGTCGCGCGTGACCTTCGCACGTTGATAAACGGCACTGATAAGGATTGATAGGGAACCGTCGTGTCAGAGCCGACGGTTTTTGAACCCAGACGCGGCGTAGACAGAGACGCTAAAACGACTCTAGTTTTTGTTTTTTTTTTTTCTTTATGATTAAAGGATTTTTTCCCTACTTATACGCTGGTAGCCTAAGAGGCTATTGCAGCTACGCCCGGCTCAACCTGAGAGAATTTGCTAACACTAGCCCTTAGCAAGAGCAGTGCTTCGCAGAATCTACCACCGGATCGGAATCGCGATCCACTGAGAAGATCCGGCGAGGAACTCGGTAGGCTGTGTCAATGGGTTAATTTGCCCGTCGAACTCTTGCCGGTTGACCGGTGCTTGAGAGGGCTAAAAGCACCAATAGTGAATCCGGGGATCCGACAAGACATCGGGCGACGATGGCTTTGCGTTACCCCGTCGCGGTCAGAGGCCCGGACGCCTTTATAGTTTCACCAAGACATGTGGGCGAACAAAGGCTCAGCCAGGAGGGGTGGGATTAGCTAACAGCTGCCCGAACGCCTCCGAAGGAGACCTAACAACTCAAGGGCAGCTGCTTCGCGAATAAATCTACTACCGGATCGGAATCGCGACCCGCTGAGAACATCCGGCGAGAAAGTCAGCGGACTGATGCATGGGTTAAGTTGCACGGTTTTTAACTGCCCGTCGAGTGAAGCTAGTGCGATACTTCGGTGTTTAAGTATTTAGTTGCTGACACTGTAGTCTGCTGTCAGGGGTTAATCGACAATATTCCTTATTTCAATGACATTTGGGGTCACGTCCGTGAAGCTTTCCTTTGAAACAGGTGGGCGTCAGCCGCCTGCAATGTAATACAATTTTTTATTTTATTTTTTTATTGCCTACATGGGTGGACGATCTCACAGCTCACCTGGTGCTAAGTGATTACTGGAGCCCATAGACATCCACAACGTAAATGCGCCACCCACCTTGAGATATAAGTTCTAAGGTCTCAAGTATAGTTACAACGGCTGCCCCGCCCTTAAAACCGAAACGTATTACTGCTTCACGGCGGAAATAGGCAGGGTACATACACATAGATACAGCGTATTGTGTTATCTATCGTCGAATACGTAATAAATATTACATGATAAAAAAAAAAACAATTATAAAACTCATATCTGATTGTTATTTCATAAAAAATGACAGTCGACGCACACTGATGTTTTTTAATTTCTCAATGGCTACGTAATTTTTCCGCTTTTTATAACTCTGCTAACTGTCCGTTATTTTACGCGGGAATACTGAATAAATAAAGATAATTGTAAATAGACATGCTTTAACAAAAACCGACTTCAAATAGAAAAAAAAATCCAAAACTAATTAATATACACTAAAAACAATAATCATCGAAATCGGTTGGCGTGATATTGAGTTATTGAGTTATTCATATATTTGTCGCGCACGTACTTAATGCGAATTTAAGACTTATATGGTTATCTCATGGATACCATTATCAGAACTGAACTAAATTGAAATGGGAGCACACGGGAAGCGTCAGCTTTCTAATAAAAAAAGAATCATCAAAATCGATTCATCCAGTCAAAAGTTATGAGGTAACAAACATAAAAAAAAACCGTGCGTACAAAGTACACATGTCAGAAGTGAAACTTTTTTGGCGAACTAATTTATAAGTCTTGCTTATATTTATACAAATCTAAAACTTTAGATTTCCGAGACTTAGAGGAAGGGAAAAAGGAAGTTAATTCCCGCCAAAAGTCTGTCAAATGTCAATCTCAAACCTCAGTGTTGACAGTCACATTATGTTTAGATTTCCAAATTGTAAATGACTAATATTTTGCCAATTGAATTGGCTAATTTAATTTCATCTATTTGATTAATGTTCCAAATTCTTTTCATTTCATTTCAATTCCTATTAACATTTTTCACAAAAAAATTATAAAATATTAGGCTGTGTGGTATGATACGTTTGCCTTTCCAGTTGGAAAAATATAACTACTACTACTACTACTGACATTTGACAAGTACTTAATTTCAATCGTAGTTTGATGTCACTTCCGTTGCATACCTGCGTGACGTTCTGTAAAAATTTTACCCTCATGCGCCTAAAGAAGTTTCACTTCAAAAAACATACAGTCGAATTGAGAACCTCCTCCTTTTTTGAAGTCGGTTAAATTTCCTTGTAATAATATGACAACAACTAATAAAATGTGCTTCTAAATCCTCAGTGCAGGATATCTACAAAAATCATCGCACGCTTCTAACAAATAAGGTAGCCTCTAACAATAGGCACTTATGACCTTTTATACTTCGTATAATTTGTATAGTTCGTTAAGTATAAAAGCGTAACGCTATAACAATAAAGTACAAATTCCTATAAATATATTAGATCAATTGTTTGTTTTTCGAACAAAGAATTTGATTCTTCGGAAGTGCAGCTGCTAAGACACATCTGCGTTGGCGCTACAAATAATTAGCGTCTCTATCGCGTAGTAATAAGAACTGTTATTGAATATTAAAAGGGGAATGTATTTGAAAAAATAAATGCATAAAGCGATTTGCTGCTGATCTTTTTAAGTATGCATGCAGTAAATTGTGCCTTGAAAATATATAATATAGGGAGTATGCAATTTTGTTGCTTAAGCTTTGGAAATAAAGTACGTATTAGTGTGCGTACAATTGTTGTTGAGAGGTATTTATTCGTAAAGGGTTTCAAATTGAAAACGCCTTATAAAATATTTAAGTAAATTTTTTTGTACATACCTATTTTGTTTTTAAAAAAAAAACACGCAAAGGAATCGAACAGAAACTGCCTAAAACATTATTTTCACAGAAATATTTTTTCACATTCCTCTAGTTCGTGTCGAGGCAAAGGGCTCTAAGAGCTGAAATGTCGTAAATACAATTCAGACATGGCAGTACACAGCTTATCATAAATTTGACCGTTTTAATAACGTCATAAAATGGCAACAGCTGTTATTGCGTAATTTCTCAATCCGTTCAAAATTAATTAGTTAACGTAATATTTCATCTAATAATTTCAAAGGCTCTGGGGATTTGGCTTTTAGTCTCGGAAACATAAGAATAACATAAGAACGCGAGTCAGGACCAAACAGCCGTTATGATCTGAGAGAAAAAGTATGATTTTCTTCGATTTTTATGTCAACTATTTTGTATAGGGACAATGTTGATCAAAATAGATAAATAAATAAATAAATATCCCAAAACTACACCCACATAGAATATCTATATTTTTTACTGCTTCGGTGGGTGGACGAGCTCGCGGCCCACGTGATGTTAAGTGGTTACTGGAGCCCATAGACATCTACAACGTAAATGCCGCCACCCATCTCGAGATAAGTTCTAAGGTCTCAAATATAGTTAGAACGGCTGCTCCACCCTTCAAACCGAAACGCATTACTGCTTCACGGCAGAAATTGGCAGGGTCGTGATACCTACCCGTGCGGACTCAAAAGACGTACTACCAGTGAACAGACCCACCGCTTTTGATGTCATATACAATAATAATATCAAACTACTCACATACCACTTTGAATAGCTTGTGCGTTAAATAAGGAAAAACGATTTTCTGTTTGTTTGTCCTCATGGTAACGGGAATGTGTTATAAAGGTTTGCTGTAGTAATTGGGTAATGGAATTAATAATGAGGGCGTGTTGTTTCTTTTTTGTCTAGTAGGGGCCCGTAGACATCATAATGCGAATGCCGTCTCACAGCTTGAGACTTGAGGTCGAATATAACATTTTACGGTTCACCTTCAAAGCTGAAGTCAATGCTGCCTAAAAGAAATAGACGGGCTCCGATTACGCCCTATGTATAAATGTTCTGTGAAAATATCACTACGAATGTACGAGATTGCTGTTGGTCCTTCGAACCACATTGAATGGTTGCATCGCCGCCATTTTAAATCATTCTAGAATTTGAAATCATGTCTCAAAAGTCTGCGTTCGTATGGAAGTTTTTTTTAAACCACAGTTCAATAAACCTACAAAAGGTTAACTAATATAGCTTAGCTAACAACGATTGGTATTTATTTCCCTTCGGGATTGCAGAACTTGTGGCGTCTCTGTGTATAGCGCCATCTCTGTCTCACGAAGCGACAGAAGCCGTGTACGAAAGAGAGGGGTGTAGCTGAAACAAAGCTGAAGTTCGTCTATTCGCACTCCACGTCATCTATGATTTATTCTTTAATAAATAGATAATTTTCACAAGATTGCTACTGATGTACCACTTTAGTTTCTAAGCTATGAATAATAATGAATATAGGATAGATATTTTGTATAATACGACTTTCAAACATCCTCAAGCTCGGTTTATTTTGGCTTTAAACAATACTTTGATGGTTATTCAAAGAAAACATATCTTTACATAATAGGACCCTGGATGGGATCAATTGCGTTGAGAAAAAACGTAGATTTGCTTATCATAATTGCATTCAGAGCATCGCTGTTAAGATAGACACTCTTGTCACGTGGGCGAGAAGAAAAAAAAAACCTTTGAATTATCCAAATAGGTTGCATTTTAAGTAAACAATTATAAATAATTCAACGCCGAACTAAATATAAACTGGGACGCCGGATCCATTGAATTTAAAAATTCAAAAACTTCTTTGAATTCTTAAAAAAAAAAAGAATATATCAAAACTGAGGACGTTCGCTCAACGATTTACTTACGATTTTAAACCTTATTATAGGGTACAAATAGAATTGATTCCGATTCCAGTAGATCGCGATTTAAATTTCAAATTTCGAATATGGAACGATGCTCGTCGGATAATACAGTGTGCCTGTTGTATTCAATTCGTAGAAATAAACGGGCCTCACTACGAGATGACGGAGAACGACTATACTTGGGACTACCTATGTCCCAATTTAAAAACTTAAAATAAGAATTAAAAAATTCGAACATTAACTTTTTTTTATATGTACACAAATAATCTTATCGAAATCTTTAAGCGGTTTTATATAAGTACATAGTAACAGCGAAGGATTCTTTGACGGTTTATGTATTCGTTACAATTCAAATTTATGTTTTTGTGCACGTGTTCCGTGTATTCTCTTTTCAAATTATTGCCTTTTCGTATTAAACTAGATTTTCATTTTATTTTTATCATCCATTATACATTGAATTCACAAAATTTAACTAACTATTACTATGCTCATATAGTATTTCCTTTCGGTACAGTCAAAACAAATGCACGTTGGAACGAAATTAAAAAAAAATGGCCGACATGAAAAATAAAATTAACAAACATGGCGTTTGATTCTTTTTTCAAATATAAATAAATGCTTATTCGTTATCGCGTTGCCGGGGTCAGTCCTTCCTATCGTTTATCGCTGTACACTTCCTTTACAGTTTACACAGTCAATATTGGATTTCGTTTCGACCATAGTATAGACGATGACTTTTTTTTTTGTGCCAACAGGATACGAGTCAAACTGCCTAGTGGTCTTTTTTTTTTAAGGGATTTTATGACCTGGTAACCAAGACCTTTAAGTCGTGTCTTATTTAAATTTATATTTATATTTTTATGAAAAATGATAATATGGAGTGAAATGAAATGAAATGAAGATGATTAATTTGAGACATTAATCAATTGGGATGAAATTAAATGAAATGAGATGATATGGGATGAAATATAATCTCAGTAAAATGGTAGTTATTTGCTGAAATTTTTTTTAGTGGACTTTTTAGAGGATCCCGATAAGTTACGTCCAGCGGCTTTGTTTCATTTTCCCCCGTTTGTGCGCTTTCACAGTTGTTAAACCACCGTTATTACACATTTAAACCCGAAGAAACACTAAATAGACAAAATAAAACAAATCGCACAACTTCACTCCTCGCGTTCCCACCAAAAAGTCCATTAAGTCCTTTTTTTTTTTTCCTGGTGACAGAGACCTTTAGGTCATATCTTATTTGGAAAATGTTCATTACTTTGGGGTCACTACACTTCACTAAATTTTGTCATTTAAATTGTTTGAATTGTATTTTTTATGTAATTATAAATAGGTTTATAGGATGTTGGATCTTTTAGTAAAAAGTTAAGTGGCGGCGGGCGGGAAGAAGAGACACACTTAAATGCATTGGTATCACTAAGTTCACCCTTAAGAGTCTTAATGTCAAATTGCCATAGTATATACGATGACTTTTTTTTTTGTGCCAACAGGATACGAGTCATACTGCCTAGTGGTCTTAATGTCAAATTAGGATGGTTTAGTGGATCGACACGTTGTGGTCATGACTTCGCCTGCCATGGCTCCACGCTCACTCCCTCATCGACAACCCTCTCCTACCACCGATCAATCTGTTATCTATGTAACAATACGTTTGTGTTGAGAACAGATAAACGAGCAAACCTTTCGACAACAGAAGGATCGAAATTCTTATCGGGCAAATTGGTTGCAACAATCTAAGATTCTGTTCGTGACGTAACGTCCTCCCGCCGTCAACAGATTGGATCGGAAACGACTTCTAATCTTTAACGGTCTCGCCATTATCAGGAATTGTTTTAATTTTTGTGTTTTTATATCATACCCGGAAGACTTCGTAGTGCCTCAATCGATAAATAAAAGACCTAAACTTTTGTATTAAAATAAAACTTAAAACAAACAAAAGGAATCCGTCCGACGGGGGATTTTTATTTAATTCCGATCATTTTCATAGTCCTTTAACCACCTTTTAAACCTTCTCTGGACTTCCACAAATAATTCAAGCCTAAAATTAGCCAAATCGGTCCAGCCGTTCTCGAGTTTTAGCGAGACTAACGAACAGCAATTAATTTTTATATATAGGTATACTTAGATATAATTTTTTTGTTTTCTCCATCTATATCAATTACATAAGTAGGCAGTCGTTAGTGAGCACTCGTGAGCATTTAAAGAATATAGTATTGCTAATTAAACGGAAAATCGAATATGTCTTTATTACGATTGAGCACAGCTCACAGTCTCACACTTTAGATATCACAATCAATCATGGAAACCAAGAATTTTGCGGTATAGTCAAACCGCCACATACATACGTACTCTTTGTTACATTGCCAATTGAATCTAGAAAACGATGTTATTCAACTAAATAGGAGTCCGTGGACATCAACTCGTGGGAATTACACTCCATTCTGAGACATATTTGTGAAAGTGTAACTGATTTGCGGTAATAATGCGGCCTAGTTAGCATCTATATATTAATACGTGAAGTAAAAACTTTGTACCCCTTTTTACGAAAATGGCGCGGACGGAGGAGTTATAAGTAGGAGTGCATAATGCTAATAGCCCACTGAGTTTCTCGCCGGATCTTTTTTTTTTATTGCTTAGATGGGTAGACGAGCTCACAGCCCACCTGGTGTTAAGTGGTTACTGGAGCCCATAGACATCTACAACGTAAATGCGTCACACACCTTGAGATATAAGTTCTAAGGCATCAGTATAGTTACAACGGCTATTCTACCCTTCAAACCGAAACGCATTACTGCTCCACGGCAGAAATAGGCGGGGTGGTGGTACCTACCTGTGCGGACTCACAAGAGCTCCTACCATCAGTAAGCTCAAGGACCTTAGATTCATTCACGAAGCAGCTAGCTGCCCTTGGAGTTAATAGGTCTCCTTCGGAGGCGCTCGGGCAGTTGATAGCAAATCCCGCCCCTCCTGGCTGAGCCTTTGCTCGCCCACCTGTCCTGGTGAAACTGGACAGGCCTCCGGGCCACCAGTAATACCTCACTCATATAAAAAAAAGCTAAGTATTTTACATATGACACACACTCATCTCGACGTTTGTAACAATAATAAGGACTTGCTTTGACGATTGTTCCGCGTTCCATTTGCACCGAATTGGGGTCAATTGCTGTTTGTCCAGCTCGTTACGCGGCCATGTTGGATATAATTTGAAAATGGAACGCGTTTCGGCGGGAGTGACGCTGATTGGTCATGTGACGGGGTGGGCTTATATATATATTTTTTTTCTTTTCTTTAGTGCAAAAGGATTTATGTATATGTAGAATAAGCTTCGTGAAGCATCCATGTCTTCTTGTCATACATGATATTCTATATTTTCAATGCTATAGCTTAACAAAAGGCAATGTATTTTATAAGCACGTGTGGATAAGCATTCGAATCTTCCTGACAGTAATACGCAACGATATCTAGCAACATGTTTGGAAATTAGAATCGTGGCTATAAATTCGGTATTAAGAGCACGTACTTATTGGTCTTTTCATAAAAAAAATAAAATATATATTAGTAAATACGGGTACCTAGTACAAAAAAAGTACACATTGACCTGAAATTGTTGCCAAGCATGTGTGCTATAAGTTTATAATTCACCCAAAAAAAAAGAACTTAATATTTACACAATATTTAATACGTCGAACAATGGCGTCAAATTCAAATACGCAAAAGTCATGATAATAGAACGTTTAAAAAAAAATAAAACTTCATGTCTACATTTAATATTATTTCCTCGGAATGATCGCGCAAAATTCAAATATAAAAAAAAAGTCATGATTGTAGATCGTGTGTTGTTTGTAGTACGCGAGAGGGTACGTACAGTCACACGACCGGCGCGCACCTACAACGCGGACGGCGGGAACTAGCAACTAGCGCTATTGGCTACATCCTGCCCGCAAATTGAACGTTCGGACGTCCGTTGACGTTCCACATTCAAAAAATAAATCTGAATACGGATTACGATTTAAACAAATTCGATTTTCGAATTAAAATTATATAATGCTGAGTGCACACGTTATAGTATTAAATTATTTTTAGTTAATTTTAAAAACGACATTGCTTAGATTAATATACACTATATGTAATATATTGTTAATTTTTTTTTTATTGCTTAGATGAGTGGACGAGCTCACAGCCCACCTGGTGTTAAGTGGTTACTGGAGCCCATAGACATCTACAACGTAAATGCGCCACCCACCTTGAGATATAAGTTCTAAGGTCTCAATTATAGTTACAACGGCTGCCCCACCCTTCAAACCGAAACGCATTACTGCTTCACGGCAGAAATAGGCAGGGTGGTGGTACCTACCCGTGCGGACTCACAAGAGGTCCTACCACCAGTATAATTAAACCATTATTACCAGTAAATTAAAACAACACATTAGTGTTTGTTCAGGCCAGTGCCTTCAGTTATTTTAGGGCAATGTCAAAGATGCTAGCCTTCTAAGGCGCTAAGCATCACAGTTTAATAACGTATTTCACCATCATTCGTTCATTCACTACCCGCTCTTCAAGCACGCTGTACATCTCCATTGAAATATATAAGAATAATATCAAGTGCTGGAGTTTTATTACCACAAGAAACTCCCTTATGTACCACAAGCCGGTACAGTGTTTTAATATTATAGCCTCGTATAAAGCATACTAAAGTCGATTTATAAACTGCATTAATAATTACTAGAGGTCCCGCAGTAGTCGAAATTCGACTATAATTAATTGGAATTGTAAGTTTGTACATTATTATGATTCTATTGTATACTTCTATAATCACAAATTTCGCCAAGACTACACTATAAAAAATATTAATAAAGACAAAATATTTAATGTCTTGACAACAGACGTCAAGAACAAAAGTTTGATAATAAATAGTATGCATGCGTGTGTGCGTCAAATACATGGTATGTAGTGTGTGTAATGTTTTCTTTATTGATTTAATGTATCTTTTATGCATTATTTAAAAAAAAATATTAGCATTGTGCACTTCTTCTCTATATTCTCTATAAGTGTGGAAAATTTCATACTCGTCCGTCCGCGCAATTTTCGTAAAAAGGGATACAAAGTTTTTGCTTCACGTATTAATATATAGATTATAGATGAGTATGTACTTACCGTACATTCAACTTGACAGAAGCTTTATAATGTGTTGAGCGCCTAAATTTTTTTTTTCATCATTCTGTTTCGTAATATTTTTCATAAATCACGTCTAAATCTGATGTTAATAGTGTGTACTATTCTTTTATTTGTTTAAATCGTCAGACGGATGTGCTCTCGGTCCAACCGGCGTTATGTGGACGAGTGCTAAAAGTCATAATAACGTGAACCAACCGGATTAAGACTTAATAATAAATTAGAAGTGATTATTACGCGATAGTGTATTGTGCAAGGTAGAGGGGGAAGAGGTCGACCGAAGAAGACATGGATGGAGCGTGTGAATGATGATATGAGAGAGAGAGGAGTGAGTGTTGAGATGACGGCTGATAGAAGAGAATGGAAGAGAAAAATTAGCTGTGCCGACCCCGCCTAGTGCGATAAGGTGGAGAAAAAGAAGAAGAAGTGTTAGTGTATAATCGTCGTGGTCTAAAGGATAAGGGGGTGGACTCTTATTGAGCGATGCGATTGCACCGGTGTTAAGATTCCACAGGCAGGTACAAATTTTTCTAATAAAATTCGTAATTAATCCTTTGAGCGGGAACCGTCGATAAATCGACCCTCTATTGATGCGTATAAAGTGCGGAGTGTCAGATTACCGACTAATGCACAGTTTGATTGTGGATTAGTTCCGCGTGAACCATCGATAGATCGACTCTACTGATGCGAATAAAGTGCTGAGCGTCGGATTCCTGACTAATGCACAGTTTGATTTTGGGATTAGTTCAGCGCGAACCATCGATAGATCGACTCTACTGATGCGAATAAAGTGCTGAGCGTCGGATTCCTGACTAATGCACAGTTTGATTTTGGGATTAGTTCAGCGCGAACCATCGATAGATCGACTCTACTGATGCGAATAAAGTGCGGAGCGTCGGAATACCGACTATTGCGCAGTTTGATTATAAGTATTAGGTAGGTACGGACATGTCTTACCGCGCACACGTGTAACGTTTTAAAAAGTTATTAACATTTATAAATAAACTTAAAAAAACCTAATCTTTTTATAAGGTACACTTTTTCAAAAATTCTTTAGCAAATTGTTGAAAATATGTGAAAATAAGCTTAGCTCTAAAATGGTTGACCAAAGATCATTAATGACTTCACGATGAAGGAACAGCAAGACGCATCTCTCATCAATATATTATGCAAATATGTATGTAGTAATATAATATTATAAAGAGGAAAGATTTGTTTGTTTGTTTGTATTGAATGGGCTCCGAAACTACTGAACCGATTTAAAAAAATCTTTCAGTGTTGGAAAGCTACGCTATCCCCGGGTGGCATAGGCTATATTTATTATATTTTCAAAAATTTCCACACGGGTAGGTACCACCACCCCGCCTATTTCCGCCGTGAAGCAGTAATGCGTTTCGGTTCGAAGGGCGGGGTAGCCGTTGTAACTATACTGAGACCTTAGAACTTATATATATATATATTTTTTTTTTATTGCTTAGATGTGTGGACGAGCTCACAGCCCACCTGATGTTAAGTGGTTACTGGAGCCCATAGACATCTACAACGTAAATGCGCCACACACCTTGAGATATAGTTCTAAGGTCTCAGTATAGTCACAACGGCTGCCTCACCCTTCAAACCGAAACGCATTACTGCTTCACGGCAGAAATAGGCGGGGCGGTGGTACCTACCCGTGCGGACTCACAAGAGGTCCTACCACCACCTATCTCAAGGTGGGTGGCCCATTTACGTTGTAGATGTCTATGGGTTCCAGTAACCACTTAACATCAGGTGGGCTGTGAGCTCGTCCATCCATCTAGGCAATAAAAAAAAAATAAAAAAAAATAGGGATCCTTACTGAAACTCCAATAATGTAACTCGATGTTTAAAAAAATTACTTAAAATTCCTTACATCACGTGCGCTACTTCTCAAGCGAAGCCGGGGCGGGCCGCTGGTTATGCAATAAAGAATATACAAAAAATATATCATCAAAATTTAACTTTCACTACAAAGACAAATATAAAATCTTAAAATGCCATGAAAAATGTATTCGACGCACAAACAGGAGAATGGCGCGTTCCATTTTTGAAATAAGAGTTTTTTTTTTGTTAATTAAAAATGGCCGTGTTCGCGATATCAGTCCCGCTTTGTCGTTGCTTTTTACAATCAAACGGGGGAACAGTAAGGAAGTTGATTTAATTATACTAGAGGTCCCGCAGTAGTCGAAATACGACTATAATTAATTGGAATTGTAAGTTTGTACACTATTATGATTGTATTTTATACTTCTATAATCACAAATTTCGCCAAGGCCACACTATAAAAAATATTAACAAAGACAAACAATAATTAATCTCAATTTGACAACAGACGTCAAGAACAAAAGTTTGACAATAAATAGTGTGCATGCGTGTGTGCGTCAAATACATGGTATGTAGTGTGTGTATTGTTTTCTTTATTGATTTAATGTATCTTTTATGCATTATTTAAAAAAAATATTAACATTGTGCACTTCTTCTCTATATTCTCTATAAGTGTGGAAAATTTCATACTCCTCCGTCCGCGCAATTTTCGTAAAAAGGGATACAAAGTTTTTGCTTCACGTAGATATATTTTTTATCATTAATTTTATTACAATTCGACATATTTCAGAATAATTTTAATTTAGCGTTTCATGTAATTTAATAATAGCATTATATGTTTGCATTAACGAAATGCGTAACGATTTAAATCGGTGATCTATTAAACTGTCTAAATCACACAAAACTTCTCGCAATCGAACCTAAGTCAACGAGCCGATCGATTTAATCCAAAAACTTGCTGCCACAACCCTAAACTGTTAACTGTAAACTGTAACAATCTCTATTATATAAAATTCTCGTGTCACAATGTTAGTTCCCATACACCTCTGAAACTGTTTGACCGATTTTTATGAAATTTTATATGCATGTTCAGTAGGTCTGAGAATCGGCTACTATCTATTTTTCATACCCCTAACTGATAAGGGTTATCCACCTCTAACATTTATTTTTATTTTTTGTCATTTTTTTTGTTATAATGAGGCATTACCTAGGTATGTGGTTGAATGAGGTTTTGTTATTTTTATATTCCCTCATCGTTCACAGCGCTACATGCCTCTATCACTCATTTACCACATCCTTACACACTGACAATAAGTTAGTTTTTTTTTCTACACTAGAAATTCCCTAGAAATCTTATATATGGCAAAACAACGTTTGCCGGGTCAGCTGGTCTCTATATATAAAAATGAATTGCTGTTCGTTAGTCTCGCTAAAACTCGAGAACGGCTGAACCACCGATTTTGCTAATTTTGATCTTGAATTATTTGCGAAAGTCCAGAGTAGGTTAAAAAGGTAGATAAATATGAAAATGTTCGGAATTAAATAAAATAACAATTTTGTTCTTCATTTGATGTGTCCCCCGTCGGACCGATTCCTTTTGTTTGTTTTATGTTTTTTTTTTATACAAAAGTTTGGGTATTTTATTTATCGATTGAGGCACTACGAAGTCTGCCGGGTCAGCTAGTACTGTAATAAAACTGTAATATATTTAGAATTTATTGACATTGGTCAATAAATTCGAAAGATATTCATATAAAAATAATTACGGTTAAAATGCGAGATTAAAACGTAAATTAGTCTTAATTAGGACCGCGTCTCGCAAAAACATAAGAACTTAAATAATATATTGTCATCGATTTTCAATTTAGGCAATATATAAGCACCATAAAGATGTTTCAGTCTCCCTCCACTACTGTCATACCGTTCTCCTTATACCGTGCAGTGACCTTTCATTCGCCTTCTTTTTTTTTTTCATTTCTGTAAAGCAAAAAAAGAATAGGCATTGTGCTTATGAAGATTGTTTTTTTATTCAGCCCCAGACAAGAGAGTTTTGAGTTAGTTTATACTATTATGTTCTTTTTAGTGAATACATAAACAAAAATAATACATAAAACTGTTCTGTTTTTTTTTAAACATGACAATTGGCTTCTTGTGAAGCCATTGTTGCTAGAATTAAAAAATCTTCAGTTATTAAAAAAATTGTTTGTATGAAAAATAATACGAAATTGAGTGATTGGTTTGAGACTATAATCAATTGGGATTAAGTGGATATTTACTGAAAGCTTTTAGTGGATTTTTCGGGAGCAACCGAGGAGTCACGTCCAGCGACTTTGTGTCATTTACCCGCACTTGTACTCTCACACAGAAATTATTATTATTTTTATTGCTTTGATGGGTGGACGTTACCACCTGGTGTTAAGTGGTTACTGGAGCCCATAGACATCTACAACGTAAATGCGCCACCCACCTTGAGATATAAGTTCTAGGGTCTCAGTATAGTTACCAAACCGAAACGCATTACTGCTAACGCAAAGCCCCACCCTTCAAACCGAAACGCATTACTGCTTCACGGCAGAAATAAGCAGGGTGTTGGTACCTATCCGCGCGGACTCACAAGATTTCCTACCACCAGCAGACTAGACGGCTACGCCATTTTTATCACATGTTCGAACCCGAAGAAGCAAACAACAAAATAAATAAAAAATCAATTAACACGAGTTCGCTGTTCGCGTTCCCGCCAGGACATGTCATAGAGATAAAATGTTATAAACTTTTTTTTTTTTGTTGACAGGTACAAGACGAAGCAACTGGGATATTTTTTTCAAGTACGTATTGAAGTTAATTACGTCGTCCTTATTAGTGCAAGCGGCCAGACTACACTCCAGGAGAATTAAATGCAGGTGAACTCAACTGCTTAATTCTAGAGGCTAAAGAGTTCCAGCTTAAAAAGAGGTATAGTTGATATAATACCAATTAGCAAAAGTCGTGCTTCGCAGAACCTACCACCGGATCGGAAACGCGACTCACTGAGAAGATCCGGCAAGAAACTCAGTGGGTTGTGTCTGTGGGTTAATTTACTCGCCGAGCCCTTCGTCGCAAGCGACGGGTTCGACGAGAACGATGACCGGTGCTTGAGGTACCTAAAAGCACCGTTAGTGGACCGGGAGGATACGAAATGACGTGTTTTGGGCGACGTCGACTGTTTACCATTTGGTCCGCAGGATCGGGAATGTAGTTACCGGCGGCCGCGATGAGGGTTCTTATGTCGTGCCGCTTTATCGAAATGGCGCATTGACGCCGACTGCAGATACTTAATGATTGACTCTGGGTCCAGGTCGTCGTGAAGGTTGGCGTTCCTGACGAACCACGGAATCCCGACGGCTATCCCGTAAAACGGGATTGAATAGTTTGAAGGGGTTTCAAGTTGGTGCGGGCCGCGTGAGCGAACACTACGCTTGCATAGGTCATGACGGGGCGTATGCAAGTTTAGTAGAGTGTGACTTTATAGAGAAATTGTGGAAGCCGTGAGCTCTCAACTAAAGATATTATAAGAAACATCGGAGTCGTATTAATGTACCGCGCTCTGCTTATCAATAAGGGGTGAACCATACGAGTGTGTATAGGGGTTGTTTTATTGAATTAAAATGCGTTTCGTAAACAGGGGCGATGCGGGATGCGTGAGGGGTAATTTGAAAATGTAATATAGAATTTGTTATTTTAAATAGTCGCTTAGATGGGTGGACGAGCTCACAGCCCACCTGGTAAGTGGGTACTAGAGCCCGTAGACATCTACAGCGTAAATGCGCTACCCACCTTGAGATATAAGTTCTAAAGTCTCAATATAGTTACAACTGCCCCGCCCTTCAAACCGAAACGCATTACTGCTTCACGGCAGAAATAGGCGGGGTGGTGGTACCTACCCGCGTGGACTCACAAGAGGTCCTACCACCAGTAAAAACTTTAGTATATTATATTAATACGTGAAGCAAAAACTTTGTATCCCTTTTTACGAAAATTGCGCGGACGGAGGAGTATGAAATTTTCCACACTTATAGAGAATATAGAGAAGAAGTGCACAATGCTAATATTTTTTTTTAATAATGCATAAAAGATACGTTAAATCAATAAAGAAAACATTACACACACTACATACCGTGTATTTGACGCACACACGCATGCATACTATTTATTGTCAAACTTTTGTTCTTGACGTCTGTGGTCAAATTGAGAATAGATTAAATATTGTTTGACTTTATTAATATTTTTTATAGTGTAGTCTTGGCGAAATTTGTGATTATAGAAGTATAAAATACAATCATAATAGTGTACAAACTTACAATTCCAATTAATTATAGTCGAATTTTGACTACTGCGGGACCACTAGTTCATTTTAATATGCGAATTCTGCAGCCCAGTTTGACATAAATCTATAGCTCATGTTGATTACAGAGTTGGTCAAACCCTCTGCCCATTGAGGACATAAAAAAAAATTCATCCGGAATTTGACCATTCGTTTGACGTTAAAATGAAACCGCACCCCAAATATGTTTGCCGATGTCCCGGGTCGCGACGCCTCACCCGAGTAACTCTTTTAAATGTTTAACTATACACAAACGCTGAGCACAACCGAGCCTAAACAAATAATTTAACACTGACTCGTTAGGATACGGTCACACGGAGTACGGAACTAAGAGGCTGGATGTAGGTCGGATCTTGTGTACGAGAAGAGCTCTGGATCAGTACAGAGCTGCAGAGGACTGGGTCTATAGTGGTACAGTATAAGACTAGAGGCTGGATGTAGGTCGGATCTGTGTCTGTTTGTGTACGAGAAGAGCTCGGGATCAGTACAGAGCTGCAGAGGACTGTGTCTATAGTGGTGCAGTATAGGACTAGAGGCTAGATGTAGGTCGGATCTGTGTCTGTTTGTGTACGAGAAGAGCTCGGGATCAGTACAGAGCTGCAGAGGACTGGGTCTATAGTGGTGCAGTATAGGACTAGAGGCTAGATGTAGGTCGGATCTGTGTCTGTTTGTGTACGAGAAGAGCTCGGGATCAGTACAGAGCTGCAGAGGACTGGGTCTATAGTGGTGCAGTATAGGACTAGAGGCTAGATGTAGGTCGGATCTGTGTCTGTTTGTGTACGAGAAGAGCTCGGGATCAGTACAGAGCTGCAGAAGACTGTGTGTATGGTGGTGCAGTATAGGACTAGAGGCTAGATGTAGGTCGGATCTGTGTCTGTTTGTGTACGAGAAGAGCTCGGGATCAGTACAGAGCTGCAGAGGACTGTTGATGTGATTTTTTATTCATTAAAAGAGCTTGGGATCGACATATGAACAACCACTTGATATTTACAAATTGAACATCCCCCGTGGCATCGCCCTAAGGGTCTGTATAATCAGTGCAGAGCAGGTGCGGCAAAACAGAGCCGGGCCATCTCTAATTATGTGGCAACACCGTGTGTACACCTATTTAATTGTGATTACGGGACCCTTTAAGTTGAACGTTATTTAGCCGCCAACCCTTTTCGGGCGACGCTTAACATATATCCGACGCTGTAATTAGTTAAAATATCTTTTTTTTCTTGTTTCGCGTATTGCTGTAATTGTTTTACGGAATCTGAAGGCTCTGTGGTGCAGAAGTTAGCGGTCCTGACTATTGAGCCGAGGGTCGTGGGTTCGATTCCCGCAACCCGTCATTTTTCTGCATGTTTATTATCTATATATGAGTCGTCTATTATCAATGGTGGCAATCTGTGCATTTGGACAAAAAAAAATTATTGATATGTCAATACAGATTGATTTGAATATAATTTTATTTATTTATTTATTTATAGCTTCTTATACTATAAAGTATAAAGGCGGACTTAATGCCATAGGCATTCTCTAACAGTCTACCTTAGGGGAGTGCAGAGATGAAGCTTGGTAGGTGTAGTGTGAAGGTGATATTACTGAAACATAATAATATGTGTATATATAACATACATAATATTTATAGATAATTAATTTAATTTAATTTATAATCGTCTCCTTCAAAGAATACGGTTCAAAACCTGCATTAAATAAAGGTTAATACTTAACCTGTTATTTATCTAAGATGTCGTTCAGAAGAGTTTTGTGACTGCCAATGGAATACAAAGTCAATAATTCGTTTTTCTGATTTACCAATAATTGTCCAAAAGTCACATTGCCGGCTTTGATAATAGTCGACTCATATATGTGTGTATATTTAAACGTATGTAAGGACTTTTTGGCGGGAACGCGAGGAGCGGAGTTGTGTGATTTGTTTTATTTTGTCTATTCAGTGTTTCTTCAGGTTTAAATGTATAATAACGGTGGTTTATTAACTGTTTAATATATCTGTGAAAGTGCACAAATGTGGGAAAATTAAACAAAGCCGTACCAAGAAGTAACTTGTCGGGATCCTCCAAACGGTCCCCGGAAAAAAATCTCAGTAAATGTCCACTATTTTACTGAGATTATATTTCATCTCATTTCATTTAATGTCACTCCATGTTATCAATTTTCATAAAAATAAAAATATAAATTAAAACAAGACTTGACCTAAAGGCCTTAGTTACCAGGTTTTAAAATCCTTTAAAAAAACGTATAAAAGTATCTTTATCAGTCTCTCTGGTACCGATAGAACAGGGTATCCTAAATTGAGGACGGAAGACCACGCGTGATTTGTTCTGCAATCGCTACGTGGCTAAATAGAAAAAAAAAATTGCTTAAACGGGTGAACGATTTCACGGTCCATCTGACGTTTAGTGGTGATTACTGAAGCACTGAGTTTCTCGCCGGATCTTCTCAGTGGGTCGCGTTTCCGATCCGGTAGTAGATTCCGCGAAACACCGCTCTTGCTACGGCCACTGTGAGCACACCTCCGGCTTGAGCCCCGTGAGTTACCCGTAAGTGAAAAGTTTTTATAAAGGGGCATGGGAACGAAAGAAGATTGAGAAGCACTGACCTAGTACACACGCACATCGGTTTTAATATTTACACACATAGTTAAACAATTTTATAGACGTAGATACTATTTTAATTTCAATTGAGGCAAATAAAAAAAATGATTTTTCGTCTTCCTTCTAAAATCCGTTTGCCGCGTTCCGTCTTTTGCGTCTACCCTGCATTTAGTAATGAGATTCCGCACAACGCTCTCTATCGTCGAGTAGCGGAAGTAATCTTAATTAAATTTCTGCCGTGCTGTAGCGATGCCATATTCCGCCGGAGGAAGGATATTGAAATATAACGAACTTGTGTCACAGCTATCAAGGCGTGTTGCAATTTGAGCGGCTATGTATGTATTGGTTTTATGTGAGACGACTCATCTAAAAAAACTTTGTTAAAGTTGACGTTTGAAAAATTCATATTATTCAAATATTTTTGTAAGGTATTCCAAAGGTATTTCCCACGTTACGTCAAATAAATGAGTTCAAAGAGCCACCTACCGTTGAACAGCTGAAACAAAAACATTCCTCGCTCCGATAACAGATGGCGCTGTTCGCAAAACGCTCGCATCGATACTCCGCCCATGCATAGTTTATAACTAACGTTAGGGGCATCATAACACTCCCAGAGCGATGTATATTACTAAATTGCTATCTCCGTGCGACGGAATGGCATGTAAAATATTCACTCTCACGGTAACTGCTTTTGTTTCGGACGTAATGAACGATCGGCCCTGGCGGGGGTCTAGGGAGGGGGGGCGCGGAGAGAGGGGGCACTCAAGAGAATATTCTCGCAGTTACTTTCGTTATGTTGGTAGCGCGGCCGTTGATTGAGTTTGGAATTGTGTTTGTTAGTGTGGCAGCGCTGACCGGTAATTCGATGTTTGGAACATCGTGTTTTATTTATATTATATGCGAATGTTATATTATTTATTATGTGTCTGATACCTACGTGTAAAGTCAGATTAAGTGTCTGTGAGAAGTTAAGAGGGAGATACTGCAGAACAGTTATGTATTCCGGTTTTGAGGGTGCATTGTTTTTTTATTGCTTAGATGGGTGGACGAGCTCACAGCCCAACTGTGTCAAGTGGTTACCGGAGCCCATAGACATCTACAACGTAAATTCCGCCACCCACCTTGAGATTTGCGGTAGGCAGCGGCTTGGCTCTGCCCCTGGCATTGCTGAAGTCCATGGGCGACGGTAACCACTCACCATCTAGTGGGCCGTATGCTCGTCTGCCTACAAGGGCACAAAAAAAAAAGATATAAGTTCTAAGGTCTCAGTTTTTAACAGTACAACGGCTGCCCCGCCCTTCAAACCGAAACGCATTACTGCATCACGGCAGAAATAGGCAGAGTTCTCTGACACTCTTCTTTTTCTCCACCTTATCCCACTAGGTGGGGTCGGCACAGCAAATGTTTCTCTTCCATTCTCTTCTATCAGCTGTCATTTCGACACTCACTCCTCTCTCTCTCATATCGTCATTCACACACATGTCTTCTTCGGTCGACCTCTTCCCCCTCTACCTTGCATTACCATTTCCATACATCTCCTAGTCACATGCATCTTCTCTCTACGCATCACATGTCCATACCACGATAACCAATAAAACGGTTCTCTGACATTCAACGATAATCTATACATATAAAAATGAATTGCTGTTCGTTAGTCACGCTAAAACTCGAGAACGGCTGGACCGATTTTGGCTAATTTTGGTCTTGAATTATTTGTGGAAGGTTTAAAAGGTACATAAATATGAAAATTCTCGGAATTAAATAAAAATAACAATTTTGTTTTTGATTTGATGTGTCCCCCGTCAGACGGATTCCTTTTGTTTGTTTTAAGTTTATTTTATATAAAAGCTTAGAGGTCTTTTATTTATCGATTGAGGCACTACGAAGTTTGCCGGGTCAGCTAGTCATTAATATAATAATAATTTATTTGTTTCTCTCTTAAAGGTATAATACAAATACAAAGGGAAATTAACCTTATAATTTATTTCGTAACCCTTTGAAAGAGCTGTAGTCTGTACTAGGTTCAGAGACCTGTATTACTGATCTCCAGGCTCCCTCCTTCTTAAGATAGATTAGGTTAAGTTAAGTCGTGAACAGATGCTGCGGACTAGTGTTGAGAGATCATTAGGTGTTATCATTTAAGAATGTCATTATGCGTGTGTGTGTGAGTGTGTGTATTGATAAACACGTAGCAAGAAGATTGAAGTCGTCGTGGCCTAAAGGATAAGACGTCCGGTGCATTCGTGTTGAAGCGATGCAACGGTGCTCGAATCCCGCAGGCGGGTACCAATTTTTCTGATGAAATACGTACTCAACAAATGTTCACGATTGACTTCCACGGTGAAGGAATAACATCGTGTAATAAAAATCAAACCTGCATAATTATAATTTGCGTAATTACTGGTGGTAGGACCACTTGTGAGTCCACGCGGATAGGCACCACCGCCCCTGCCTATTTCTGCCGTGAAGCAGTTATGCGTTTCGGTTTGAAGGGTGGGGCAGCCGTTGTAACTATACTGAGACTATAGAACTTGTATCTCAAGGTGGGTGGCGCTTCTACATTGTAGATGTCTATGGGCTCCAGTAACCACTTAACACCAGGTGGGCTGTGAGCTCGTCCACCCATCTAAGCAATAAAAAAATAAAAAAAGAAAGAAAGTATTCAGTGGAAGGGGGAAGCCAGCTCCCTTAAAATTATTCTTCGGCACTGGCGTCCACTCCATAAACCGATGCAGGCGGCAATATCTCGTCTCCGATCTCTAGGGCGTGACGTCCAAAATTATTTACGAACGATAAATATTACGGTTTTCGTCCCCATTAAATACAATATACATTCTAATGATGTTTCAGCGTCAGTTTTTTTTTTTATGATAATTACGCGTCGGGAGTGTACAAAAAAAAAAAAGCTTTTACGACCCTTTTCGTATTTCATTTGTAAATGCTTAGTCGTTCTAATTATTCAATACGTGACAGAGAAATGGACTTGAATTGCGCTGAGAAGAATTCGAAGAAATCGACAGTGATGATCATATTATTATAGTTATATTTAATTTGTACACAATTTAGTACGGCTAGTCCGTACTCGCCCACTTCGCTGCGCATTTAAAATTAACATTATTATTTATTGTCTTTATTATTAGGGAGTCCAACACTCACATAAATATTCGCCTATCCATTAAGTACATGTATTTTCTACATGGATACCAAGTTTCAAGTCGATCGGATGCACGGTTCAGTAGTTATAACGGAACATCCGTAAAAACCACTGTATGTACTAGTATAAATGTCGAGAATTTATAAGGGGAAGTGTGAAATTCGCGTCGGTTACCATGGGAAATAAATGTTGGAAGCGTGGCGGTAGCTATCATAGAACACAAGACATTTGACAGATGCCTGATTCTCGCTTACGATAATTTCAAGATAAGCTTATATACAAGTTCCGAACAACTACATTCACGTCATTTCGGATCGATCCACTAACGGTGCTTTTAGGTACTTCAAGCACCGGTCATCGTTCTTGTCGAACCCGTCGCTTGCGACGAAGGGCTCGGCGTGTAAATTAACCCTCAGACACAGCCCACTGAGTTTCTCACCGGATCGACCCGCGTTTCCAATCCGGTAGTAGATTCTGCAAAGCACGTCACGTGTGAGCCCCGTGAGCTCACCTACTAGCCCGGCGACGTTGACACGATCTCCCTAGACCATCAGCTTAGGTAGGAAAAAAAAATCGGACCGTAGGTCTATCGAGCAGTATCACCTGGATGTCGATATCGGTGGAGGATCTTCAATTCGTCGTAATTTCCACAAAGATATAGAGCATTCTGGCCGATCCTGGATCATACTTCTTACATATCCTGTTCTCAAGTTAATAAAATTCGATGATGAGTAGCCCGTAAATTTTTAAATTTGCTTAATTACTGGTGGTAGGACCTCTTGTGAGTCCGCGCGGGTAGGTGCCACCGCCCTGCCTATTTCAGCCGTGATGCGTTTCGGTTTGAAGTGGGAGCAGCCGTTGTACTGAGACCTTAGAACTTATATTTCAAGATTAGTGGCGGCATTTCCGTTGTAGATGTTTACGGGCTCCGCGTGGGCTGTGAGCTAGTCCACCTTCTTCTTCTTCGTCGCTTTCTTCATTGCTGAAGGTCGTGTCCCTGAAACTTGACCGTTGCCTGTCTCGTGAGCTGTTTCCATCTCGTCCGGTTCTCAGCAATCTATTCCACCTATCTATGCAATAAATAAATAAACCTTCACTGATGCCCCAGCATCACGTATCTGATTCCCCAAAAACTCGCAGACTTATCTCCGACTTCTGGGAACAACGAAGAACATATTAACAAAACATTACGCACACAAAGTTTGAGCGTACCGCCGCCATACGCCATTACGTTACCGACCGATAAACGTCAACCCTTGTCAGAACGTGCGCAGAATCGAACCGCGGACCCGGTCTCATTAGTCAGCGCACCTTGCGGCTAGTTCTAGTGTCGGATATTAACGCAAATAGATATCTATTCGGTCCTTGTTTGGGCGTTTTGAAATTTGACTGTCGCCCTGTGGCTTACGAGGTAATATTATTGAATAAGACAAACATCTGTTGTGTGGTGACTAATGTGTCTAATGTGAGGACATAATTGCGAAGTCTCTTCCAAACACAAGTTTGGTATTGAGATAAACATGGTATTGGCAATGATTGGAGAGCTCCGACGATGTATTTACTGGTGGTAGGACTTATGAGTCCGCACGGGTAGGTACCACCGCCCCGCCTGTTTCTGTCGTGAAGCAGTAATGCGTTTCGGTTCGAAGGGCGGGCTAGCCGTTGTAACTGTACTTGAGACCTTAGAGCTTACATCTCAATATGGGTGGCGCATTTACGTTGTAGATGTCTATGGGCTCCGGTAACTAATTAATACCAGGTGGGTTGTGAGCTCGTCCATTCATCTAAGCAATAAAAAAAAATCCACCAATTAGATACCAGTTTTTATCGGAGCAAAACTCATCCCCGCGGCTTGCGATCGAAGCGCTCATCAACAATGGGCTTTCAGACATATGACACTTATGGTCTATCCCAGTCTTTCCCAAAGTGGGCGATAACGCCCTCGTTTGGGCGCTGCAGGACTAAGGGGGGGCGGTAAGAGACACAAAAAAAATAGGGGCGTTGTGTAGAGGCTTGGGAGGCGATTAGTTATTTCATCTAGAAGGACACCGACTGAGCTCTTGTTATAGTGGTTTTAAAGTAGGTGAAAAAATGGGGGCGCTAAAAAATAATTTATTCTCAAAGTGGGCAGTAGACAAAATAAGTTTGGGAGTCCCTGGTCTATCCTGTGACTCGTCTGCTGGTGTCCCCGACATCCACGAGTGACGCTGGCCACTCGGCATCAGCTGGAAATGAGCCTGTATGCTAACAAAGATAGGTTGGGAACATACTGCTGCAATTGTCCACTGGAAATAGCTTCAGGATGGCGAGGTCTTCCACGTCCTATAGCCAAATAATATTGCGCTGGTCTTTTGTCACCAGGGAGACAGGGAGCACTCCTCCACACAAAAAATAAGTTATTTCCTTTTTTTTATAACCCTAATAATACCCATAACCGTCGTTAGAGGTCATTTGCTGATATTTATGACCCCTCGTAACCTTTTAATGTCACCGTAAGTGTTATTCCACGTTGACCTGTTACAGTTGAACTATTATATTAATTAATGGCGTTGCTGTTTGTATGTCAGTCGGCGTAAAACTTCAGAGCGGCTGAAATGATTTGGCGATTAAAACGAAATTAGATACAGATCATTCTCTATCTCTATCTATCTAGAAGAAATGAATAAGAGATTGAATTGGATTATTTTTTAAACTTTCGCTGCTATATATATTTATACCTATATATGCTCATCCTATTATTTAAAAAGGTTTTGTCGTGATTTTCACGCGATGTAGTAATGCGTTTCTAACTACATTCCCGAGCCTGCGGACCGAATGGTAAACAGTCTCCCGATCCACTAACGGTACTTTTAGGTACCCCAAGCACCGATCATCGTTCTCGTCGAACCCGTCGCTTGTGACGAAGGACTCGGCTAGTAAATTAACCCACAGACACAGCCCATTGAGTTCCTCGCCGGGTCTTCTCAGTGGGTCGCGTTTCCGATCCTACGGTAGATTCTGCGTAGCACGGCTCTTGCTAGAGTCAGTGTTAGCAACTTCGCCAGGTTTGAGCCCCGTGAGCTCATCTACTCAATTTCACGAAGAGCACGAGTTATGGTTGGCCTTCAGGGCGGCAATAGACTGTGGTTTGTCTGCATAGACTAGAGATTTCACGTAGCCCCACACAAAGTAGTCGAGCGGACGCAATCTTCGAATCTCTCATCCAATAAATTTAATGTTTCCCGTGCTGTATGGCAAGTGGCGCCGTCCTGTTGGAACAATATGTTTGTGAGATACATACCATCTAACCTAGGCTACAAAAAGCTTGCTTGTTATCATCGTCTGATATCGGTCGTCATTTACAGTGAGCGCGTCTTCGAAAAAATAAGGGTCCGATGATACCACCGGACAAGGGTATAGCGTTCCATGATGAAATATCAAGACTAAATATGTGTTCACGCCAAATTTGACAGATAACGCTTTACCAAGATAGCCGCTATGAGTTGTCAAAATTCGTGCGTCCCCATTTAATTGAAAAACTACCTAACCTAAACATCAGTCCACTGAGTTCCTCACCGGATCCTCTCAGCGGGTCGCGATTCCGATCCGGTAGTTCACTCGCGAAGCAGTTAGTTGAGTTGTTAGGTCTCCTTTGGATGCGCTCGGGCAGCTGTCAGCTAATCCCACTCCTCCTGACTGAGCCTTTGCTCGCCCACATGCCCTGGTAAAACTGGAAGGCTTCAGGCCAACAGTAATCTCTCAAACATAAAAACAAAATTACGAAAAAACTAAGTAATACATATACCAATGCTGTTCCGTGCAGAGTATGTAGAAAACACACAAAAAACAACAAAACGGAGTATTAACTAATAATGGTCCTGGGTCTCTGGTCGATTTCACGTCGCCAGCGTCGCGACCGTAAATCCATGTGTGGTCGATTAGATTTGCGGGGCTGTCGATCGGAGTGTAACGTTCTCGTGTCGAGAATATATGAGGGTATATTTCTAATGCGGGGGTGGGTAGTAATAGAAAAGAATTAAATTTGTATTACGAATTTGTTTGGGTATTAACCAACAGTTTTTTTAAGTGAAAACTTCTTTAGAATCGTTGTGATTTCAAACCGGATGCAACGGAAAAAACGACAGGTAAGAGACACAAATACAAAAATGTGTAGGATGAAGCCAGCAAAGAATGAGACAGAAATATATATACTATTGAAGTGCAAAACTTCTTTAGCATCGTTGTGATTTGAAAGTCGATGAAACGAAAAAACGACAGTAGAAAGAGACGGACACATACATTTATAAGATTTAACGTGGGAGAAAATGAGATAGGAAGCATTACAGTGTTTTTTTAATACAGTGCCATCTATGAGGTGGTTTATTAATAATGTTTATGAAATCTATTGTTATTATTTTTAATTTAGGATAATACTTGAAGTTAAGATTTTAATTCACAGAGGGCGTTAGTTAGCTCATACTATAAAAGTTGATGATTTGCAATTATGTACTTGGTCTACTAAGGACAAAATTTTACATACATATACATAAGATAATTGTATTTTAGTTTTTGAAGGTTTCACTTCTATCACGTGTGAATTGCATACATGTTTTTTTTTATTGTTATGTTGGTAAATAGGCTAAGCTAAAGGCCCTTAGATCGGATTTTTTCTGTCTATTCTAGTAGGTAACATCGAGGGGCTTACTAGATCCGTAGAGCGCGTAGGTGAGCTCACGGGACTCAAATGGTAGTAGAAAAGAATTGAATTTAAATTACGAATGCATATTCATTTCGTTATTACTAACAGTTCTTTTTTTAATTGTTATATTGGTAAATAGGGTAAAGTAATGTGTCTTCTTGTTGCCCTTAGATCAGATTTTTTTTCCTGCCTATTCATGTAACCTCGAGGGGTTAAGTGCTTTCAGACTACGCTATACTATAGTGCCAATTTTTTTTTTTTTATGATTGAAATATTACTGGTGGCCCGAAGGCCTTTCCAGTTTCACCAGGACAGGTGGGCGAGCAAAAAAGGCTCAGCTAGGAAGGGCGGGATTTGCTAACAACTGCCCGAGCGCCTCCGAAGGAGACCTAACAACTCAAGAGCAATTGCTTCGCGAATGAATCTACTACCGGATGTCATATAGTATAGCAGCGTATGCTTAACCAATAATATATAGTACAGTACAGCCTGAACGTGTACATAACAATGTATGGTGCGCGATATTGTTGTGCTATGGGCTATATGCTATTATATTATAGCGTAGTCTGAAAGCAGCTTTATACTAGACTAGCTTTTGCCCGCGACTCCGTCCGCGTGGAATAGTTACTTTGGCATAACGCTAAATTTTACCATCCACGTCATTTACACAGAAAGTGAAAATATTTTTGAATTACTATAGAATGTTAAGGAGCCATTTAAACCCCTATTTTGAAACATTCTTTATTGGTGCTCCACTAGTATTGGTCTAACCGTGATGTTATAGCTTATAGCCTTCCTCGATAAATGGGCTATCTAACACTGAACGAATTTTTCAAATCGGACCAGTAGTTCCTGAGATTAGCGCGTTCAAACAAACAAACTCTGCAGCTTTATAATATTAGTATAGATTCGCAGAGCGCGTAGGTGAGCTCAATAGGCTTTAACCTGACGACGTAGCTAACACTAGCCCTAGCAAGAGCCGTGCTTCGCAGAATCTACCACCGGATCGGAAACGCGACCCGCTGAGAAGATCCGGCGAGAAACTCAGCGGGCTGTGTCTGTGGGTTAATTTACGAGAATAGTGCCGCATAGGGTCTAGTGGCCGCCTGACGTCACTACCTCTGGCCATATCTCCAGTAGTACATCCACTGCAAGGGGTCATATGAAGAGACTATTCTATCTCTTTCTTTGACGTTTCTTTTACTTCGTCCGTTTTTGGTTCTGCGAGTATCATTACTCTCAGACACAGCCCACTGAGTTTCTCGCCGGATCTTCTCAGTGGGTCGCGTTTCCGATCCGGTGGTAGATTCTGCGAGGCACGGCTCTTGCTAGGGTTCCTGTTAGCAACGTCGTCAGGTTTGAGCCCCGTGAGCTCACCTACTAATTAAGATTACGCTGATATAGCCTCTCAAAGCTATCAGCTTAGGTAGGACAAAAAGAAAAAAAAAATGTTCTATGAGTATCATTTGAATTTTATAATCACAAACATTTTCAAGTAAAATTTAGATTATCAAAGAACCAGAACGATAAAAAATATCAAATTTCATTCGCGGTACATACTAAAAGCTTACAAAAAAAATTCCAATCATTAAAAACATAATACACTCGAACATATTAACCTCCTTTTTTAACGGTCGGCTAGAAAGACGAAAAATATAAACGCATCGTGAAACTTCCCCTATTAAGAGAAGTCGATTGCGAGTCGATCACAAATAAAAAAAAAAACAAAAAAAACCGATAGTATCGTTCGATCGCAATACGTCTTCGAATGTTCACGGTTGCTCAGACGTGAAATATAAACGACATCCCTTCGGGTCGCCGAAGCAAACGGTACGGTCGCCGACGACAGCTGTACTTAATGACGTCTCGAGAAATAATCCGAAAAAGAACACACATATCGAATTTTCGTGCTGACGGTACCTACTTAAAAGGCCAAGAAACTTTGTTTAAATTTTAAATATGAAGCCTTTGAGCGCGAACCGTCGATAAATCGTCTCTGTTGAAGCGTATAGAGTGCGTCGGAATATCGACTATGAGCATTTTGATTATATTATGTAGGTATGCATTGTGGTGGTGTCTTAGCGCGCTCATGTTTGTAATAAATTAATAACTTTTTTAAATAACCATTAAAAATTATTTGTGTACCGGGCGTCTTATCCTGTAGGCTACGACGACTTGGACGCAGTGCTATGTTTGTATTTAATTTTTTCCCCTTATGCTAATAGTCTTAGAGACTATTTTAGCTTCTCCGTAACGTGTGTAGATGAGCTCACGGGTCTCAAACCTGACGATGTTGCTGACATTAACTCTAGCAAGAGCAGTGCTTCGCAGAATCTACCACCGACAATCAAGTGGAATGAATATGCATTTAATATCGTTTTTTCTTATCTTGTTTCAGGTAAAATGAAGAAGGAGGTCAAGAACAATCTAGTTTTAATGTAAAATAATATAAACAAAAAAAACCCTTTCTGCTTACGTAATTGAATTTCAATCTCATTGTTTCACAGATAATTTCTTCTAGATTTACGAAGAACACTAAAAAACGGAAACAATTCCAAACAGTCGTCTCTTGCATCGTAAAATAAGTGCCGTAAAACATAATCTTACGATGTACGAGAGTGAATAGCAACGTGCTGCCATCTATGATTGAAAATTGGAACTGAACTATCAGAAAACGGACAACAGATGGCGCTGTAATACGTTTTCGAAACTCGGAAGCTTCTAGATTAATGTGCAGTGACGTGCCCTTGTCATTCTTCAGGCCCTGTGTATTTACAACTACTGGACGGAGAACTGATAAGGGCACGCCGTGTACTAAGTCGTCGTGGAAGACATCAGCGCGCGGTGATATAAAAAAAAACAATTTAAAAAAGTATTATTCCTAATTTCCTACTATGCTACTAGCCAGCGGCACTCAAATGTTGCGACATATTCGCCTTTTCATATTAAAAGTGGACAATTTCCAAAAATATTCGAAATTGAGTAAAAATGCCTTTGGTATTATCAGTATTTTTCTCATAAATAATGTCAACAGAGCGTAGTTTAGTTTTACTTTTTTTTTTAGTTTACCTAAATTTTGACTACTATTAACAAAATTAATACATAATTTTATCTTACTTTAAAAGACAGATAATGTAACTGGTAAAAAACAAAAAAAAATGTTGCAAATATGATTAATATTAAAAATATTACATGTTATACCTTTAAAAGACTCTGCTGTAAAATTATTAAGTTTTGAAATTATACAGTATCAATGCGAGAAGACGATATCACACTTAAACGTGTGGCAAGATTTACTAACATCTATCTAAGGTGCCCTGGGTCAATTGCATATTTGAAACTCTAGGGTAGGTGAGGGTGAATATAAGGCTATTCACTAATAAATGATAACTATACTACGGTTAATACATTAATGATGTATAAATTAATAAATGTACCTTGAATAATTTCACTCATCAAATAGATTTATTTACCTATAATTATATGTATACGTTCTTTTTTTTATGATTGAGGGCTTACTGGTGGCCCGGAGGCCTTTCCAGATTCACCAGGACAGGCGGGCGAGCAAAGGCTCAGCCAGGAGGGGTGGGATTTGCTAACAGCTACCCGAGCGCCTCCGAAGGAGACCTAACAACTCAAGAGAAGCTGCTTCGCGAATGAATCTACTACCGGATCGGAATCGCAACCCGCTGAGAAGTTCCGGCGAGAAACTCAGTGGGCTGATGCTTAGGTTAGGTTGCACGTCGAACTCTTTGCCGAGATCGACGAGTACGGTTACCATAATTATGTATACGACTATACGTGTAGCGCATGTAGAAGTATGTTAGAGCGTCACTGGAAAAAGGTTGAGAAGCGCTGTACAAAAATAGTAGTACTGAGGCTATTGATTTTTTTTTAATGCCCAAGTGGTTGGACGAGCTCACAGCCCACCTGATGTTATGTGGTTACCGGAGCCCATAGACATCAACAACTTAAATGCCACCACCCTTTTTTTTCAGTTTTATAGAACAATGACTATATATTACCAGCACAAGCAAATTATAATTTTTGCGGATTCTTATTACATTATTACAATTATTTTCATTAGTATTGATATTGTTTAATAACAAATAATCGGAAACACTTACAATAAAATGTTGTAAATACTCTTAAATAAATAATTATATAATGTACTTTAGATCACATCATAATATAGTTGTATAAATATAATAAATACATTTTATTGACTATTATATTATAATTTAGTTTAAGGTAATTTTATTGTCAGTTGTTTTTCTCATTCCTAGTTTTCAAGGCTAACTTTTGTTTTGTTTAAATTTTTAATTGATCTATGTTTTAGATTATAATAAATACTTTTTTTCTTTTTATATTTTACTTTATGTGTAGTGTATCGTTATTTGATATTAGTGTAGTTATAATTCTGTGATGCTGTGTTTGTCGGTAATTAAAGGAGGGACATGCTCCAAGGACCTTTCATTGCACCTTTAAAAATAATTGTATTGTGGATGTGTTTTGTTGAAAAAAAACTAAAAATAAAATCATTGTAAAAGTGTATGTTTTTAATGCGAAATAAATTATCCAAAAAATCTGTCTTTTGTTTTTCTTAGGTAATTATTCTTTCGTAACCACCACTACGAAGTTTTTTTTTTATTTATTTTTTATTGCTTAGATGGGTGGACGAGCTCACAGCCCACCTGGTGTTAAGTGGTTACTGGAGCCCATAGACATCTACAACGTAAATGCGCCACCCACCTTGAGATATAAGTTCTAAGGTCTCAGTATAGTTACAACGGCTACCCCACCCTTCAAATCGAAACGCATTACTGCTTCACGGCAGAAATAGGCGGGGCGGTGGTACCTACCCGTGCGGACTCACAATAGGTCCTACCACCAGTGAAAAAGTCATTCTCAATCTACAGTAATATTTCGATCCTGTTTGCAACAATTATTTGGCTTAAGCGACATTTACGCTTTACAGGAGAGCCATTTAAAGTTTAAAATCTGGAAAAAGCATTTTTTTTATTGCCCTTGTAGGCAGACGAGCATACGGCTAACCTAATGGTGATTGGTTACCGTCGCCCATGGACTTCAGCAATGCTAGGGACAGGGCCAACCGTGAACTACTCTCCACAAGCCTCGTTTGAAGAAGGACATGTCGTAGCGCTCGAGAAATACCGTGGAGGGGAGCTCATTCCAAAGCCGGATGGTACGTGGCAAAAAAGACCTCTGGAAACGCACTGTGGATGACCGCAGTGGCTCCAGGTAGTATGGATGAACTCTACTCCGGTGGCGGGCGATCATCTCGAACAATTCCTCAGAGCATTATACTTGTACTTCAAACGAGGCTTTTGGAGAGTACTCAACGGTATACAGCGGCTTGGCTCTGCCCCTGGCACTGCTGAAGTCCATGGGCGACGGTAACCACTCACCATCGGGTGGGCCGTATGCTCGTCTGCCTAAAAAGACAATAAAAGTTACGCTGGTGTTAGCAAATTCTCACAAGTCGAGCCCGTGAGCTCGCCTAGCGGTCGGCTCTTAGCTAGAATAGTAGTCATTAAGGCTACCGGTGAAAAAAAACACCATTAGTGCCAACATCAACCTCATAAAAATCTTCGATCATTAAATTCATACATGTTCCGTTAAATGAAAAATTAAATGAGATTAAATAAAGTCTGAATAATATTTAATTAATTTTATTGGTTACTAGCTGACCCGGTAGACTTCGTAGTGCCTCAATCGATAAATAAAATACCTAAACTTTTGTATAAAATAAACTTAAAACAAACAAAAGGAATCCGTCCGACGGGGGACACATCAAAAGAAAAGATATTCCAGAAACATAACCTCAAAGTTATACGTCAATGTCAATGAATTTTGCTTGTCTATGGTTGTCATCGTGACGTGGGGTAACTATCTACAGTCGGCATCATTGCGCCATTTCGAGAAGGCGGCACGACATGAGAACCCTCTTCTCGTGGCCTCTGGAAACTACATACCCGATCCTGTAGACCGAATGGTAAAGTCATTGGCATTGCTGAAGTCCATGGGCGACGGTAACCACTCACCATCAGGTGGGCCGTATGCTCGTCTGCCTACAAGGGCAATAAAAAAAAAGAAACAGTCGACGTCGCCCAAAGCACGTCATTACGGATCCTCCCGATCCATTAACGGTGCTTTTAGGCACCACAAGCACCGGTCACCGTCCTCGTCGAACCCGTCGCTTGCGAGGAAGGGCTCGACGAGCGAATTAACTCATAGACACAGCCCACTGAGTTTCTCGCCGGGTCTTCTCAGTGGGTCGCGTTTCCGATCCGCCGGTAGATTCTGCGAAGCACTACTCTTGCTAGGGTCAGTGTTAGCATCACTCCGGTTTGAGCCCCGTGAGCTCACCTACACACGTTAGGGTGAAGCTGAAATAGCCTCTCAAGGCTATCAGCATAGGTAGGAAAAAAAAAGTGACGTGGTGTGACAATATCGATTATGTCAGTTTTAAGACTTTTGGCGGGAACGCAAAATTGTCTGAATTTATTTATTGAAACGCCATAATAACGGCGGTTTATGAACTGTTCATAACCTATCTGTGGAAGTATTTTTAATACCCTGAGATAATGCTCCTTACTTTTTTTTTATTGCTCAGCTGCGTGAACGAGCTCACGGCCCGCCTGGTGTTAAGTGGTTACCGGAGCCCATAAACGTCTGCAACGTGCATGCCGTTACCTACCTTGAGACATGAGTCCTAAAGTCTCATTTTGTAACAGTACAACGGCTGCCCTACCCTTCAAACCGAACGGCATTACTGCTTTACGGCAGAAATAGGCAGGGTGGTGGTACCTACCCGTGCGGACTCACAAGAGGCTCTACCACCAGTAATTACGCAAACTATAATCTTTCGGGTTTGATTTCTATTACACGATGTTATTCCTTCACCGTGGAAGTCAATCGTGAACGTTTGTTAAGTACGTATTTCATTAGCAAAACTAGTACCCGCCTGCGGGATTCGAACGCCGGTGCATCGCTCGACACAAATGCACCGGACGTCTTATCCTTTAGGCCACTACGACTTCATACTTCTCCCCAACATATAGATTATAGTTCGCGACATACACAATGGTTACAGATGAAAGATTTGCGAAAGGCCTATTAGCGGACGAATTGGAATCACCGTAACATAAGCCAGACTATTGTGTAGAGGGTGAAAATGCTTACCACCGACGGAGCGGAAAACGTTTATATGTACAATTGAGACAGACCTCATGTCTCAAGGCCTATGTCCGTGAACTTGTTCACCCGCTCAATCTATCTATCTATATATATAAAAATGAATTGCTGTTCGTTAGTCACGCTAAAACTCAAGAACGGCTGGACCGATTTGACTAATTTTGGTCTCGAATTATTTGTGGAAGTCCAGAGAAGGTTTAAAAGGTAGATGAATATGAAAATGCTCGAAATTAAATAAAAATAACATTTTTTTATTTTTCCATTTATGTGTCCCCCCGTCGGACGGATTTCTTTTGTTTGTTTGTAGTTTATTTTATACAAAAGTTTAGGTATTTTATTTATTGATTGAGGCACTACGAAGTCTGCCGGGTCAGCTAGTAAATAAATAAAAATGTCTATAAAAATAACAAAAATGGAAATTATACACACAAAATGAATAAATCTTTAGGTGTCATTGATTTAGCTCCAATTTCGCACATTGGACCAACACTATTCTAATTAAACACATAGGTAATTGACGAAATGAATAAAACAAACGCATTACGTTTCCATTATGAAATACCAGCGACCCGCCCCTCGCTTCGCTTCGGAAACTGCAATTTATTATTGATTTCTCCACTATTTAATGGGTGTTTTATTGGAACGAAGTTTTGGAACGAAGTTCCTTATCGCGCGTTGTGAAAGGGGGCTAGACGGAAAAAATTCTTACGAAAAGTTGTCACGACACTTTTTAGATCCGTCATTCTGACCAATCAACGTGTAGGCGCTTATCGCGTGACATTGCTCGTATCCGATTGGTCCGCGTAATGAGTACAGTTTCTCGAGATAGCGTTTCAACAATAGTAATTTAGTTCATAGTATTGTTTTTTTCTTCTTCATAATGCCGTAATTTATTATTATAACTTAAAAAATAAATTACAATTCCTTCACTAATTAATCGAAAGGAACTTCGTTCCATCCGGGTGTCCCTTGACACCTCTGAAGTTTTTTTATACATATAAACCTTCCTCTTCAATCACTCTATCTATTAAAAAAGCCTCATCAAAATCCGTTGCGTAGTTTTAAAGATTTAAGCTTACATAGGGACAGACAGATATAGGGACAGAGAGAGCGACTTTGTTTTATACTATGTAGTGATTATCGAATATTTTGAAACTGAAAAATGCCTCTGAGGCATATCTATTTTATTGTGTAGCGTTCGTCCTAGCCGGGGCCGAAGCCACTTTCATAATCAAATGTACAATTACAAATTTATTTTAATTTAAAAGTAATTGGGGGAGGTCTATCTCGAGCAGTGGACTTCTGTGGGCTGATGGAATAGAATAGAAACATCATTAAAACGTCACTTGTGGAATATCTACCGCTAGTTCAAAATAAATAATAGTTTAAAAAACAAAAATATACGCTAAATTATAGAAAATCCAACTAAAAAATAGAAAAAACCGTGGAGTGCTTTTTCAGGATATTATCAAAATAACCCTTCTACTCATATCTGTTCATAAAATATTTATAACTACTGATACTATGCACCCCACGCTTTTTTTTACATAAAAAAAAATTTTTTCCTACACAATTTTTAATTAAAGTCTTATTAAAAATTTTATTTCTATTTTTTAGTTGGATTTTCTATAAAAGCATATTTTTTTAGTTTTTCTAAACTATTATTAAAATTTATTTTTAATTTTTTAGTTGATTTTCAATTTTTTCATTATTTTTTTTTAATATTGAATTGTCATCGGTCCTTAATAAGTATACTAAATTTCGCGAATTAATCCGACGTTTTGACCCCCTTCAAAATCATGCTCAAAGATTCCGTTAGAAACATACATACGTCTGAAGCTAATAAAAGCGTATTAAAAAGGAACGCGCTCAGCCAGCTTGGAAGAAATCGCCGGTCTTTCTTCTACACGCTGCGTGTGGTAAACACGACATTCACCCAGTCCACCAGTCACCAGCAGGCTCCTAGTCATACCGGAACCACCACAGCAAAAGCCCCAGAATCGTCCGTATTTTTTTTAATTTTTTTTAGTCTCCTTACAAATTAACCAAAACATTTGTAAGGTATTTATAATATTCTTTCGTGATCTGGTCAATTTTCTACGTGATAAATTTTTTTCTTCTCAGGAGGCAGTACAAAATGCTTTCACACAGTTTGTAAAATCTAGATCATCAGAGTTCTATCATACATAAAAAACAAAGACAAGAGCCACAGAACAAATAAAAACCGAAAATCGGTTAGCAAACAGAAAGGAAAATAGTACTAGTTTGAATCTAAAAGACAACTACCATTTATAGTTAATATTGGACACGTCTTTCAGCCTTAATGTTTAAAAAAAAACACATAACATTTCTGTGCACTTATTTGTACTGTGGATATAACGACCCACGGAAGATCTTCCACCGAGCGGATGATATTGCTCGGTAGACCGACGTCCAAGCTCACCTCTAACCTGAGGATGCAACGGTGCTCGAATCCCGCAGGCGGGTACCAATTTTTCTAATGAAATACGTACTTAACAAATATTCACGATTGACTTCCACGGTGAAGGAATAACGTCGTGTAATAAAAATCAAACCTGCAAAATTATAATTTGCGTCATCACTGGTGGTAGGACCTCTTGTGAGTCCGCGCGGGTAGGTACCGCCACCCTGCCTATTTCTGCCGTGAAGCAGTGATGCGTTTCGGTTTGAAGGGTGGGGCAGGCGTAGTAACTATACTTGAGAACTTAGAACTTATATCTCAAGGTGTGTGTCGCATTTACGTTGTAGATGTCTATGAGTTCCGGTAACCACTTAACACCAGGTGGGCTGTGAGCTCGTCCACCCATCTAGGCAATAAAAAAAAGGTAGGGAAAAAAGTAGATCCTATTGTACTGTGGCCAATGTCCTTGGACCGCTTACGCGACTGCTTGACGCGACTCCTTCGTAACCGATAAAAAATTCTAGAGAAAAAATACCAAACTTTTTTTTATTATTATTTAAATCTAGACGTCTAGTGTTTGGAATTACGTTTTTTTTTTATTTTGCGCTTCAAAAAAGAAAACATACTTTACTGAACTTTGATAGAACAGATAAAGGAATAGAGCGGAAACGTTTTGTTTTGTTTTTTTGTTTTTACAAATTACATTATATTATTTAATTTCAACAATCTATATATTAATACATGAAGCAAAAACTTTGTATCCCTTTTTACGAAAATTGAGCGGACGGAGGAGTATGAAATTTTTCACACTTATAGAGAATATAGAGAAGAAGTGCACAATGCTAATATTTTTTTAAAATAATGCATAAAAGATACATTAAATCAATAAAGAAAACATTACACACACTACATACCATGTATTTGACGCACACACGCATGCATACTATTTATTGTCAAACTTTTGTTCTTGACGTCTGTTGTCAAATTGAGAACAGATTCAATATTGTTTGTCTTTGGTAATATTTTTATAGTGTAGGTAGTCTTAGCGAAATTTGTGATTATAGAAGTATAAATACAATCAAAATAGTGTACAAACATACAATTCCAATTAATTATAGTCGAATTTCGACTACTGCGGGACCACTAGTATAATGTTATTTTACATATTAAAAGATGAGTAAACAATTTACATGAATACCTATGAAACATTGATTCTATTTTTAGATCATAGATTTCAATTAGACATTTTAATCTTACACAAACATCTGTATACAATAGACATCTACAACGTAAATGCGCCACCCACCTTGAGATATAAGTTCTAAGGTCTCAGTATAGTTACAACGGCTGCCCCACCCTTCAAAGCGAAACGCATTACTGCTTCACGGCAGAAATAGGCCGGGGTGGTGGTACCTACCCGTGCGGACTCCCAAGAGGTCCTACCATCAGTGATTACGCAAATTATAATTTTGCAGGTTTGATTTTTATTACACGATGTTATTCCTTCACCGTGGAAGTCAATCTTTTTTTTTTTTATTATTGATGGATTACTGGTGGCCCGAAGGCCTTTCCAGTTTCACCAGGACAGGTGGGCGAGCAAAGGCTCAGCCAGGAGGGGTGGGATTTGCTAACAGCTACCCGAGCGCCTCTGAAGGAGACCTAACAGCTCAAGAGTAGCTGCTTCGGGAATGAATCTACTACCGGATCAGAATCGCAACCCGCTGAGAAGATCCGGCGAGAAACTCAGCGAGCTGATTCATGGGTTAGGTTGCACGGCGAACTCTTTGTCGAGTTCGACGAGTACGGTTACCGAGGTCCTTAAGCCTGCTCCTAGTGTTGAACTGAAGGCGTCTAATGCAAAAGTTATTGGATCTGATGGATCCGTAAGGACGTGTCTAGGGCGTCGACGGTGACTGGCTCCTGCGTGATCAGGATTAGGGGAGTAGTCAGCGGCGGCAACGATAAGGCGATTATCATGACGCATAGCCTTATCAAAGTACCGTTCCGACGCTGACTTCATGTATTTCTGGATAGATTCGATGCCCAGGTCGTCGTGTAGGTCAACGTTCCTCACGAACCACGGAGCTCCGACGGCTAACCTGCAAAAGCGGGATTGTAGGGATTGGAGGGTGTCTATGTGCGTGCGGGCCGCGTGAGCGAACACCACACTCGCGTAAGTCATGACGGGCCTTATGCAAGTTTTGTAAAGTGTCACCTTGTTCCGAAGGGACATTTTACTCCGCTTACAGATCATGGGGTGGAAGTCAATCGTGAACATTTGTTGAGTACGTATTTGGTACCCGCCTGCGGGATTCGAACACCAGTGCATCGCTACACACAAATGCACCGGACGTCTTATCCTTTAGGCCACGATGACTGTCTGGAGATGGTGTTCGTTTAATTACTACTCTAGCTCAGGTAATACACATAAATTGGTTATAGATAAGCAACTCAAGCACTCAACAAAAATGTTTACGAGCGTCGGCCACTAGATGGCTTCGCTTCGATTAGTTTCTCATTGCTCCTGTAGATGGCAGTAACATATTACCTATCCTATATTTTATTGTTAATGAAGTGTTTTGTAAATTTTCTACAACTAAAGACTTGTATGTTTTTTTTATTTTTATTTTCTGTGTTTAGTTATACAATAATTAAATGCCTTAACTTTAACGGCATATAAGTTTAGGGGTATCCGCTACAAGATGTCGCTAGTTTCCAAACATAAAAAAAACTTGTCCTAAAGTATTGAAGTTTCAGGGTCCTGTCTGACATGTGTAGATAAGAAATCTAACTAGTTATAGCTATAAGAATATAGCTCTTCAATAAATAATAAATTTAGTTATAAAAATAACTGGGCGCACATAACGCACGGTATAATGGCGTGGCATGGACATGTGATGCGTAGAGAGAAGACGCATGTGACTAGGAGATGTATGGAAATGGTAGTGCAAGGTAGAGGGGAAGGAGGTCGACCGAAGAAGACATGGATGGAGTGTGTGAACGACGATATGAGAGAGAGAGGAGTGAGTGTTGAGATGACGGCTAATAGAAGAGAATGTAAGAGAAAAATTAGCTGTGCCGACCCCGCCTAGTGGAATAAGGTGGAGAAAAAAAAGAAGAAGAGGAAATTACGCACGATCATCCGGCTCCAATTATTTTTATTTATTGCTTAGGTGGGTGAACCAGCTCACAGCCCACCTGGTGTTAACTGGTTACTGGAGCCCATCGTCATCTACAACATAAATGCGCCACCCACCTTGAGATATATCTTTTGAACACAATTATGTTAAGACAACAAAATAAAACATTCCCAGCGACATCATCGATCCATGAGAGAGGGAGGGAGAGATATCGGAGGAGTGCTGCAGATGCGGCAGTACTGGCACGTGGGGCTCCAGCAATCTACTGGCACGGCTGTACAAGGAGTTCAGCTCGCTGTTCTTCGTCCGCTGCGACTACAGAGCCGTTTAGAATTTCCTGTGTTACAGATACCGCTAAGCTGATAAACATACTTATATTCGTTTAAATATATACATATATTGATGATAACCACCCAGACAAAGAGCACAACAAACCTGTTCACCATACAATACTTGCCCGATGCGGGAATCAAAGCCACGACCCTCGGCGCGACAGTTATGGCCGCCAACTACTACACCAGCGAGTCAGTCTTAAATAACTTTCTTCTTCTCAGTCGGACACTCTTGTCAGAGTGGTCGTGGTTGCGCTGACGCTGTATGTGCAGTAGAACCTCTTAGGTCACCCATACTTCCGACGACCGCCCTCCAGGCAATGCGCCTCCAGGTCTGGCGGTCGGTGAGTGGCCGCGTGATCTTCTGCCTTCCACCCGGCCCTGGACTACCAGTCTCTCCATCGAGTACTCTTTTCTGGAGATGTGACCAAAGAATTTTAAAACCCTCAGTTGCACATTTGACGAAAGTCGGTCTTTCATACCGAGTTCTTTGAGGATGGATGCATTGGTGCGGAATGCCATCCATGGGATCTTTAGGAGGCGTCTCCGGCACCACATCTCCAGTGCATCGATTTTACGGCGATCTTAGAGATCAGGTTTCGGCTCCATAGAGAAAGATTAAATAACTAAATAACTTATGTGACTTTAAATACATTGTCACTGTTCATCATCTGTACCCCGTCATTACAAAGAACGGACGTCTTCGCCCGTCACGTAAATAATACTAAACTTAAAAAAATAAAACTAAATAACTTTAAAAAAAAGCTCACAACACGCAAACGGGAATCTTTAACGGGAACTTTCGCGTAACACCGACGTCGTTAAAAAGTTTAGCCGCCAAGACCGGCTCCACGGATTTCGTTAGCCGGCTAAATGCGTTTCCGTTGACTCGAAATACCCGAGGGCTGTACCAATTAGTGAAATCCGGCTCAGCGGTCCATTGTCGACACGACGGCGAGAGGCAGCCCTACACAATGTGTTTAAAAAAATATTATTATGTATACACGTTACAATATTAAGTATTTTAAAGAAGGAATATTCTAGACGTATCTTTTACTGGCCAGAGAGGGCACACGTCGCTAAGATTCTCTGAAAATTCTGTATAAAAAAAAATACATGTGTGCAATTCACACGTGGCAGAAGTGAAACCTTCCAAAATTAAAATACAATTATTCTAAACGTCTTAAGTATATGTAAAATTTTGTCATTAGTAAATAATTGTAAGGTAGCGCCCTCTGTGAATTGATATTTTAATTTCACGTATAATCCTAAATTAAAATTCACTACAAGAGCTTTCATACACACGTTAGTATTAAAAAATCTCACAGATGGCGCTGTATTAAATAGTATGTAATCTCTTTCTGTCTCATTCTTTGCTGGCTTCATCCTACACATTTTTGTATTTGTGTCTCTTACCTGTCGTTTTTTCCGTTGCATCCGGTTTGAAATCACAACGATTCTAAAGAAGTTTTCACTTCAATTACATTATTGAATTTAATATTAATATGGTGATAAACAAGGAAGGACGGAAATATCATCGTGAGGCTTATCATGACCGATAAAATGGATGGAATACCATACCGCAACGCTCCTGATTCTACATCTTCTAACGCCCTTGACACTGTCAGAGATAGAAACAAATGAAGAAAAATCCTGCAAGAGATAGTGGTACCGAAGGGTGGAAACGACCCTCAGCATTGAGGAATACTACGCAAATAGCCTTTTTTTTAACTACGAGGTCCCCGCACCTAGGGGGCGCGCGTGGTATGTGGGACTTGACGATCTGCAAGGTGTTGGGAGCAGACCTCGGGCCCAAGGACTTTTAGGGCCCACCCACTAAACGACTCCCCTGCACTCTTACACCCGACGTCCGATCTCCGTGCGAGGTCAAAACCCGGTCAGAGTAGGGGGGTTGCTGCGGTCAGCACTACAACCAGACACGCGGTGCCACCCCGAGGACGCCCGACCGACGGGTCGTCGAGGCGATAGTCGACGACCGACGACGTCAGTCTCCGCGGTACTGCAACCCTACCAGGCCGCCCGGGCGATGCCGCTGGTGTTCCGGGATACCCCGCTTGGCCACAACCAGTCTGCCGGGTCGGAACGCGATACACCGCCGACCGGGTTGCTCTTCCACAGTATGTTCGGCGACGACAGCGACGACGGAAATGCGGACCGCATCGCAGTCCGCAGCCGCCGACGCGTCGTCCCGTCCTCCTGGTGCCAGCGCGCTAGATTGAAGATAGCGTGCGGCGCAGCCTCAACCCCTTTAGGTCGCCCCGTGACCATCACTGGGAGGAGACTGCCTCTTCATAGAGGCCGGAGCTGGACAGACGACCTCCTCCGACCACCGGCTCGGCGGCGGCGGCACGGCGCCGAGAGGGAAGAGAAGCTCTCCCTCTCCCGCTCCGCCGCCTCCTTCTGCGAGATGGTGGACTCGCAGAAATCGAGCATTAGCTGCGGGGACTCGTCGTTGCCGAGCATCGTAGCCACGACGGTCGGAAGCGACATACTACGCAAGTAGCATCGCCTAGCATAAGGTTGAGCCAAAAATCTTTATTCAAATGATAACAAAAACTGTACAAAGATTGAAATCAGTTAAAAGAAGCGCGCGTATGTTTTCAGTGGGAGAAAACTTTTTTTTACTACCTATGCTGATAGCCTTGAGAGGCTATTTCAGCTTCTCCTTGACGTGTAGGTGAGCACACGGGGCTCAAACCGGAGTGTTTCTAGCACTGGCCCTAGCAAGGGCAGGGCTGGAAAGAGAAACGCGCCCCACTGAGAAGATCCGGCGAGAAACTCAGTGGGCTGTGTCTGTAGGTTGATACATTTTTTTTTATCAGAAAACAATATTGTTACGCCCTGGGGTTCGAAATAAATAAAAAATTTACCGAATTACAAGTTAACACTGTATTAGCACCTAGAGCACTTATAACACTTCACTAACACCTTAAAATTCTCAATTCACTTCTTCCGTTTCGCTTCAGGTGATCCGTTCGCTGTTTCGCTTTGAGTAGCTCCGATTACTGACTGATTGCGTGCCATCCATGCAACGCCGATTATAGCCGATACCACATCCCTAGAATTATCGAGAATATTCCACACATTTCGAGTATTGTGCTTCCGTTATCTGAAAATAGATGGCGTTGCACTTCTCGAGCGTTCTAAATACTACTAAATTCTTTGTTATTCGTTCGACTATTCGGCGATAGATGACGTTACTCTTACGCGCGTAACAATATTAAACGTTTTCATCTAGACTGGTTTTGGCCAAAAGGCGAATTATGCGGGTATTGATCACACTATTTATGCCGACTGTTCCTGGAGTTATACTTAAAGCTATCACCTAGACAAGAGACTCCGGTCATTATTATACTTTTTTGTATTTAATGTATCGTACTGTTTATTTGTTTTTTGGTGTACAATAAAGAATACTCTCTCTCTCTCTCTCTCTCTCTCTCTCTCTCTCTCTCTCTCTTTCTCTCTCTCTATTAGCGAAGCACGTATCAGAGACACAACAATGCACGTATTATGGCTCATTTAAAACCAATATCGCGTTCAGCTGCGCCGCAACAATTAACACCGAATTAATAAAAGTGCAAAACTGAATATCACTGGAGGCAGTACATGAAAAGTACATTTATACACTACATAATCGTTTATACATTTATTTATTTGATTCCTTAGATAGGCGTACGAGCTCACAGCCCACCTGATGTTAAGTGGTTACTGGAGCCCATAGACATCTAAAACCTAAATGCGCCACCCACTTTGAGATATAAGTTCTAAGGTCATAGTATAGTTACAACGGCTGCCCCACCTTTCAAACCGAAACGCATTACTGCTTCACGGCAGAAATAGGCAGGGCGGTGGTATCTACCCGTGCAGACTCAAGAGGTCCTAACTACCAGTAAAAATTATATCTGTCTAAGATCTTCACAGCGTGAAACGGAACGCATATCTTAATTTTTTTATATTATCTGTGCATTTTACACTTAATTGCGACTTTGGGGACTTTTTGGCGGGAACGCGAGGAGTGAAGTTGTGTGATTTGTTTTATTTTGTCTATTTAGTGTTTCCTCGGGTTTAAATGTGTAATAATGGTGGTTTATTAACTGTTTAATATCTGTGAAAGTGCACAAATGTGGGAAAATGAAACAAAGCCGCTGGACGTAACTTCTCGGGATCCTCCAAAAAGTCCACTGAAAAAATCTTAGTAAATGACCACCATTTTACTGAGAATATGTTTCATCCCATATCATGTCATTTCATCCCAATAGATTAATATCTCAAATTAATCATCTTCATTTCATTTCGTTTCACTCCATATTATCATTTTAAGAATATAAATTAAAAATAAGACATGACTTAAAGGTCTCAGTTACCAGGTCATAAAATCTCTTAAAAAAAAAACGCGACTTTGGCGCCTTTTCTTGTAAGTTTTTATTTTATCGAATTATTATTGTCGGACTAAAAATCTATAAAATCACTTGGTTCCACAAAATCACCTTTTTTATTATCCCGAGCGTGGGCAATATCAATAAAATCTCTGGCGATTGAAATTAGTTGATCATGCCTTAGTATAAGGTTGCAATGGGTCGAGCCATTAGAGTAAGTCAGTCAGTCATACATGACTCGTCAAGGAATATAATCACATAAAATATTGCACCAATTATAAGCAAATAAATCAGTGTTTAGCAAAAATATTTTATTTATCTCTCAACTTAGTAGTAATAAAGTATCTAAATAATAAATAAAGAGCGTATTTAAATATGAACTAAATTTTTTTTTATGCCTATCTGTGCTGGTAACCTCACAGGGCTCACTCTGACGTATTCGCTAACTTCTTTTGGTCAGGAGGAAATCGTCGGACTTCCGCCCTCCCCAGAACCCATGAAAAGGCAAAGAGGGGAAAGTGAAGCGTTTAGTGCGGATCCACGGATCCACATCTCTCCCATCACCCTCCCCCTCGGGACGCCGGACCAGCGGTCGTCGGTGCCACGACCACCAGCCCTCTTGGTCGGCAGGCTATCCGGAGCCCGCCTAGATGGCGCCGGTTAGAATCGGTTATCCTACGAAATACCCCGCTCGCTCAGAACAAGCGTGGGTCGAGGATAGCCGGCCTTCCATCACCCGGATGCTCTTGCGTAAAACGCGTGCAGAGCAGCTTGCACGTCGTCTTCTTAGGCCCCCTTCGCCGGTCCCCAGAGCGAAATATGAAGAACCTCTATCCTCCATACGCGGGAGATATACGTGCAATAACCATCGGTGTGCTTAGTGGGAGTTTTTTAACGTTCTCGATAACGTAAAAGTTAACTCTAATTTGTATGCAGTTAGAACAGCGCCCCTAGCGGCAAACGTACGCAAACCATCCAACTACATACAAATATGAGTTAACTTTTACGGTATCGAGCACTTTAAAAAACTCGCACTAAGCACACTGACCGCTTCTTTAACTATAGCTAAAAGCAATGCTGATGTGAGGTACATACAAAGGGTCAGTAAAAAAATTTAAGAGTTAAAATAAAAACAAACCCATTTCAGTATATTTCGTAGCAAAATTTTGTATGCAAAAAAAAAAAACCTAGGTAAGTACGTATTTTTTTTTTGTACGAAACTGATGTTAAAAGAATTCATGAAAATATAGTGGCGCTTCATATTAAACTAGTGTTGGGAAGCTATCGACAAATATTTATCGTCCTACTAATATTATAAACGGCTCTAAGGGCTCTAAGGTCTCAGTATAGTTACAACGGCTGCCCCGCCCTTCAAACCGAAACGCATTACTGATTCACGGCAGAAATAGGCAGGATGGTGGTACCTACCCGTGCGGACTTACTAGAAGTCCTACCACCAGTAAGGTATCACGGGACTATGATTTGGAGCAATTTTCGATCGCGTATATAATTAATAAATTGTTAACGTTCTCACTATACGTATTTCTTAATAGAATCAGCTTGTTTTACTGGTGGTAGGGCGTCTTTTGAGCCCGCACGGGTAGGTACCATCACCTCACCTGTTTCTATCGTGAAGCAGTAATGCGTTTAGATTTAAACAGCCGTTGTACTGTAAAAACTTAGACCTTAGAACATATATCTCAAGGTGCGTGGCGGCATTTAAGTTGTCGATGTCTTTAAGATGTGGTAAACACTTATCTTATTCCGGTAACCGTACTCGTCGAACTCGGCAAAAAGGTCGACGTGCAACCTAACCTGAGCATCAGCCCGCTGAGTTTCTCGCCGGATCTTTTAAGCGGGTCGCGATCCCGATCCGGTAGTAGATTCATTCGCGAAGCACTGCTCTTGAGTTGTTAGCTCACCTTCGGAGGCGCTCGGACAGCTGTTAGCAAATCCCACCCCTCTTGGCTGAGCCCTTGCTCCCCCACCTGTTCTGGTGAAACTGGAAAGACCTCCGGGCCACCAGTAATACTTCAAGCATAAAAAAAGAAACTTATCTTATCCACTTGCCCAACCATCGAAGCTTAAAAAAAACTTTTATTCGAGTACTTCACAGTTTTCATTGTCGCGAACCGTAAAAATGCTATTTATAGATTATATTACTGGCTTGCGAATACTGAAGAAAAATACTATATCTTATACCTTTAAACGAGCAATTCTTGTATATTAATATACATATATAATCTGAATCTCGGAAACGGCTCCAACGATTTTCATAAAATTTAGTATACAGGGGATTTCGGGGGCGATAAATCGATCTAGCTACCATTTATTTTCAGAAAATGTTGTTTTATTCGTGGTTTTCAATAATCAACTCTTCCCGACATCTATTGGCGAATGGTAATACTATTTTTCTTAATTGAGGGCAACTAAACGCTTTAAAGCCACAACAAGATGGCGTTATCAAAAAAAAAACCGAGCAAAGCGCGGTCATCATCTAGTAACATAAATACGTGTAAATCGATAATACTGCAACTAATTATAATCGCAGCCCTATTATTTCGACCTCTCCAAAGCGCGCGCTCCGACGTAACATTTTTCATCAAACACGCGTTTTCCACGTACGCCCGATCCGTGAAAGGTCTTCCAAACACTCGCGTACGTTCTGTATCGAACGAAAATAAACAAATAAAAACTAACAAAAAAAAAGATAAAAAATAAATACGCTTTTTTTTTATATCCGTTAAAAAATTAATATTCGCATTCACTACTAGCATACTTCGTCGAATGATTTTGTAAATATTAAAAGTTGAGAATCGGATATGTGCCTTTTGAAGTGCGTCTAGTCAGAAATGTTCTTTTCATGTGGAGTACATTGGAGTTCATTCCATAGCCGGATGGTACGTGGCAAAAAAGATCTCTGGAAACGCACTGTGGATGACCTGATCACAAGGCACGAACTACCCAAGACTGGCTTGAAACCAACGTTGATCTCATAAGAGCTGAAAAGTGGCCCTCATCTAGCCCAAACCTCAACCCTGTAGACTTCAAATTATCGTTAGTTTTAGAGGACATGGTCTGCTCTAACGACACAGCGACATTGAGTCTCTTAAAGAATCTTTGAAGCAAGCAGTGACGAAATTTCCCTTGGAAACACGCGCGTGCATCCATAGATTCGTGGCCAAACATATTAAAGGCCAAAGCTGGCCATTTCGAATAGAATATCTTTTTATTCTACCGTATAAAAGAAAAACTGTTATGTGTCTATAGCTTTAATATTTATCTATATCTTTCATTTGATATAGTTCTTGAAAATTCTCCTTGATATTAAATTTTATATGAAAATGTTTTTACTCGTTAATACAAAATAGAGTTTTTGTAACTAGCAGATTTTTGTTTGACAGCGACGATATGTATGTGTATAATAAAAATCTTACATTTATTTCCGTTATCTGGTACCTGTAACTCAAGTTCTTTACGAACTTACCACGGGACCAGTTAACGTGGCGTGATTGTTAGTAAAAATTTATTTATTTTATTTGTTTATTTATTCTATACTAGCTGACCCGGCAGACTTCATAGTGCCTCAATCAATAAATAAAAGACCTAAACTTATGTATAAAATAAACTTAAAACAAACAAAAGGAATCCGTCCGACGGGGGATACATCAAAGGGAAACCAAAATTGTTATATTTATTTAATTCCGAGCATTTTCATATGTATCTACCTTTTAGACCTTCCCTGGACTTCCACAAATGATTCAAGACCAAAATTAGCCAAATCAGTCCAGCCGTTCTCGAGTTTTAGCGAGACTAACGAAGAGCAATTCATTTTTATATTTTATTCTATACAAGTAAACGTAGCATTTGGGCTACGTGCTTAGTACGAAAGGAAGGAGTCATTCCAGAGTATTAACAGACACCTGAGCCGCGGTCCGGTTTAGCAATACTTCTAAACCGCCGTTTAAACGAAGCTAAATCCGGGATTAGCTACATTCTGTAGCACGTCACATTATGTGGAAGGCATTGGGGAAGGCCTATGTCCAGCAGTGGGCAGATAAAGGCTGATGATGATGATGATTATGATGATGTAGCACGTCGGGAATGTTCGCCGAGGCACGAGTCTCGATTGTTTCTATACGACAATGCGGAAAAGGTGCACATACCTGATTCGCCGGGTCCGGGTCAGCCCTGACAGCATCCTGAAGGCATTAACAGACCGTTATGACAGTCGGTTTTTTTTTTCTACCTATGCTGATAGCCTTGAGAGGCTATTTCAGCTTCACCCTCACGTGTGTAGGTGAGCTCACGGGGCTCAAACCGGAGAGTTGCTAACACTGACCCTAGCAAGAGCAGTGCTTCGCAGAATCTACCACCAGATCGGAAACGCGATCCACTGAGAAGATCCGGCGAGAAACTCAGTGGGCTGTGTCTATGGGTTAATTCGTTCGTCGAGCCCTTCGTCACAAGCGACGGGTTCGCCGAGGACGGTTACCGGTGCTTGTGGTGCCTAAAAGCACCGTTAATGGATCAGGAGGATCCGTAATGACGTGCTCTGGGCGACGTTGACGGTTTACCATTCGGTCTACTGGGCCGGGTATGTAGTTTCCAGCGGCCACGATGAGAGGGTTCTCATGTCGTGCCGCCTTCCTAAAATGGCGCTGCGATGCCGACTGTAGATACTTACTAATTGAGTCGAGCTCCAGATCATCGTGGAGATCCACATTCCTCAGGAACCATGGTGCTCCGACGGCTATCCTGCAGACTCGGGATTGACTGTCGGTACTTGAACCATTGTATCATGGTTCACTTGCGGACTAAATATATCTACATTCATTCATTCATTCATTACTTTACGACGGGTTTATTATTATTACAATTATTAACACCATCGTCAGACATCGTAGGGGCGAATAGGGTGATCGAGCTAAGAGAAATATTGAGTACACCAATCATGTTTGTTGTCTTAGAACAATTTAGAAATCTTCTCTTGACGTTAGCAAACGAATGACAGTTTTTAGGACGGAGGCACCGCTCTTTAAGAAGGTTGGTTGGTAAGTGTGATGGCGTCTACGCGCCTCCATCGACTAGGCTCTGTCGTAGCACGAAGTTAGCCGTGTTCCGACGATACCGCAATCTTGCTGCCATCTCTCGGGAATCGTGCTGCGTTTCGTTTAGCTACCAAACTAATGACCGTCTCCGACATATACATAGATATATAAACTTTTTTCCTACCTATGCTGATAGCCTTGAGAGGCTATATCAGCTGCTTCTCCTTGTCGTGTAGGTTAGCTCACGGGGCCCAAACCGGGTGTGTTAGTAACACTGGCCCTAGCAAGAGCCGTGCTTCGCAGAATCTACCACTAGATCGGAAACGCGACCCACTGAGAAGATCCGGCGACAAACTCAGTGGGTTGATATATAGATAGTGAGCACATAAACAAAGGGCAAACAAACCTGTTCAACACACAAATGCTTGCCTGATCTGGGAATCGAACCCGTGACCCACGGCGCATTAGTCAGGGCCGCTAACCGCACCACTGAGACAGTCCAATTAACCACAGATTAAATGTTTTCAATGCAACCCGTCGCCGAGTGACGAGACCGTATCGTGTAAGATGGACAAAGTTGCGGGAAATTTTCGCTAAAGCTGTACTTTATTTACACCATTAATTAGACGGACAATGACCGACGGCTCGGGTGTGTACATTCGTTAAATACTGCGCGAATTCGTCACGTGTCAATCTGCAATCCAGGAATATAGCTGACACGACAACTTAAACAAAACCTTAAAATAAACAAAGCAAGACCGAATGTTCCTTACGCGCACCAAGCAAGTTTTTGAACTGATTTGAATTAAACACAGATAATCTATATATTAATACGTGAAGCAAAAACTTTGTATCCCTTTTTACGAAAATTGCGCGGACAGAGGATTATGAAATTTTCCATACTTATAGAGAATATAGAGAAGAAGTGCACAATGCTAATATTTTTTTTAAATAATGCATTAAAGATACATTAAATCAATAAAGAAAACATTACACACACTACATACCATGTATTTGACGCACACACGCATACATACTATTTATTGTCAAACTTTTGTTCTTGACGTCTGTTGTCAAATTGAGAATAGATTAAATATTGTTTGTCTTTATTAATATTTCTTATAGTGTGGAAAATTTCATACTCCTCCGTCCGCGCAATTTTCGTAAAAAGGGATACAAAGTTTTTGCTTCACGTATTAAAATATAGATAGACAAATTGATAAAATTTTATCAATTTGTGGTTTCTGAAAATTTACAAAATCCTTCATTAATAATAAAATATAGGATAGGTAATGTGTTACTGCCATCTACAGGAGCAATGAGAAACTAATCGAAGCGAAGCCATCTAGTGGCCGACGCCCGTAAACATTTTTGTCGAGTGCTCGAGTTGCTTATCTATAACTATTTTATGTGTATTAGGTATGTTATTGACGAATAACTATGAATATAATATAATTTAATAATAATAAAAAAATCTTACATCGATCTTTATTTTATAATGTTTTTTTTTATTGCTTACATGGGTGGACGAGCTCACAGCCCACCCGGTGTTAAGTGGTTACTGGAGCCCATAGACATCTACAACGTTAATGCGCCACCCACTTTGAGATATAAGCTCTAAGGTCTCAAGTATAGTTACAACGGCTGCTGCACCCTTCAAACCGAAACGCATTACTGCTTCACGGCAGAAATAGGCGGGGCAGTGGTACCTACCCGTGCGGACTCACAAGAGGTCCTACGACCATTAAAAAAGATGATTTCGGAGTCCACATTTCAGCACCATAGAGAAGGATAATGGTAGGTACGTGTCTGTGTGGTGAAACTGGAAAGGCCTCCGGGTGATAAGTAAGGCTTCAATCATTTTAAAAAATGGTAGGAGATGGTCACGACCCTTCGACATGAGGAATTCGACTCAGGGAGCAGGAGTTATGGAAGCGCTAATAAGGAGTTTTTACTTTGTGTGTTACACGTGTCGTGAGCAGCATGTGTATGTTAAAATGGCGCGCGTCAGTGTGCATGTGCGAAGATCGTGACTTTGCATCGAGAACGTGCTAAATGAGCATTTTTCGTGTCAAAGCATAGGCCATTTTTAATAAAAAAAAATTACGTGTTTATAACTGTGGACCGCGGGCCGCCGGAACAGTTCGCCGGTTTGAGTCCGGCGAAATAAGTATTTCCGAATTAACAAACTAACGAATAAGCCGTTTCCTAACGGATAAGACGTCCGGTGCATTCGTGTTGAGCGATGCACCGGAGTTCGAATCTCAGGCGGGTACCAATTTTTCTAATGAAATACTTCCAGTAATTACTGGTGGTAGGACCTCTTGTGAGTCCGCGCGGCTAGGTACCACCACCCTGCCTGTTTCTGCCGTGAAGCAGTAATGCGTTTCAGTTTGAAGGGTGGGGCAGCCGTTGTATAGGTAATAAGGTAACTCTCTACAAAGCTTGCATACGCCCCGTCATGACATATGCAAGCGTAGTGTTCGCTCACGCGGCCTTCACTATATCCTCTATAAGTGTGGGAAATTTCATACTCCTCCGTCTGCGTAATGTTCGTAAAAAGGGGTACAAAGTTTTTACCATCATTTTTACCATCGCACCGCCCGCCACCGGAGTAGAGTTCATCCATACTACCTGGAGCCACTGCGGTCATCCACAGTGCGTTTCCAGAGATCTTTTTTGCCGCGTACCATCCGGCTATGGAATGAGCTCCCCTCCACGGTGTTTCCCGAGCGCTATGACATGTCCTTCTTCAAATGAGGCTTGTGGAGAGTATAAAGCGGTAGGCAGCGGCTTGGCTCTGCCCCTGGCATTGCTGAAGTCCATGGGCGACGGTAACCACTCACCATCAGGTGGGCCGTATGCTCGTCTGCCTACAAGGGCAATAAAAAAAATTAATAATAATAAAAAATAAAATAAAAAAAACAAAGATTTTGCTTCACGTATTAATATATAGATAATGAATATAATGATGAAACAGGCAAAGAAAAGCGTGTATTTGTAATTGGGAAGTTGCAATATTGTTTGCGTCAAATTCGTAGTCAGTAACGCGCGGATCATGAGTGCATTACAAGTACGCTACGGGCCAACTATAAATGTGGACATGTTGTAAAGTATCCTGAATTAAAGCAAAAGTTTCACGGCTTGTCAACAAACCGTGGGTTTTTTTGCTTAGATGAGTGGACGAGCTCACGGCCCGCCTGGTGTTAAGTGGTTACGTACTACCTGTAAAATAAATAAAGGATTAAATGGATTAATTTTATTTATTGTGCTAACTTCGTATTTTAGATCAGTTTGTAATGGTTTTGTTTTAAAATACAAAAAAAGATGTGTGGTGTCGTGGGACACCGGATAGGAACCAAGTTCCTTATTATAAAAATATTAATTTTAAGTTCTATTCGAGGTATAAAGAAAATAAAACTGGAGGTCTCGCAACAACCCACGGCCATTCGGTAACGTGCGAACTTATTGTGGTACACTTCATTCACGGTTGTTTGCATAAGAGTTAGTGTATTGCGCAAACGAACGCTCTGAGATCGTGGTCAATGAATGATAAAAAAATATGTTATTTTTTGTACGTTATTACAAAGTTAAGTCATTCCGATTTGAGCAACCGACGCGCGTGGACGTGCTCATTGTTCGTTCGATTGCCCGACCTCGGTTCGTGGCACATCTGGCGTCCAAGTGTTTTGTCGGAAGTGACTACCGGTGATAATAGATCATTGTTCGTGGCACATCTGTGGCCCAAGTGTTTCTCGGAATTTGTACCTGCGCCTAATTACAAGGCATTGCCGCCCGGAAACTGTGCAGTGGTTCTATTCACTCTAATTCTATTCTATTTATTCTATTCACTAAAATTTCTAAAATTCCTAGAATCGCTTCGGCCAATTTAGTGTTACCGACGCAGGGGCCTCGCCGCAAGGCGAGCGCGTGTTTAAGTCCCGGGGCAGCCCCCCCTGGGCAGTTCGAAGAAATGGAGTTTTCTCCAACCAACACACTGCTCGCGGAATTTTTAAGCGAGAAATACCCGGCCCTCGAATCAGAATTTTTAGCTTACAAAGCTAAACGCGCCGTGAACTGTTCTGCCGTGCCCGCCGCGCCCGCCGTTTCCGCCACGCCTGCCGTTCCCGCGCCCCCTGCAAGCGCGCGCAAAACTCCCGCGCCGTACACCGCAGCCTCCGTCGCGCCCAGCACACCCGTGTCCCCCATACTGTCGCGAAAAACTGCCGCGTCTACCGCGGCAGCTTCCGTTCTACCTCAGCGATCGTCTGCGGCCTCCGTCGCGTCCGCCGCTCCCGCGCCTTCCTCCTCGTCCTCCGACTCTGACTCGGATATGGAGGTTGACCTCGTTCCCGCCTCATTAACAGATGGATTCACTCTCGTGCAAAAGGGTAAGAAGCGCGCCGCGGAGTCCCGAGCTTCCGCGGCCGCTAAAATAAGCAAAGCCGCGAACGCGTCGCGCCCCCGCCCTCCGACCCCCGTCGCTCCCTGTCCTCGTGCCACGCCGTCGCCGCGCCCGGTGGCACAAACGAGAAATCAGGCCCCTCCTCCGTTGATTATTCAAGAGAAGGCTGCTTGGGACCGTATCTCCCTGGCCCTTAAGGCCAAAAACATAAATTTTGTCAGTGCCCGTAACCTCGCGAACGGGATACAGATAAAAGTAGCAACACCCGACGACCATAGGGCCCTCTCAAGCTACCTCCGAAAGGAGCGTATAAGTTATCATACGTATACGCTCCAGGAGGAGCGTGAGCTCCGTGCAGTCATACGTGGCATCCCCAAGGAGTTAGATGCCGAGCTCGTAAAGGCCGACCTACTCGAACAAGGCCTACCCGTAAACTCCGTGCACCGCATGCACACAGGACGCGGGAGGGAGCCATACAATATGGTTCTCGTCGCCCTCCAGTCTACCCCCGAGGGTAAGAAAATCTTTAACGTCCGAACTGTCTGTAGGCTTTCCGGAATCACCGTGGAAACCCCTCATAAAAAAGGCACTCCGAGCCAGTGCCACAATTGTCAGTTGTACGGGCATTCTTCCCGTAATTGTCACGCGCGCCCTCGATGCGTCAAGTGTTTGGACGATCACGCCACGACTCTTTGCACTCGCGATCAAAAAACCGCGACGGAACCACCTAGCTGCGTCCTGTGCCGAACACAGGGTCACCCCGCGAATTACCGTGGATGCCCCCGAGCCCCTAAAATAAATCGCCGCGTCGCGCGTCAAAACCGCCTCCGAGCTTCCGGCCCTGACATCAAAGCCACGGCACCCTCTGTGCCGAAGGCTAAGCCTGCCTTCGTGCCGGCGCCGGTGCCCAGCGGCTCGGCCTGGGCTAAACCGTTGCCGTACACGAACACGGCTGTAGCTCCCTCCCCCGCGATTCGTCCCGTCCCCGCGATACGTCCCTCCCCCGTGATTCGTTCCTCCCCCGCGACCAGCACTCCGACCGCGTCCGACAATCTCGCTCTAGCGATCGACTTTTTTCAGTCGATCAACTTTGAGCGTGTTAATGCTTTGGGTGACGCCATTCGCGCCGCCTCCACTGCACAACACTTCATCGCCGTTGTGCAAGAATACGCTGACGTATACGCGTCGTTAAATACGTACGTCCTCCCCTCGCTCCGCCGGTAATCAATGGCGTACATAAGTAGAATAAAGCCCCTATCCGTAACGATAGGATTTTTTAACGCTTACGGTCTCGCAAATCAACGTGATCAGGTTTGTGATTTTTTGCGTGACCATCAAATTGACATCTTTTTGGTGCAGGAGACCCTGCTTAAGCCCGCGCGCCACGACCCTAAAATCGCGAACTATAACATGGTTAGGAACGACAGGCTCACTGCTCGTGGTGGTGGTACCGTCATTTACTATAGACGAGCCCTGCACTGCGTCCCACTCGACCCCCCCGCGCTTTCTAACATCGAAGCATCAGTATGCCGAATCTCACTGACGGGACACGCGCCGATCGTTATCGCGTCCGTTTATCTTCCACCGGATAAGATCGTTCTAAGCAGTGATATCGAGGCGCTGCTCGGCATGGGAAGCTCTGTCATTCTGGCGGGCGACCTAAATTGTAAACACGTCAGGTGGAACTCACACACCACAACACCGAATGGCAGGCGGCTTGACGCGTTAGTCGATGATCTCGCCTTCGATATTGTCGCTCCGCTAACCCCGACTCACTTCCCGCTAAATATCGCGCATCGCCCGGATATACTCGACATAGCGTTATTAAAAAACGTAACTCTGCGCTTACACTCGATCGAAGTAGTTTCAGAGTTAGATTCAGACCATCGTCCCGTCGTTATGAAGCTCGGTCGCGCTCCCGATTCCGTTCCCGTCACGAGGACTGTGGTGGATTGGCACACGCTGGGCATCAGCTTGGCTGAATCTGATCCACCATCGCTCCCGTTGAGCCCGGACTCTACCCCGTCTCCTCAGGATACCGCTGAAGCCATAGACATCTTAACGTCACACATCACCTCGACATTAGATAGGTCATCGAAGCAAGTTGTAGCGGAGGACTTCCTTCACCGCTTCAAATTGCCCGACGATATTAGGGAACTCCTTAGAGCTAAGAACACCTCGATCCGCGCCTACGATAGGTATCCTACCGTGGATAATCGTATTCGAATGCGTGCCCTACAACGCGACGTAAAGTCTCGCATCGCCGAAGTCCGAGATGCCAGATGGTCTGATTTCTTAGAAGGACTCGCGCCCTCCCAAAGGTCTTACTACCGCTTAGCTCGTACTCTCAAATCGGATACAGTAGTAACTATGCCCCCCCTCGTAGGCCCCTCAGGCCGACTCGCGGCGTTCGATGATGATGAAAAAGCAGAGCTGCTGGCCGATACATTGCAAACCCAGTGCACGCCCAGCACTCAATCCGTGGACCCTGTTCATGTAGAATTAGTAGACAGTGAGGTAGAACGCAGAGCCTCCTTGCCACCCTCGGATGCATTACCACCCGTCACCCCGATGGAAGTTAAAGACTTGATCAAAGACCTACGTCCTCGCAAGGCTCCCGGTTCCGACGGTATATCTAACCGCGTTATTAAACTTCTACCCGTCCAACTCATCGTGATGTTGGCATCTATTTTCAATGCCGCTATGGCGAACTGTATCTTTCCCGCGGTGTGGAAAGAAGCGGACGTTATCGGCATACATAAACCCGGTAAACCAAAAAATCATCCGACGAGCTACCGCCCGATTAGCCTCCTCATGTCTCTAGGCAAACTGTATGAGCGTCTGCTCTACAAACGCCTCAGAGACTTCGTCTCATCCAAGGGCATTCTCATCGATGAACAATTCGGATTCCGTACAAATCACTCATGCGTTCAACAGGTGCACCGCCTCACGGAGCACATTCTTGTGGGGCTTAATCGACCAAAACCGTTATACACGGGAGCTCTCTTCTTCGACGTCGCAAAAGCGTTCGACAAAGTCTGGCACAATGGTTTGATTTTCAAACTATTCAACATGGGCGTGCCGGATAGTCTCGTGCTCATCATACGGGACTTCTTGTCGAACCGCTCTTTTCGATATCGAGTCGAGGGAACCCGCTCCTCCCCACGACCTCTCACAGCTGGAGTCCCGCAAGGCTCTGTCCTCTCACCCCTCCTATTTAGCTTATTCGTCAACGATATTCCCCGGTCGCCGCCGACCCATTTAGCTTTATTCGCCGACGACACGACTGTTTACTATTCTAGTAGAAATAAGTCCCTAATCGCGAAGAAGCTTCAGAGCGCAGCCCTAGCCCTAGGACAGTGGTTCCGAAAATGGCGCATAGACATCAACCCAGCGAAAAGTACTGCGGTGCTATTTCAGAGGGGAAGCTCCACACGGATTTCCTCCCGGATTAGGAGGAGGAATCTCACACCCCCGATTACTCTCTTTAGACAACCCATACCCTGGGCCAGGAAGGTCAAGTACCTGGGCGTTACCCTGGATGCATCGATGACATTCCGCCCGCATATAAAATCAGTCCGTGACCGTGCCGCGTTTATTCTCGGTAGACTCTACCCCATGATCTGTAAGCGGAGTAAAATGTCCCTTCAGAACAAGGTGACACTTTACAAAACTTGCATAAGGCCCGTCATGACTTACGCGAGTGTGGTGTTCGCTCACGCGGCCCGCACACACATAGACACCCTCCAATCTCTACAATCCCGCTTTTGCAGGTTAGCCGTCGGAGCTCCGTGGTTCGTGAGGAACGTTGACCTACACGACGACCTGGGCCTCGAATCAATTCGGAAATACATGAAGTCAGCGTCGGAACGATACTTCGATAAGGCTATGCGTCATGATAATCGCCTTATCGTTGCCGCCGCTGACTACTCCCCGAATCCTGATCATGCAGGAGCCAGTCACCGTCGACGCCCTAGACACGTCCTTACGGATCCATCAGATCCAATAACCTTTGCATTAGATGCCTTCAGCTCTAATACTAGGGGCAGGCTTAGGGACCCCGGTAACCGTACTCGTCGAACTCGACAAAGAGGTCGACGTGCAACCTAACCCATGCATCAGCCCGCTGAGTTTCTCGCCGGATCTTCTCAGCGGGTCGCGATTCCGATCCGGTAGTAGATTCATTCGCGAAACAATTGCTCTTGAGTTGTTAGGTCTCCTTCGGAGGCGCTCGGGCAGTTGTTAGCAAATCCCACCCCTCTTGGCTGAGCCTTTGCTCGCCCACCTGTCCTGGTGAAACTGGAAAGGCCTTCGGGCCACCAGTAAACTTTCAATCATAAAAAAAAAACAAAGTTAAGTCGTACACTGTGTGCATAACTAATAAAAATCTTACGTTACGGACGTTTTTTTCCGGTTAGGGTACCCCTTCGCATCGTCCCATAAGGACCTTCGTTCCAAAAAACATTGCTCAATCTAATGAAAACGTATTTTTAATATATTTGCAGTAATTCTGGAAAACGTCTGAAATTCAAACATTGTCAGCAGCAGTGTTAGTCTCTTACAAATCCAGACTTATTGCGAACTGACTGCCAAGTAGCAAGAATCGTTCGTTCGTCGGTACTTATTACATGTCTACAGAGCTGATACGTACCAAAATGGATGTTTCAAACGAGCATTAAAAACACGGTGATTTATTTTCGCACTCATTTGATATGTTTTAGAAGAATATTAAAATCCGGTTTGAATTTTTTTTAAATCTTCTATAAGACTTTTTTTAAATCCGTATAACAAAAATAAAATTTACTCGGAAAACATTGACACATCGTTTTTGAAGCTATAAAGATAACTAGAGGTCCCGCAATAGTCGAAATTCGACTATAATTAATTGGAATAATAATTGTAAGTTTGTACACTATTATTGTATACTTCTATAATCACAAATTTCGCCAAGACTACACTATAAAAAATATTAACAAAGACAATATTTAATCTATTCTCAATTTGACCACAGACGTCAAGAACAAAAGTTTGACAATAAATAGTATGCATGCGTGTGTGCGTCAAATACATGGTATGTAGTGTGTGTAATGTTTTCTTTATTAATTTAATGTATCTTTTATGGATTATTTAAATAAATATTAGCATTGTGCACTTCTTCTCTATATTCTCTAAAGTGTAGGAAATTTCATACTCCTCCGCAACTTTCGTAAAAAGGGATAGAAAGTTTTTGCTTCACGTATTAATATATAGATAGTTTAAAATTCAGGTCACAATTACGTCGTTATTGGTGCCCATGGACATCATAACGTTATCAACTTAACACGCGAGATTATTTTCTAGAATATTTTGTGTTACAACTAAGTCGGGTTACGCCACTGATTATATTTTTCTATAATTCCATGATTTTTCTCAATTTCGTCTATTACAGAGATTATGTTTTTTTGTTTTTTTTTATTGCCCTTGTAGGCAGACGAGAATACGGCCCACCTGATGGTGAGTGGTTACCGCCGCCCATTGACTTCAGCAATGCCAGGGGCAGAGCCAAGCCGCTGCCTACCGTAATGTACCATTGAATAGTCTTTTTTTTCCTAACTATTCGCTAGTAGCGTAAGGGGCTAGTTCAGCTACTGAGCTCACGGGCTCAACCTGAGAGAAATTGTTAATACTAAGCCTAGCAAGAGCAGTGCTTCACAGAATCTACATTCGGCTCGGAAACGCGACCCACTGAGAAGATCAGGCGAGAATTTCAGTGAGCTCTGTGTGCTTAGTGCGAGCATTTTAACGTTCTCGATAGCGTAAAAGTTAACTCAAATTGGTATGCAGTTGGAACAGCGCCCCTAGTGGCAAACGTAGGCAAAAATTCAACTCCATACAAATTTAAGTTAGCTTTTGTAAGTCCGCACGGGTGGTAGGTACCACCACCCCGCCTATTTCTGTCGTGAAGCAGTAAAGCGTTTCGGTTTGAAGGGCGGGGCAGCTGTTGTAACTATACTGAGACCTTAGAACTCATATCTCAAGGTGGGTGGCGCATTTACGTTGTAGATGTCTATGGGCTCCAGTAACCACTTAACACCAGGTGGGTTGTGACCTCGTGCACCCATCTAAGCAATAAAAAAAAGATAAGGTGCTCTGTCTATTTTTCGATGAAGTCTACACGATTTTTTTTTGTGTGAAGTTGCTTGTATCACCTCCATACATTACACAACCCAGTAATAATTTAGGATTAAAACATGCAGATTTAGATGTGCGTTTTCTTTCATTCGTCTCTCGTTCTGTTCAGTTGTCGAGTACAAAAGCTACTTTTATTACAGCTGAGCTTTCAACCGAACTTGCATTTCCATACGAATAAGTTTCTCCTACTGCAATATTGAATCGTAAGTGTAGGTACCTATCCGAAAAGGATTGTTGCTAATGAAAATTTCTAATAGATGTCTGAAGAATCCTCGTATAGACAGACACGTCCTTACGGATCCATCAGATCCAACTAACCCTTGCATTATACGCCTTCAGCTCTAACACTAGGAGTAGGCTTAGAGACTCCGGTAGCCGTACTCGTCGAACTCGGCAAAGAGGTCGACGTGCAACCTAACCTAAATATCAGTCTAAATATCTTCTCAGCGGGTCGCGATTCCGATCCGGTAGTAGATTCATTCGCGAAGCAGTCTCTTGAATTGTTAGGTCTCCTTCGGAGGCGCTCGGGTAGTTGTTAGCAAATCTCACCCCTAATGGCTGACCCTTTGCTCACCCACCTGTCCTGGTAAAACTGCAAAAGCCTCCGGGCCACCAGTAACTTCTCAAAGAAATAAAAGTATAACTATAGATAGAACTAGTCGGTTTCACGATTTAGGTTCCATTAAAACGCTAGCCAGACACTTTTGGCCTTTTTTTTGTTTGTTAACAAATTATCACATTCGCCGTTTTGTTTCTGAATTTTTAATAAATTTGCTTTAATTTAGATTAACAGCTTACTGGTATATAAATTAAATCAAATAAAAATGCACGCCATCTATGACAACTTTTAAATACTTAATGTACATTCTGAATTAGTTATACTACTCGACGCTAGATGGTGTATGAAATTTGTCTTTAAAAATTATCTTTCATTAGTATTTTTAAAAAAAATATGTAATTGCAATATAAGTCCTCTTTAGATTTATAAAAGAAAAAGGACAAAAGGGTAATGAAATAAAACAAATTATAAAATACAACAACAATGTAATTATTTGGTACGTTTTGTTCAAAAATTTACAAACTTTTAAAAAATATAATCCAAAAATACATGCAAAATATAAGTTATTATTACACATTATGTACAATATAGAACTTTTCAAGTGGCCTCGGGTTTGATATAAATTCAGATCGAAAAATTGCATTAATAAATAGAGGTTTTTATCACAATATTACTTGAATAACGAAAAATTTTTTACAAGTTTCTACACAGGCCACTAGATGGCGTTTAAATAAATTTTGAGCAAACATTTAAAGATCTAATAATCTCATTTATGAATAATTTAATAAACATGCAACTTTTAAGACAACGAAACAATAATTACTATGCATATTTTTTGCGTGTTGGTGTAGCTCTATTAAACAAATGAAATGTTACCAAAATAGGACTTTTTAAGTCAATTATGAATTCAATACTTTAAAAATATTAACAAAATCATAAATAATAAAACTAAAAACATTCTGTGTTACATGATAAACTATAATAATTATATCTACAACATAAATAATAGGAAATTGTAACTTAAATGTCGTATCGCGATTTATCTATGTACAAGTTGAGTGGAAGGTCTTTATAATTTCTAAGATCGGTTGTTTTGCTTTTAACAAATCAATTATTTTAATTCGGTTTTTTTTCAACAACTTTATAACATGGTAGCATATTTTATATACATTTTCACAGTGGTGAATGTTCACGCGTGTACAAGTAATTATTGTTTTATTGCCTTAAAGTGTATTGATTATATTATTGTAACAGTTTCACAGCCATAGTTCAGTTTAGCATAGCCTTAGTTCGTTTGGCGCTGCATCCATTGGCGGCCATTTGCACGCATTTCTGAAACAAACCACGCGCTGTCATTAATGTCAGTGCCCTGTTTTTTTGTTGTTGTTTTATTGTTTAGATGGATGGACGAGCTCACAGCCCACCTGATGTTAAGTGGTTATTGGAGCCCATAGACATCTACAACGTAAATGCGCCACCCACCTCGAGATATAAGTTCTAAGGTCTCAGTAAATATAGCTACAACGGCTGCCCCACCCTTCAAACCGAAACGCATTACTGCTTCACGGCAGAAATAGGCAGGGTGGTAGTGCCTACCCGCTTTGATTCACAAGAGGTCCTACCACCAGTGATAGTGCGATATACTGAATGCTATATGACAAATATTTTTTCTGTATGGAAACTAGCGACATCTTGCAGCGGTTACCCTTAAACTTATATTTTGTTAATGTTAAGGCATTTAATTATGGTATAACTAAACACAAAAAAAAAAAAAAATATAAATCATACAAATCTTTGTTTGTTATAGACAAATTGATTAAATTTTATCAATTTGTGGTTTCTGGAGATTAACAAAATCCTTAATTAAAAATAAAATATATTTAATATGTTACTGCCATCTACAGGAGCAATGAGAAACTGATCGAAGCGACGCCATCTAGTGGCCGACGCCCGTAAACTTTTTTGTTGAGTGCTCAAGTTGCTTATCTATAACTAATTTATGAGTATTATCTATATCTTATCTATAATGTGAAATGTGTTTGTTTGTTTGCAATTTACTTTTTTTATGATTGAGGGATTACTGGTGGCCCGGCGACCTTTCCAGTTTCACCAGGACAGGTGGGCGAGCAAAGGCTCAGCCAGGAGGAGTGGGATTAGCTAACAGCTGCCCGAGCGCCTCCGAAGGAGACCTAACAGCTCAAGAGCAGCTGCTTCGCGAATGAATCTACTACCGGATCGGAATCGCGACCCGCTGAGAAGATCCGTCGAGAAACTCAGCGAGCTGATGCATGGGTTAGGTTGCACGGCGAACTCTTTGTCGAGTTCGACGAGCACGGTTACCGAGGTCCCTAAGCCTGCTCCTAGTGTTAGAGCTGAAGGCGTCTAATGCAACGGTTATTAGATCTGATGGATCCGTAAGGACGTCATTGTAAAAGAATATGACCGTGACCAACTTTCGATATACACATCTGTTTTATGAATCTTTCTATTTTCACTAAGAACTATATTGTGTTCTGTTGATCTTGAGACAGGACTAGTCTCAAATTGTATGTATAATTTTTAACCCAGAGCGCAGACTCCGCCGCAGAATAAGTAGGGTAATGATTAACCCCCTCCCCACCCCTTCCCGTGCCTGATAGCTGTCAATTTTTTTTGCTTACTTGGATGGACGAGTTCAAAACCCACCTGGTGTTAAGTGGTTACTTGAGCCCATGGACATCTACAACGTGGGCCACCCACCTTGAGATAATATGAGCTCTAAGGTCTCAGAACGTGCCTGTTGATAAAAGTTAATCTCACCTGTGTTCCAGGGTCGAAGTCGAATCCATCAGAGCAGCTCATGAGGAATGCGTCTCCAGCTTTACAGAGATAGAATCTGTCGCAGCGGTCTGGATGGGGAAGACGTCCGTAAGAACCTCGTGGGCAGAGAGATGGGATGTGCTCCGGGAGCTCTATTGGCTTGGCCGCTTTGGTCCCCTGCATTGGGTCTCGGTCCGGGTTGGGTCCGGAGTACCCGCGCGTGCAACCTCCACTTCCGACTGGAACGCAGCTCTGAGGACCAATAGTAAGACTTGGCACAGCTATTCCACAGTGTCCTTATGGGAATTAATGCAGACCAGGTATTCCCAAAGTAGTCACTGTCGACCCTTACTATTTTCTCACAGGGCTCACAGCCCACCTGGTGTTAACTGGTTACTGGAACCCATAGACATCTACGACGTAAATGCGCCACCCACCTTGAGATATAAGTTCTAAGGTCTCAAGTATGGTTACAACGACAGCCCCACCCTTCAAACCGAAACGCATTACTGCTTCACGGCAGAAATAGGCACACCCTAGCGTGTAGGTGAGCTCTCGGGGCTCAAACCGGAGGTGTTGCTAACACTGGCCCTAGCAAGAGCAGTGTTTCGCAAAATCTACCACCGGATCGGAAACGCGACCCACTGAGTAGATCCGGCGAGAAACTCAGTGGGCTGTGTCTATGGGTTAATTTACTCGTCGAGCCCTTCGTCGCAAGCGACGGATTCGACGAGGACGATGACCGGTGCTTGAAGTACCTAAAAGCACCGTTAGTGGATCGGGAGGATCCGTAATGACGTGTTTAGGACGACGCGACTGTTTACAATTCGGTCCACAGGATGGGGTATGCGTTTACCAGTGATGGAGTATCTTGTGAGGCCATTCAAATAGCTACCACCATTATTTCTGCCGCAAAACAGTAATGCGTTTTGGGTATTTAAAACTCAGTCGGAGTCAAGTTCGGAGACGATGCGCTGTGCTGTCCATGGGCTCTGATAATCACTTAAGACGAAGTAGACCGTGTGTTCGTGCACCGGTTTACACAATGAATAAAACTGTCAATTATTATTTTGAAATTTGTGTCAATTATTATTAGACCCGTGATATCATTGCGCTGACCTGACCGAAGGTCTGTGAGGACGTTCCTCCAGGGTTTTTTTTATTATCCTTGTAAGCAGACGAGCATACGGCCCACCTGATGGTGAGTGGTTACCGTCGCCCATGGACTTCAGCAATGCCAGGGGCAGAGCCAAGCCGCTGCCTACCGCTTAATACTCTCCACAAGCCTCGTTTGAAGAAGGACATGTCATAGCGCTCGGGAAACACCGTGGAGGGGAGCTCATTCCATAGCCGGATGGTACGTGGCAAAAAAGACCTCTGGAAACGCATTGCAGATGAACGCAGCGGTTCCAGATGATATGGATGAACTCTGCTCCGATGGCGGGAGGTGTGATAATAAAAAGCAGATGAGGGGATATAGTTACAACGGCTGCCCCTTCTTTCAAACCGAAATGTATTACTGCTTCACGGCAGAAATAGGCAGGGTGGTGGTACCTACCCGCGCAGACTCACAAGAGGTCCTACCACCAGTAATAAAGACGGTCCCCCAAATCAAAATAGGCGCCATACCTTAAGATACCTTAGACCTTAGTTTTGGTTCTATTCTGGTACTGTCTTTAGCCATGTCTTTGATTGTTGATCAAATTGTAAAGCTTTTAAGAATCTAAATAGTCTCTTGTCGATAGTTAGAAGTGTTAGTAATTATTATCGAAAACGACATAGGCGTGGTGGCAGAAATGGCCAAGACGCCGGTACCTAACCGCGCTGGTCTACAATACGTCTTGGCCCTAGCACTATCCAGTGGCTAATGGAGTGCTTGGAGACTTACATCCAGTCCAGGGCTGTATTCGTATCCCTGGCCGCAGTACAGCGGGATGGCGATGCCGAGGGTGCACATGTAGAACTTGTTGCAGTCCTCAGCACTGGCCACGTTCCCTATGAACCCTGGTGGACAGATGGCTGGCGTCGTGGTCTCCTCGCGCTGTGTGGTCCTAGTCGCCTCTGTTCCTTCCGAGGTGGTCACTTTAGAGACAGTGGTCGATTCTGGACTCTGTTCGGTTGTTTTAGCGTCGACAGTCGTTTGTGCGGTGTCTGAAGTTGTGAGGTCGGGCAGCTTGGTTGTAGTTGGTCCTAACGTGCAACCGCCCTCGGCTACTCGGACGCAGGTCTGTTAGACAAAGGCTCATATTGTTAACGTCTTAACTTATCCGTTTGATAAATAATAAAGCTTCAGTATGATGGCGCTGAAATTCGGCTATAAATCTGTCCATGGAGATAATATAATGTGGGACGCCCCGAGATCAAGTGGAGCGATGTCTTTGCGAGGGGTGGCCGTCAAAAACTGATCTAGAGAACCGAAAACCGGGTTCAGTGGCGCAAATTTGGAGAGATCGTATTCAAATTGGAACAATTATTGATGATAGTGAAATTGCGAACACTTGCAATATCGGGTCGTTGTTCATTGGTTTTTATTTGATTAAAATTAAGCTATTATCGGGGAGGGTAGTTCTTCCAACATGTAAGCTGTCACCCACAGTATGAGATTTTTTTTTCTAAGTCTATGGTGGATAGATGAGCATTGATGAGGAGTGATTACCGTATCGGCCATGGACGTCAATGACGCCAACGACACAGCTAAATGGCTGCCTGCCGTTGAGACCATAATCTTATTATTTTATAGTAACGTGTATACTGCTATTCAATCTAGGACGCAGGATTGCTTTATGGATATATTAGTAGGTCTGGAGTAGCTTTTAGTACGGACTAACGATCGAGCAGCTATGATTATTAAAAAGCTTAATGTTAAATGGTCATCGGAGCTCACAGACGTCAATAACCTAAATGCCGCCGTCCACCTTGAGACATGAGTGCTAAGTCTCAGTTTTAACAGTACAACGGCTATCCCGCCCTTCAAACCGAAACGCATTACTGCGTCACGGCAGAGATAGGCAGGATGGTGGTACCTACCCGTGCGGACTCACAAGAGGTCCTACCATGAGTAAAAATTTGTCCGTAGAAGCTCATAACACGTTCCCGGCGGATGGAAGAGAGCCTTTTTCGGATATTTAGCTCCCTTAGAATGGAATAATAGAATACGTCTTGGCCCTAGCATTATCCGGTGGCTAATGAAGTGCTTGGAGACTTACATCGAGTCCAGGGCTGTACTCGTATCCCTGGCTGCAGTACAGCGGGATGGCGATGCCGAGGGTGCACATGTAGAACTTGTTGCAGTCCTCGGCACTGGCCACGTTCCCTATGAACCCTGGCGGACATATGGCCGGCGTCGTGGTCTCCTCGCGCTGTGTGGTCCCAGTCGCCTCTGCCCCTTCCGAGGTAGTGGCATGTGTTGTTTCGGAAGTAACGGCTTCACCAGAAGTTGTTGTTTCAGAAGTAGCTCCCGTATTTGTTGTTGTGTGTCCGGTTTGACTTGGCCTTGATTCATCATCATTAGCTTGAGTGGTCGCTTTAGAGACAGTGGTTGATTCTGGACTTTGTTCAGTTGTTTTAGTGTCGACAGTCGTTTGTGCGGTGTCTGGAGTTGTCAGGTCGGGGAGTTTGGTTGTAGTTGGTCCAAACGTGCAGCCGCCCTCGGCTATTCGGACGCAGTTCTGTTGAGGGGAAGCATAAATTTATTTACATCATGACCATTTGAGGTGCATGATAGGATTATAGATGAGTGAACCAATTTGGACATTTTAATTTATTTATATCAGGAGTTGGACCTTTTAAAAGTCGCGGAGACCTGTTAGATGAGGGCTGTATAGGACCGACCACTATGGCAAGCCTTTGAGGAGTTGTATGTCCAGTAGAGGACGTTTTTTTATGTTTTATTGCTTATATGGGTGGACGATCTCACAGCCCACCTGGTCTTAAGTAGTTACTGGAGCCCATAGACATCTACGACGTAAATGCGCCACCCACCTTGAGATATAAGTTCTAAGGTCTCAATATAGTTACAACGGATGCCCCGCCCCTCAAACCCCGAAACGGCAGCACTGCTTCACGGCAGAAATAGACGAGGTGGTGGTACCTACCCGTGCGGGCTCACAAGAGGTTCTACCACTAGTAAGCGTTCGAAGATTCCGGTACTTAGAGGTACGGATACATGACGCGGCAATAAAAGCGTGTTGAAAGACTCTGTCTACCACAAGCACCGGTTATCGTTCTCGTCGAACCCGTCGCTTGCGACGAAGGGCTCGACGAGCGAATTAACCCATAGACACAGCCCACTGAGTTTCTCGCCGGATCTTCTCAGTGGGTCCCGTTTCCGATCCGGTGGTAGATTCTGCGAAGCACTGCTCTTGCTATGGCCAGTGTTAGCAACACTCCAGTTTGAGCCCCGAGATCTCACCTACACGTCAAGGCGAAGCTGATCTATATCTCCACCTATTATATTATTATATATAAAACTCACGTCTGAAGCTGGGTCGAACTCGTATCCCTCACTACAGTACAGCCGGATGGCGATCCCGCTGGTGCACATATAGAAGGCGTCGCACCGGTCCGGAGCGGGCACATTGCCCACCCAGCCCGGGGGACAGATCGAGCGTGGGGTTGTCTCGAAGTTTCCAGAAGTCGTGCTCGTTACTTCTGAAGTCGCAGTTTCAGTTGGCTGTGTGCCTGCTTCTGTGGTTTCAATGTCAGTGGTTGCTTCATCAGAAGAGTCTCTAGTCGGCCTGTTGCCATCAGAAGTTGTTGCTTCATAAATTCCTGTACTACCAGACGTTACTGGTTCGGTAGTGACCGCGGAATCAGTAGTTGAGTCGGCTGCTTCTGTAGTAGAATCAGCTGGGTCTGATGTTGGAGTCGTAGCAGCGGCTTCTACGGTAGTCGTAGAGATACTATCAGGAATTGTTATTTCTTCTGAAGGACTTGCAGTTGTATCTGATTGCACAGTGGTCGTGATTGGTCCTAAAGTACAGCCACCTTCGGCTATCTTCACGCACGACTGCGAACAATAACATTAAAATAGTAAAGATATATTTCCTTTAGTTTTTACACATTGTTTTCTGTATAATGCACTGTCGATTGCACCTATAAGTAATTGAGGTGACATCTGCCATGAACTTTTGTCAGTTTGTCAATGTTTTGTATTGTTGATCACTTTGTTGGTGCAACTTGCACACACGGTAGAAGTGATACCTGTGAGTGTGATACTTATAAAAATAAAAATAATCGCAAGGGTCAACCACTCCGCAGAAATATATTAAGTGTATATAAGTATGATTTGGCAAGAGAAGAACGAGATTTGACGAGAACGTCTATCAACTGTGTAACATCTCGTCACCGCGATTCAGGAATAGTTGAATTTACGTGCAGCGACATCTGTTGATAACAAAATAAATAGAAATAATTGTAAATCATCTTTTATAGTATGAGGTAGCTCCCTCTGTGAATTGATATTTTAACTTAACGTATAATGTGTTCTGTTTCATTCTCTCGCCGGCCGAATCCTATACATTTATGTGTTTGTGTCTCTATGGACTTATTTTTTTGTTTCATCGAGTTTGAAATCACAATGATTCTAAAGAAGTTTCACTTCAAAAATATATATATTCAGGCTTTATGTAACACTTACATCAGAAGGTGGGTCGTATTCGAACCCTGAGCTGCAGAACAGCGGTAATGCGATTCCATTCACGCACATGATGAACCCATCGCAACGATCCGGATGCGGCAGATTCCCAAGCCAGTTGGGCGGACACAACGACGGTGTGGTTGTCTCAACCCTAACTGTCGTAGTTGTGACAGCTTCAGTAGTTGATGCTCCATCACTAGTTGAATCTATAGTCGTAGCAGCTACTTCTGTAGTTGCAGACGAATCCGTTGTATCAGAACCCGTAGTTTCTGTTGTGAAACTAGCCGAAGTAGTAGGTTCGAAAATCGTGGCACCGGTAGCTTCTGTTGTGATACCATCGGAAGTTGTATCATCGTTATGGGTGGTATCTGTACCAGCTTCAGTGGTTGAGCCGTCATCATCAATATTAGTGGTGCCTGTGGTAGTTTCGGTGGTGATATCATGAGAAGGGGTCTCCGTGGTCGGACTGGTGACATCTGAAGTTGTCTGGGTGTCCGCGGTTGTGTGTTGGGACGTCGTGTCTGTGGCAGGTGTTGTGCTCTGTCCTAGAGTACATCCTCCTTCTGATATTTTCGCGCAGGTCTGTTAAAAAGAATTTAAGATAAGAGTGTCGATCTTAAGAACAGTTCTAATATGTTCCATACACGATATTCTATGATCGGAATGAATGGTTATATGGTTTAAGGCACATTTCGCTTCATACAAGACATTTATCTTTGGTAATTAAAGATGCGTTTTATTTGGTATCAGCAAACAAAAGTTCGATGTTTCTAATTGAACTTCAATTGATTTTACTCCATTCAAATAGCTGAAGAAGTTTCCATTTTAGTTATGATATTTTTTGCCAAATTTTAAACTTTAATGGCTTTCCTGTAAAGTTGCAAAAATTGCGCATAAATCAAACGGCCTTCCCTCAATAGATACCTTGTTCTAGACCCCTCGAGGAGTCTCTTATTCATTTTTATCCAATATTATAAACTTTACATACATATAATATTTATAAAATAAGGTATGTTTTTTTTATTAGAATTGAATTACCTAAAACATCTTTCTATTTTGGGCTTTTTAGGGCATTTCCTGTTGAGTTTTCGATCTAATCTTAAGGCCGTCGCCATCATTCTATTTTGCTGCCAAACACCAAATCAAGTAGATCAGAAATGTGTCATCCCAAATTATGGTAGGACCTCTTGTGAGTTTGCGTGGGTAGGTACCACCGCCCTGCCTATTTCTGCCGTGAAGCAGTGATGCGTTTCGGTTTGAAGGGTGAGGCAGCCGTCGTAACTATACTTGAGACCTTAGAACTTATATCTCAAGGTGTGTGGCGCATTTACGTTGTAGATGTCTATGGGCTCCAGTAGCCACTTAACACCAGGTGGGCTGTGAGCTAGTCCACATATCTAAGTAATAAAAAAATTAACTTACCTCAGCGGCGGGGTCATATTCGAACCCTTCACTACAGAACAACTGCAAGGGGACACCGCCAGCGCACATGATGAAAGAATTGCAGAGGTCCGGATGCGGCAGGGTACCCACGAAGCCAGGCGGACAGATTGGCGGCGCTTCTGTGGCCGCAGACGCTTCAGTAGACGTAGCAGCCTCTGAAGTCCGAGAAGTGGTTTCATCGGTGGTAGGTTGCGCGGTGGTTGTGTCCGCTTCGGTTGCGGGAACCGAAGCTGTTGGTGAATTCGAAGCGTCGGTTTCTGAAGTAGTGCTGGTCGCCGCGTTTGTCGTAGTCTCAACTATCGGTCCCAACGTGCAACCACCAGGTGCTATTCTTACGCACGTCTGTAAAGACGAACATTAATTAAAATTGATTCAAATCTAATATTAGTAGGCCAGGCTTCAAATAAAATTTAAAATACATCTTTTATCTTTGTTATTGCTTAGTTGGGTGGACGAGCTCACAGCCCACCTGGTGTTAAGTAGTTACTGGAGCCCATAGACATCAACAACATAAATGCGCCACCCACCTTCAGATATGAGTTGTAAGTCTCAGTTTAATACAACCCTACCTGTCAAAATGCCTACGTGGCCTAAGAATGGCCTAAGTGGCCTAAAGAATAAGACGTCCGGTGCATTCGTGTTGAGTGATGCACCGGTGTTCGAATCCCAGGCGGGTACCAATTTTTCTAAGGAAATACGAACTTAACATGATCACTAATGATGAAGGAATAAAATCTGTTCTGGTGGTAAGGCGAGCACCCACGTGTCTATGGGCTCCAGTAACCTCTTAATACCAGACAAACTCGTCCACCCATTTAAGCAATAAAAAAAAACACTATTGAATTCGTACACCAGACCAGAACGAAAGCTTTTTGCGTTAGAAAAGGGCTTTGAGGATTTCAATCCAACCTATCGAAGAGTTAACGGAGATAGGTACAGTTATGACCTGGATGATCAATTACTTCGTATTGATACTGACCTCTACTTGGGTGGAGTACTCGTAGCCTTCGCTGCAGAAGAGCTGGAGAGCGGTGCCAGCCGTGCACATGTAGAAAGAGTAGCAAATAACCGGATGGGGCTTAGTTCCGAAGAAATCCGGTGGGCACAGAGCCGGTGGTTCGGTTTCCATGGCAACCGTGGTTGTTGACGCTTCGGTTGTCGATGTAGCTCCAGAAGTCGTCGGTTGCGACTCTGTATTCGAACCAGACTCTGTGGTCTGTGAGTCTGTTTGGCCATCGGTTATTGAAGTCGAGTCGGTGTTGGAACCGACTGTGGTAGAAGCGATGACTGTTGATTCTTGGGTTTCAGAAGTAGATGGGTAGTTTGTTGTCGGTATGGGTTCTGTAGTTTGGGTTTCTGCTGGGGGATTTGTGCTCGTCGGCGTGATAGTAGGAAGGTTAGTTGTTGGAGACGTGGCTGGTCCTAGAGTGCAACCTCCTTCAGCTATCACCACGCAAGTCTGAAAGGAAATGATAATTATTTTATACTAGCTGACCCGGCAGACTTCGTAGTGCCTCAATCGATAAATAAAACACTTAAACTTTTGTATAAAATAAACTTAAAACAAACAAAAGAAATCCATTCGACGGAGGATACATCAAAGGAAAAACAAAACTGTTATTTTTATTTAATTCCGAGCATTTTCCGATATTTATCTATCTATTAAACCTTCTCTGGACTTCCATAAATAATTCAAGACCAAAATTAGCCAAATCGGTCCAGCCGTTCGCGAGTTTTAGCGAGACTAACGAACAGCAATTCCTTTTTATATATATGTCGGCGCGTGTTTTTATAAACCATTAGTTCATGACTAATAAAGATGGGACGACAAACAACAGGTGCAAGCATTCATCGAAAACAACACGTGCAAGATAGAGTCGTAAACAACATCGTCCCACCACGATACCTTGCTATAAAAACGCTCCGTTGTTGTCTCTCGAGCTCAGAAGCGAGCGAGTCGCCGTATCAGACGGAACGCTCCTGCGTAATACACGCTCTGAGTTAACATTTCTGGTTTTATTGACTTACGAAGACCGCCCGCTTACCATGTCGCTACCCGAAAGTAGAAATACTCCAACATATATAGATGAATACCAAGCTCATTAATAAAGCGAATGTAAGCGTTGAAAAATAAGCAGACTTATTCCCATCATCCTACCCATTAAGCGAGTCTCGTTCCTGGAGGAATCTAGTCTAGGAGGCTAGTCGCATTCTACTCAGTACTTACATCTAGTGCCGGATCGAATTCATGTCCTTCGCCGCAGAACAGTTGGATGGCGTTACCAGCAGCGCACATGAAGAACGAATTGCACAGCTCCGGGTGCGGTATGTTGCCGAAGAAGTCCGGCGGGCACATGGCGGGCGGAGCAGAAGTCGTTGCAGAAGTTTCGGCTGCAGTCGCTTCAGACGTAGAACCCTCTGTGGTTGAATCTGTTTCCTCGGTAGTTAGTGCTGTAGTGGAAGCATCGGTTGCAGCGTCCGTAGCACCAGTTTCGGTTGGTGCATGTGTGGTGGCGTCCGTCTGTTCCACCGTTGGCGAAGTAATATCAGTTGTGGTACTGGCTTCTGGTGTGGCCGCGTCATCAGTCGTCGTAGTGTGACTGGTTGTGCGTTCAGTTGTCGTGAATGTTTGTTCAGTGCTGAAACCACCGTCTGTCACCTCTGTCGGGCTGGTTGCCGGGCCCAAGGTGCAACCACCTTCAGCGATGATCACACATTCCTGTGAAACAGGTTAATGTTTGTAGTTGTGACGCGAAATGCGAAAAACGTATGTTTTGCTTGATCTGGTTAGTTTAAATTGAATAAATTGCGAGAATTTAATCCTTAACGATGTTCTTTTAAACTCACCATCGAAATCGGGTCGTATTCGTATCCCTCCAAACAGAAGAGCTGAACCGGTTGTCCGGAAACGCACAGGAAATAACTGTAACATATATCCGGGTGCGGTAAAGTACCGACGAAGCCGGGCGGACACATCGACTGAGTGGTAGTTTCGACAGTTGCAGTCGAAGTTTCGTAATCGCCACTGGTCACCGAAGTTGCAGCGCTGGTTTCCGAACTCGCGGTTCCATCTTCAGTCGAAATCGAAGTTGTACTGATGGGCTTATCAGTTGAAGCTTCTACAGTCGTCACTTCAACAGTAGATACTGTTTCATCTGATGCTGTTGTAGGATTCGGGGTTGGTATTTCCGTTGTTGTAACGGTGGTAGGAGTCGAATCGGTATGTTCAGTTGATGTGGATACTATATCAGTAGCAGTAGGGGCTTCTGAAGTAGTAGCATCACCATCTTCAGTAGTTAAAGAAGGCGTTGGTGTAGTAGTTATGTCAGTTGTTGTCGTTTCGGTTGGTACTGGGTCCGTTGGTAACGCTGGTGGTTTTGAAGTGCCACCAAGAGTACATCCTCCCTCAGCTATGACTACGCATTGCTGCAAGGAAAATTAAAAAGTAAATGTGATATGTCATCATCAACGTCCACTAATGAATATAGGCCTGCCAAAGGTTAGTCAAGAAGCTGCCCTTGAGTTGTTAGGTCTCCTTTGGAGAGGCTTGGGCAGCTGTTAGCAAATCCCACGACTTCTGGCTGAGCTTTTGCTTGCCCACCTGTCTTGGTGAAACTAGAGAGGCCTGAGGCCTAAAAGTAATCCCTCGCTTTAAAAAAAAAACATGTGTTCAATTCAAACGTGGTAGAAGTGAAACCTTAAAAAAATTCAATACAATTATCCTAAATGTCTAAGTATATGTTAAATTTTGTCATTAGTAAATAATTATAAATCATCTTTTATAGTATGAGGTAGCGCCCTCTGTGAATTGATATTTTAACTTCACGTATAATCCTAAATTAAAATTCACAACAAGAGATTTCATACACACGTTAGTATTAAAAAATTTCATAAATGGCGCTGTATTAAAAAAAAAACTATACATTGAGAACGTCTAATGTGTTCTATCTCATTCTCTCGCCGGCTGAATCCTATACATTAATGTGTTTGTGTCTCTATGGACTTATTTTTTCGTTTCATCGAGTGTGGAATCGTAACGATTCTAAAGAAGTTTCGCTTCAAAAATGTTCGTCACAGTGACCAGTCGTGCGCAGCAAAGCAGATTTGGTGAAGCCTACTAAAATGATCTTTATGTGATACAATTTGGGTGCATTATTACCTCGGACGCGGGGTCGAACTCGTAGCCCTCCAAACAGAACAGCTGCACGGCGGTTCCAAACGTGCACAGGAAATACGAGTCGCACATCTCCGGGTGCGGTACGTATCCAAAGAAACCGGGCGGACAGATCGCCGGTACTGTCGTCCCTGACCCGGCTGTGGTTGTCTCGACAACTTCAGTAGTCGCTTCCACGGTTGTACCAGTACTGGGAGTATCAGTGGCTGCAACAGTTGTCGCTTCTGTTTCTAGACTAGTCGAAGTAGTCGATTCAGAAGTAGCTTCAGAAGTTGCATCATCCGCAGTTGTGGCAGTAAACTCTGTGGTGGATTTATCGTCTTCTGTTGTGGAATAACCTTGCGTGGTAGCCGCAGTAGTTGTGCTACTTTCAGTTTGTGTAGGCGTTTCAGTAGTGGCAGTGTTAGGACTTTGAGTGGTGGTAGGATTTGGAACTGGTCCGAGGGTACATCCTCCTTCGGCTATGATGACGCATGTCTGAAATTAGTTATGGCAATATTAGAATTGTATTTAAATTTCCATTTGTTTGCTGTATGTGTTGTAGTGTATGTATGGCGGTAACACTGGTTTTTTATGTTAACCGAATTTGTTCTAAAATAAAGCATTATCTGTGAACTATTCCACGCGGACGAAGTTTTTTTTATTTTTTTTTATTGCTTATATGGGTAGACGAGCTCACAGCCCACCTGGTGTTAAGTGGTTACTGGAGCCCATAGACATCTACAACGTAAACGCGCCACCCACCTCGAGATATAAGTTCTAAGGTCTCAGTATAGTTACAACGGCTGCCCCACCCTTTGAACCGAAACGCATTACTGCTTCACGGCGGAAATAGGCGGGGTGGTGGTACCTACCCGTGCGGACTCCCAAGAGGTCCTACCACCAGTGATTATGCAAATTATAATTTTGCGGGTTTGATTTTTATTACACGATGTTATTCCTTCACCGTGGAAGTCAATCGTGAACATTTGTTGAGTACGTATTTCATTAGAAAAATTGGTACCCGCCTGCGGGATTCGAGCACTGGTGCATCGCTACATACGAATGCACCGGACATCTTATACTTTAGGCCACGACGACTACTAAGTCGCGAGCAAAAGCTAGTATTTTTATAAAGGCCATTCTCAAACGCCAAAGAAAGTTGATTAGGAATGAGGTCAACATAAGTTTTATTACTGCCATACATACACTACAGTGTAAAGAGATTGAAGAGGTCGACTTCTCTTTTGATTCTCTTACGGTTTTTTTTATTGCTTAGATGGGTGGACGAGCTCACAGCCCACCTGGTGTTAAGTGGTTACTGGAGCCCATAGACATCTATAACGCAAATGCGCCACCCACCTTGAGATATAAGTTCTAAGGTCTCAGTATAGTTACAACGGCTGCCCCACCTTTCAAACCGAAACGCATTACTGCTTAACGTCAGAAATAGGCAGGGTGGTGGTACCTACCCGCGCGGACTCTCAAGAGGTCCTACCACCAGTAGTAAGTTTCATAGTGTAGGTAAAGTATTAAGTAATTATATTAAGTAAATATATCGATTTACCTCTTGTATTGGATCAAATTCGAAACCTTCAGAACAGAACAGCTGTATCGCATGTGGCCCTCCCATGCACATGAAGAAGGAATTACAGAGTTCTGGATGAGGGATTTGTCCGAAGAAACCTGGAGAACAAATCGGTGGCCTTGTGGTCTCCGCTTCAGTGGTCGTAGCCACACTATCGACGGTAGACGATATGTCAGTAGTTGTCTCAGAAGTGGCGGAGGTGACTTCGGTAGTCATTGTAGTAGCATCATTCGTAGTCATTGAAGTTGGTACTTCAGTGTTAGTTGTTCGTTCAGTAGTCACTACGGTAGAGCCGTCGGTAGGGCTAAGCGTAGTAGTTATATATGAAGAAGTGGTGTCTATCGGGGGTGTTGTTCCCAGTGTGCAACCTCCTTCGGCGATTATGACGCAGTTCTGAAAGTAAGGTTGTATGTTATAGCTTTAGCTGCGAATCAAGTGATCACTACACACGATGATCTAAAAAATCCTCTAGGGTACTCTCTTTTTTATGAATGAGGGATTACTGTTGGTACAGAGGACTTTCCAGTTTCACCAGGACAAGTGGGCGAGCAAAGGCTCAGCCAGTAGGAGTGAGATTTGCTAGCAGCTGCCCGAGTACGTCCAAAGGAGACCAAATAACTCAAGAGCAACTGCTTCGTGAATAAGTTTACTGCCGGATCAGAATCGCGACCCGCTGAGAAGATCTGGCGAGTCTAGGGTATTTAGCTGGCCATTATAAACAGGCCTAGTGCACGTTACCTTCGTGGTATGGTATGATATGTAAGTATGGATTGGAACCAGCCGAAGATTTGTATCTAGTCAAAAGTGTTTCTTCACCATCCAGGTCACTTCCAATCCACTGAGTTTCTCGCCGGATCTTCTCAGTGAGTTGGGATTCCAATCCTATGGTATAATCAGCGAAGCACTGCTCTTGCTAGGGCTAATGTTAGCAATTCTCTCAATTTGAGCCCGTGAGCTCACCTACCGGTCCGTACGAAGTTGGAAAGCACCGTAGGCTACCAACGATTAAGTAGGGAAACAATTAAGGGCGTTCGTAAACACATAATTACTTATTGAATACCTAATAAATTGGTAGCCGTCTGTCGCATTTGAACCTCGGAATAATTGCAACACTCGACATGAATATATCATGCAGCTTACTCATTAAGGTACGGACTTAACAAATCCTACTAAAGACTTTGGTAATCGCTTACCAATATGTATAATCGCGTTAATTATTAGTCAATTAATAAATATTTAGATGTGGAATTTTGTCTTTCACGCGAGCCAATGTTTGAACAAACACTTAGAACTATTTAACAATATATGAACAATTAGCTGTGAACGTGCCGATATTTCAATTATTGCACCAGAATCTTAGCACAAATCTTAGCCACCAACCAGATAGGAGGTAAGCTTCAAAATACAAACATGAACAAAAATGAAATACCAGGTAAACAATAAATTAATCTTAAAGATAGGTGAGTGCAAAACTGTAAAGTCGGTTTAGTCAATAAATATAATTACCTCTGTAGGAGGATCAAACTCATATCCTTCGCCGCAGAAGAGTTGTATAGCTATTCCGTTAACGCACATGAAGTATGAATTACAGAGATACGGGTGCGGAATGTTCCCGAAGAATCCAGGAGGACAAATAGAGGGCGTAGTCGTCTCCGCTTCTGTAGTAGATGTGATCTCTGGAGTTGAGGGAACGAGGGTTGTTGGTGTGGAAGACACTTCGGTGGTGACAGTTCCTTCAGTAGTTGGCACTGCTGTAGTTAGTTCAGTAGTACTAATGCCCTCAGTAGTTGCTACGGTAGACTCATCAGTAGTACTAATCCCTTCGGTAGGTGCTATGGTAGACTCATCAGTCGAGATTGTAGTTGGTACTGCTGTAGTGACTTCAGCAGTTACTGTTGTAGAACCATCAGTAGTGAGATATGTGGATTCATCTGTGACTGTAGAAGGTGCTACAGTTTGAGACGAGTCTGTAGTTGTATACCCAGGTGTAGAGTGTGTGGGAGGTCTTGTCCCTAACGTGCAGCCTCCTTCAGCTATGACGACGCAGACCTACAACAATATTCAATTTGTTGCTATTTAATAGCAATCCACACGGGTCTTGGAAGGGGAGGAGTTTTGACTATCAACAATTGGGGAACTTCAATAGGAGCGTTATCAGATTACGTATGTGAACTTGAAACTTATATTGGTGGTAGGACCACCTGTGAGTCCGCGCGGGTAGGTACCACAACCCCGCTTATTTCTGCCGTGAAGCAGTAATGCGTTTCGGTTTGAAGGGTGAGGCAGCCGTTGTAACTATACTTGAGACCTTAGAACTTATATCTCAAGGTGGGTTGCCCATTTACGTTGTAGATGTCTATGGGCTCCAGTAACCACTAAGCACCAGGTGGGCTGTGAGCTCGTCCGCCCTTCTAAGCATAAAAAAAGAAAGCACTAAATTAAACTTTTTCCTACCAGTTGATAATATCACCTCTTAGAAATGCAATATAATCCGCTAATATTTTCCAAATTGTTTTCTTTGATCAGTTTACTTTGGTAAATCAGTAATTAACATTTATAGTCCCTAATCACAATAAGCAGAAGATATTAGAACCGATGTAAGCAATCGTAATAAGTTAGTTATAAAAATTTAAGCTCAACCAAGAATACATCAGACAATTACATTTAAAACTACAAAGTGTATAAAATGGTTAAGGTCAAAGATATATTTTTGTTGTCACATTTGAAAACTAGTTCATTTATATTTACCTCATTGGCCGGATCAAATTCATATCCTTCCCCGCAGAAGAGTTGTATAGCTATTCCGTTGACGCACATGAAGTATGAATTACAGAGATACGGATGCGGAATGTTCCCGAAGAATCCAGGAGGACAAATAGAGGGCGTGGTCGTCTCCGCTTCTGTAGTAGATGTCACTTCTGGGGTTGATGGGAGTATGGTTGTTATTGTGGAAGATACTTCAGTGGTACTCGTACCCTCTGTAGTTAATGTAGTCGGATCTTCTACAGTAGTCGAAGTGAGTAGGTCAGTTGTACTCAAACTTTCCGTAGTGACTTCAGAATAATCTTCAGTTGTTATTGAAGTTGGTATTTGAGTAGTACTTATACCTTCAGTCGTTATAGTAGTTGTAGAGTCACTAGTGACTGAAGTGCGCGCGTCAGTACTAGCTTCAGTAGTCACTGTATTAGGATCGTCAGTAGTGACAGAGGTGGGCTGTTCAGTAGTACTTGTGCCCTCGGTAGCTAGTGTAGTAGAATATTCAGTAGTGTCACCTGTAGTTACTGTGGTGGATTCTGCTGTCGTTATAGTAGTAGGTTGGTCGGTATTGACTTCAGTTGTACTCATTCCTTCAGTAGTTACTGTAGTTAGACCATCAGTAGTAATGTAAGTAGATTCATCTGTGGCTGTTGGTGATGCAGTGGTAGATGAGTCTGTAGCTGTATACCCAGGAGTAGTATCTGTTGGAGGTCTTGTTCCTAATGTGCAACCTCCTTCAGCTATAATCACGCAAGCCTGGAAATAATTTTGAATTGAAGAATATGAGAAGGTGCTAAGTTCGTATGACAATAGAAAATCCGAATATGAAACAGTAGATACGGATACGTTGTCTGGATTTAGACAAGCTACTGCTACTGCTTCTCAATTAATCGTGCCTAAAAATAGTATTCTTCGCGTACTTTCCAACCAAACTCCAATGTTAAAAGCTAGTTGAAGGGAACTATTGTGAATTTTCAATAATACGAGCCTCTTAATACACAATATGTGAACCAATGATGACAGTAAGATTTTTTAATTTACATAACAAGCAAATATACCTGCGGCTGGTAGTTATTACGACATAAATCCACTTTAGAATACTTAGAATTACTGAAAATTACCTCACTAGCAGGGTCGAACTCAAATCCTTCAGCGCAGAAGACTTGTATAGCCACGCCATTGAGACACATAAAGTACGAATTACAGAGATACGGATGCGGAAGGTTCCCGAAGAATCCAGGAGGACAAATAGAGGGTGTAGTCGTCTCCGCTTCTGTAGTAGATGTGATCTCTGGAGTTGAGGGAACAAGGGTTGTTGGTGTGGAAGACACTTCAGCGGTGACAGTTCCTTCAGTAGTTGGCACTGCCGTAGTTAGTTCAGTAGTACTAATGCCCTCAGTAGTTGCTACGGTAGACTCATCAGTAGTACTAATCCCCTCGGTAGGTACTATAGTAGACCCGTCAGTCGAAATCGTACTTGGTACTGCTGTAGTGGCTTCAGCAGTTACTGTTGTAGAGTCATCCGTGGTGAGATGTGTGGATTCATCTGTGACTGTGGTAGTGGCTGCAGTAGTAGATGAGTCTATAGTTGTATACTCTGGAGTAGTATGTGTTGGCGGCCTGGTTCCCAACGTGCATCCTCCCTCAGCTATGATGACGCAAGTCTATAAAAGCGACACATTGTTTCGATCTTTATATTAAATTACTAATTTCTGTTGTTTGCACGAATAAAACGGATCTACTACCGCCAACAGAAGTACGTGAACGTTGGTTTTAGATAGAGATATTTTTTGACCAGCAGACATAAATATTAAAGTTTATCAGTCGTAACTCAAACCGGCCGAGTATAGTAAACCACTACTAACTAGTTCGCCTGCACTCACAATGCCTTTACGTTATTCAGATCTTATAGCTGTAGTATGGCGGCTCTCCACTTATTTTCCAAACAACTGGAACATGGTATTCTTCAAAGGTGATTTTGATTTTTGAATAAGCTCGTTAGCAGTACCATAATCTAACTCTTTGTTCGATATTGTTATTAGTTATGGGAACTACTGACCGTTAGGTGTGCCACAAGGTAGTCTGCTATTGACAGCAATGTTTGTACCGTGAAGCGGTTATGCCTTTCGATTTGAAGATTGGGACAGCAATCGTTATAACTGAGACTTCAATCTCATGTCTTGAGGTGAGTGGCGGAACTCATATTACTCTATAAGATCTAGTAGCCATTCAGCATCAGATAGGCGAGAAGCTGGTAAGCCCATAAAAATATAAAAAAGGTGGCACAGAAAAGCTTTAGGCTGTATGTGAAGGTTTGTTTTTAAATGAACTGAAATTGGCTTCATGTCAAAAACATGAAATAAATTAGAAGAATATAGAAATTACCTCGGTAGCAGGATCGAACTCGTATCCTTCAGCGCAGAAGACTTGTATCGCGACGCCATTGATGCACATAAAGTACGAATTACAGAGAGTCGGATGCGGAAGGTTCCCGACGAATCCAGGAGGACAAATCGAGGGTGTAGTCGTCTCCACTTCTGTAGTAGATGTGATCTCTGGAGTTGAGGGGACGAGGGTTGTTGGTGTGGAAGATATTTCAGTAGTGAAAGTTCCCTCGGTAGTTACTGTGGGTAGTTCAGTTGTACTAGTACCTTTAGTTACTAGTGTAGTAGAACTTTCCGTAGTGACCGAGGTAGGCAGTTCAGTAGTAGCCTCAGTAGTACTTGCATCCTCAGTAGAAGAATCTGTAGTTACTGTCGTAGAACTGTCAGTAGTCAGATATGTAGATCCATCTGTAACTGTAGTAGGCAGCGCAGTGGTAGAGTGGTCTGTAGTAGTATACTCAGGGGTAGTATGTGTTGGAGGTCTTGTCCCTAACGTGCAGCCTCCTTCAGCTATGACGACGCAAATCTAAAATAACAACTTCTATTCAAAAACCTTTTCTATTGGGGACTTGAGTTATTAGTAAACATAAACCCAAGATAATAGGGTATTTAAGAAACAGTACCAAAATTATGTTAGACATGTTAGTACCATTCACTAATCCATGACTATAGTTCACTCTATATACAATATTTACTATAAGAGTAACTTCTCAGTATTAATACCGGTCAAGCACACAAATGCAAAATTTAGTTTATTTCTCATTTAAAAATTAGTTGATTAATATTTACCTCATTGACCGGATCAAATTCATATCCTTCGCCGCAGAAGAGTTGTATAGCTATTCCGTTGACGCACATGAAGTACGAATTACAGAGAGTCGGATGCGGAAGGTTCCCGAAGAATCCAGGAGGACAAATAGAGGGTGTAGTCGTCTCCACTACTGTAGTAGATGTGATCTCTGGAGTTGAGGGGAATGTTGTTAACGTGGAAGATACTTCAGTGGTAATGGCTCCCTCAGTAGTTACTGTAGTAGGCAACTCGGTGGTAGAAGAAGCGTCTGTGGCATCTGAAGTAGGATACGTGGACTCATCTGTGACTGTTACAGGAGGCGCAGTAGTAGGCAATTCCGTTGTTGTGTCCTCAGAAGTAGTTAATTTAGTTGTTCCTTCTGTTGTTACTGAAGTTAGCAGATCTGTAGTTGTAGGATTTTCAGGAGATGTTGTGGTAATTCCGTCTGTAGTAAGATATGTGGTTTCATCTGTGACTGTGGAAGGCGCTGCAGTAGTAGAGGAGTCTATAGTTGTATACTCTGGAGTAGTATATGTTGGCGGCCTTGTTCCTAACGTGCATCCTCCCTCAGCTATGATGACGCAAATCTAAAATAACAACTGCTATTTAAAAAACTTTGCTTTGGAGGATTTAAGTTATTAGTAAATATAAACCCAAGATAAATAGGGTATTTAAGAAACAATACCAAATTATGTTAGACATGTAAAGACCATTCACTAATCCATGACTATTGTTCTTTTTAAATACAATATTTACTATAAGAGTAACTTCTCAATATGAACACCGGTCAAGCACGCAAATGCAAAATTTAGTTTATTTCTCTAGGTGCTTTGCAACTGCAATTTTTATTTAATTAATTTAATAATGTAATTTTGTTGTCCTTTTCATAACTGTTTTTTTTTATTTTTTTATTATTCATGTTCTTTTTATTTTTTAATATATTTTACAATGATGTGTATTGGTCGGTCTGATGCTGGTGTGCGCGTCACTCCGCAGGTGCCGGCGGAAGATCAGCGCCGCAGTACCGATTGTCTCGATACTGTTAGGCATTGCTGAGCCGGTAACCATTTCCAAGCCTCGTTATTTTTGTTATCTTTTTTATTTATCTTTTGTACTTAATTTGTGTTTGGAATAAATGTTTATTATTATTATTATTATTATTTAAAAATTAGTTGATTAATATTTACCTCATTGGCCGGATCAAATTCATATCCTTCGCCGCAGAAGAGTTGTATAGCTATTCCGTTGACGCACATGAAGTATGAATTACAGAGATACGGATGCGGAATGTTCCCGAAGAATCCAGGAGGACAAATCGAGGGCGTAGTCGTCTCCGCTACTGTAGTAGATGTGATCTCTGGAGTTGAGGGGACTGTTGTTAACGTGGAAGATACTTCAGTGGTAATGGTTCCCTCAGTAGTTATTGTAGTAGGCAACTCAGTAGTAGAAGAAGCGTCTGTGGCGTCTGTAGTAGGATACGTAGATTCATCTGTGACTGTTACAGGAGGCGCAGTAGTAGGCAATTCCGTTGTTGTGTCCTCAGAAGTAGTTAATGTAGTTGTTTCTTCTGTTGTTACTGAAGTTGGCAGATCAGTAGTCGTAGGACTTTCAGGAGATGTTGTGGTGATTCCGTCTGTAGTAAGATATGTGGTTTCATCTGTGACTGTGGAAGGCGCTGCAGTAGTAGATGAGTCTATAGTTGTATACTCTGGAGTAGTATGTGTTGGCGGCCTGGTTCCCAACGTGCATCCTCCTTCAGCTATGATGACGCAAGTCTATAAAAGCGATACATTGTTTCGATCTTTATTATTAGTTACTGATTTCTGTCGTTCGAATGAATGAAATGGATTTATTACCGCCAACAGAAGTACGTGAATCTTAATTTTGCCTTGAAATAGTTTTTTACTATCATCATTATTTTCCTTTTCTTCTCTCAGTCACTTGGGGTCGGCGCAATATGTTTTCTTCTTCCATACTCCTCTATCATATACAATTTTTCGCTCACTCCTCACTTACACATATCGTCTTTCACGCAATCCATTCATTTCTTTTTAGGTCTACCTCTTCCTCTAAAGCCTTCTATATTCACATTCATAGTTAAAACTCTTATCAACCTCATTGCCATTTCATCTCAGCACATACCAACCCGAACGCGCACTTCTCAAATTCTCTATCACAGATGCCATTTTCAGACTTCCTCTAACATATTAATTCCATATTTTATCCATTCTCGTTACTCCTCACATCCATCGCAACATTCGCATCTCCACTGCATGCAATCGCCTTTCATTCACCACTTTAGTGGTCCAACAGGCTGACCCCTACAAGATGGCAGGTCTTATTAAGGTCTTATATATCTTCCCTTTTAGGGGAAGAGAAATGTTTGAGTCACACGTGGTGCCCGTCACCTGCCGCCATTTTTTGACCAGCAGACATAAATATTAAAGTTTATACAGTCGCAACCCAAACCGGCCGAGTATAGTATACAACTACTAACCAGTTCGCCTACGCTCACAATGCCTTTATATTATTCAGATCTTATAGCTGTGGTATAGTGGGTCTCCACTAATTTCCCAAACAACTGGTACATGGCATTCTTCAAACGTGATTTTGATTTTTGAATAAACACCTTAGCAGTACCATAATCTAACTCTGTCTTCAATATTGCTATTAGTTATGGGAACTACTGACCGTTAGGTGTGCCGTAAGATAATCTGCTATTGACGGCAATGCTTCGGTCTTGAAGCAGTTATGCCTTTCGATTTCAAGATTGGGACAGCAATCGCTATAACTGAGACTCCGACCTCATGTCTTGAGGTGAATGACGGGACGCATATTGTCCTATGAGATCTAGTAACCATTCAGCACCAGATGGGCCAGAGGTTGGTGGACTCATAAAAAATAAAAAAAGAAGGCACAGAAAAGCTTGAGTCTGGATGTGAAAGCTTGTTTTTAATTGGACTGAAATTGCTTTCATATTGAAAACGTTAAACAAATTAGAAGAATAAATAAATTACCTCGGTAGCAGGATCGAACTCGTATCCTTCAGCACAGAAGACTTGTATCGCGACGCCATTGATGCACATAAAGTACGAATTACAGAGAGTCGGATGCGGAAGGTTCCCGAAGAATCCAGGAGGACAAATAGAGGGTGTAGTCGTCTCCACTTCTGTAGTAGATGTAATCTCTGGAGTTGAGGGGACGAGGGTTGTTGGTGTGGAAGATATTTCAGTAGTGAAAGTTCCCTCAGTAGTTACTGTGGTAGAGTCTTCAGTGGTGCTGGCAGTGGGAAGATCGGTTGTACTGGTACCTTCAGTAGCTAGTGTAGTAGAACTTTCCGTAGTGACCGAGGTAGGTAGTTCAGTAGTAGCTTCAGTAGTACTTGCATCCTCAGTAGAAGAATCTGTAGTTACTGTCGTAGAACTGTCAGTAGTCAGATATGTAGATCCATCTGTAACTGTAGTAGGCAGCGCAGTGGTAGAGTGGTCTGTAGTAGTATACTCAGGGGTAGTATGTGTTGGAGGTCTTGTCCCTAACGTGCAGCCTCCTTCAGCTATGACGACGCAAATCTAAAATAACAACTTCTATTCAAAAAACTTTTCTATTGGGGACTTGAGTTATTAGTAAACATAAACCCAAGATAAAAGGGTATTTAAGAAACAGTACCAAAATTATGTTAGACATGTTAGTACCATTCACTAATCCATGACTATAGTTCACTCTATATACAATATTTACTATAAGAGTAACTTCTCAATATGAACACCGGTCAAGCACGCAAATGCAAAATTTAGTTTATTTCTCATTTAAAAATTAGTTCATTATTATTTACCTCATTGGCCGGATCAAATTCATATCCTTCGCCGCAGAAGAGTTGTATAGCTATTCCGTTGACGCACATGAAGTATGAATTACAGAGATACGGGTGCGGAATGTTCCCGAAGAATCCAGGAGGACAAATAGAGGGCGTAGTCGTCTCTACTACTGTAGTAGATGTGATCTCTGGAGTTGAGGGGAATGTTGTTAACGTGGAAGATACTTCAGTGGTAATGGTTCCCTCAGTAGTTACTGTAGTAGGCAACTTAGTGGTAGGAGAAGCGTCTGTGGCATCTGAAGTAGGATACGTAGACTCATCTGTGACTGTTACAGGAGGCGCAGTAGTAGGCAATTCCGTTGTTGTATCCTCAGAAGTAGTTAATGTAGTTGTTTCTTCTGTTGTTACTGAAGTTAGCAGATCTGTAGTTGTAGGACTTTCAGGAGATGTTGTGGTAATTCCGTCTGTAGTAAGATATGTGGTTTCATCTGTGACTGTGGAAGGCGCTGCAGTAGTAGAGGAGTCTATAGTTGTATACTCTGGAGTAGTATATGTTGGCGGCCTTGTTCCTAACGTGCATCCTCCTTCAGCAATGATGACGCAAATCTAAAATAACAACTGCTATTTAAAAAACTTTGGTCTGGAGGATTTAAGTTATTATTAAATATAAACCCAAGATATTAGGGTATTTAAGAAACAATACCAAATTATGTTAGACATGTAAAGACCATTCACTAATCTATGACTATTGTTCTTTTTATATACAATATTTACTATAAGAGTAACTTCTCAATATGAACACCGGTCAAGCACGCAAATGCAAAATTTAGTTTATTTCTGATTTAATAGTTAGTTCATTTACCTCATTGGCCGGATCAAATTCATATCCTTCGCCGCAGAAGAGTTGTATAGCTATTCCGTTGACGCACATGAAGTATGAATTACAGAGATACGGATGCGGAATGTTCCCGAAGAATCCAGGAGGACAAATCGAGGGCGTAGTCGTCTCCGCTACTGTAGTAGATGTGATCTCTGGAGTTGAGGGGACTGTTGTTAACGTGGAAGATACTTCAGTGGTAATGGTTCCTTCAGTAGTTATTGTAGTAGGCAACTCAGTAGTAGAAGAAGCGTCTGTGGCGTCTGTAGTAGGATACGTAGATTCATCTGTGACTGTTACAGGAGGCGCAGTAGTAGGCAATTCCGTTGTTGTGTCCTCAGAAGTAGTTAATGTAGTTGTTTCTTCTGTTGTTACTGAAGTTGGCAGATCAGTAGTTGTAGGACTTTCAGGAGATGTTGTGGTAATTCCGCCTGTAGTAAGATATGTGGTTTCATCTGTGACTGTGGAAGGCGCTGCAGTAGTAGATGAGTCTATAGTTGTATACTCTGGAGTAGTATGTGTTGGCGGCCTGGTTCCCAACGTGCATCCTCCCTCAGCTATGATGACGCAAGTCTATAAAAGCGACACATTGTTTCGATCTTTATTCTAAATTACTAATTTCTGTCGTTTGCACAAATTAAATTGGTTTACTACCGCCAACAGTAGTACGTGAACGTTCATTTTTGTCATCAGATATTTTTTGACCAGCAGACATAAATATTAAAGTTTATACAGTCACCAGCCGGCCGAGTATAGTATACAACTACTAACTAGTTCGCCTGCACTCAAAATGCCTTTATGTTATTCAGACCTTATAGCTACAGTGTGGCGGCTCTCCACTAATTTCCCAAACAATAGGAACGTGACATTCTTCAAACGTGATTTTGAGGTTTGAATAAAGTCCTTACCTGTACCATAAGTAGTGACCTGACTCTATCTTCGGCATTGCTATTAGTTATGGGAACTAGTGACCATTAGGTTTGCTGTATGGTCGTTGCTATTGACGGTAATGTTTCGGTCTTGAAGCGGTCTTTCGATTTAAAGATCGGGACAGCGATAGCTATAACTGAGACTCCGACCTCATGTCTTGAGGTGAGTTGCGGTACTCTATGAGATCTAGTACCCATCCAGCATCAGAAGGGCCAGAAGCTGGTGGACTCATTCAAATATTAAAAAATAAGTCACAGAAGAGCTTTAGTCTGGATGTAAAGTTTTGTTTTTGGCTTCATATCGAAATCATCAAAGAAATTAGAAGAACATAGAAATTACCTCGGTAGCAGGATCGAACTCGTATCCTTCGGCGCAGAAGACTTGTATCGCGACGCCATTAAGACACATAAAGTACGAATTACAGAGAGTCGGATGCGGAAGGTTCCCGAAGAATCCAGGAGGACAAATAGAGGGCGTGGTCGTCTCCGCTTCTGTAGTAGATGTGATCTCTGGAGTTGAGGGGACGAGGGTTGTTGGTGTGGAAGATATTTCAGTAGTGAAGGTTCCCTCGGTAGTTACTATAGTAGAACCGGCAGTAGTTGCTGCGGTAGAGTCTTCAGTGGTGCTGGCAGTGGGAAGTTCAGTTGTACTAGTATCTTCAGTAACTAGTGTAGTAGAACTTTCCGTAGTGACAGAGGTAGGCAGTTCAGTAGTAGCTTCAGTAGTACTTGCATCCTCAGTGGGGGAATCTGTAGTTACTGTAGTAGAACTCTCAGTAGTCAAATACGTAGATCCGTCTGTAACTGTAGTAGGCAGCGCAGTGGTAGAGTGGTCTGTAGTAGTATACTCAGGGGTGGTATGTGTTGGCGGCCTTGTTCCCAACGTGCATCCTCCTTCAGCTATGATGACGCAAATCTAAAATAACAACTGCTATTTAAAAAACTTCGCGCTTGAACATTTAAGTTATTAGTAAACATAAACCCAAGATATTAGGGTATTTAAGAAGCAGTACTAAATTATGTTAGACATGTAAAGACCATTCACTAATCCATGACTATTGTTCTTTTTAAATACAATATTTACTATAAGATCAACTTCTCAATATGAATACCGGTCAAGCACGCAAATGCAAAATTTAGTTTATTTGTAATTAAAAAATTAGTTCATTAATATTTACCTCATTAGCTGGATCAAATTCATATCCTTCGCCGCAGAAGAGTTGTATAGCTATTCCGTTGACACACATGAAGTATGAATTACAGAGATACGGATGCGGAATGTTCCCGAAGAATCCAGGAGGACAAATAGAGGGCGTGGTCGTCTCCGCTTCTGTAGTAGATGTGATCTCTGGAGTTGAGGGGACGAGGGTTGTTGGTGTGGAAGATATTTCAGTAGTGAAGGTTCCCTCGGTAGTTACTATAGTAGAACCGGCAGTAGTTGCTGCGGTAGAGTCTTCAGTGGTGCTGGCAGTGGGAAGTTCAGTTGTACTAGTATCTTCAGTAACTAGTGTAGTAGAACTTTCCGTAGTGACAGAGGTAGGCAGTTCAGTAGTAGCTTCAGTAGTACTTGCATCCTCAGTGGGGGAATCTGTAGTTACTGTAGTAGAACTCTCAGTAGTCAAATACGTAGATCCGTCTGTAACTGTAGTAGGCAGCGCAGTGGTAGAGTGGTCTGTAGTAGTATACTCAGGGGTGGTATGTGTTGGCGGCCTTGTTCCCAACGTGCATCCTCCTTCAGCTATGATGACGCAAATCTAAAATAACAACTGCTATTTAAAAAACTTCGCGCTTGAACATTTAAGTTATTAGTAAACATAAACCCAAGATATTAGGGTATTTAAGAAGCAGTACTAAATTATGTTAGACATGTAAAGACCATTCACTAATCCATGACTATTGTTCTTTTTAAATACAATATTTACTATAAGATCAACTTCTCAATATGAATACCGGTCAAGCACGCAAATGCAAAATTTAGTTTATTTGTAATTAAAAAATTAGTTCATTAATATTTACCTCATTAGCTGGATCAAATTCATATCCTTCGCCGCAGAAGAGTTGTATAGCTATTCCGTTGACACACATGAAGTATGAATTACAGAGATACGGATGCGGAATGTTCCCGAAGAATCCAGGAGGACAAATAGAGGGCGTGGTCGTCTCCGCTTCTGTAGTAGAGGTGATCTCGGGAGTTGAGGGGACAAGGGTTGTTGGTGTGGAAGATATTTCAGGAGTGAAAGTTCCCTCGGTAGTTACTGTGGTAGACTCTTCAGTGGTGGTGACAGTGGGAAGTTCAGTTGTACTAGTACCTTCAGTAGCTAGTGTAGTAGAACTTTCTGTAGTAACCGAGGTAGGCAGTTCAGTAGTAGCTTCAGTAGTACCTGCATCCTCAGTAGAAGAATCTGTAGTTACTGTAGTAGAACTGTCAGTAGTCAAATACGTAGATCCGTCTGTAACTGTAGTAGGCAGCACTGTGGTAGAATGATCTGTAGTAGTATACTCAGGGGTAGTATGTGTTGGCGGCCTCGTTCCCAACGTGCATCCTCCTTCAGCTATGATGACGCAAATCTAAAACAACAACTGCTATTTAAAAAACTTTGCGCTTGAACATTTAAGTTATTAGTAAACATAAACCCAAGATATTAGGGTATTTAAGAAGCAGTACTAAATTATGTTAGACATGTAAAGGCAATTCACTAATCCATGACTATAGTTCTTTCTATATACAATATTTACTATAAGAGTAACTTCTCAATATGAATACCGGTCAAGCACGCAAATGCAAAATTTAGTTTATTTCTCATTTAATAGTTAGTTCATTTACCTCATTGGCCGGATCAAATTCATATCCTTCGCCGCAGAAGAGTTGTATAGCTATTCCGTTGACGCACATGAAGTATGAATTACAGAGATACGGATGCGGAATGTTCCCGAAGAAACCAGGAGGACAAATCGAAGGCGTAGTTGTCTCCGCTTCTGTAGTAGATGTCACTTCTGGAGTTGATGGGGCAAAGGTTGTTGGTGTGGAAGATAACTCAGTCGTACTTGTACCTTCTGTAGTTAACGTCGTAGAATCTTCAGTAGTAACTGAAGTGGGTATATCAGTGGTTACTTCCGTGGTTGTGGTGCCATCTGTTGACACTGTCGTATCAACTGTAGTTAGTGTCGTAGGTGAGTCACTAGTAGGAGTGCCTTCTGTAGTTATTGTAGTAGGCAGTATAGTAGAAGTACTCTCTGCTGTTACTGAAGTTGGCAGCTCAGTAGTAGAAGTGCCTTGAGTAGCTGTGGTTAGCCCGTCAGTGGTAATATAAGTAGATTCGTCTGTGGCTGTTGGTGATGTAGTGGTAGATGATTCTGTAGTTGTATACCCAGGAGTAGTATATGTTGGAGGTCTTGTTCCTAATGTGCAACCTCCTTCAGCTATAATCACGCAAGCCTGGAAAAGTGATAATTAATTGAGCTTCTTTTTTCTTATAGTTTTCATATTTACTATTACGATACCGCTAGACAAATTAGGAAGCTTTATGTCAACCTACCTCTTACCTTCAGATAACAATTGCAAAACGACAATATTATCTGACAAGACCTATGAATAAATACTGACAAGACATAGTCACTAGATATCTTTATAATTTCAGGTTAAAATAGAAATTATAAAAATGTGTCCTTTGATGAAAGTAAAGTATTTCAGCTACTTTAGGCAATTTTTTATCAAACAAAAAGTCTGAAAATTTGAGAAGAATTCAGTCTCCCACAGTTTCCCTAAAATAAACCTCGGATAATAGGATTTGTAATAACCATCAAAAAAATTATCAGAAGATGCTAATTACCTCAGTGATTGGATCAAACTCAAATCCTTCAGCACAGAAGACTTGTATCGCGACGCCATTGATACACATAAAGTACGAATTACAGAGATACGGATGCGGAAGGTTCCCAGAGAATCCAGGAGGACAAATAGAGGGCGTAGTCGTCTCCGCTTCTGTAGTAGAAGTAATCTCTGGGGTTGAGGGGACGAGAGTTGTTGGTGTGGAAGGTAATTCCGTCGTACTGGTACCCTCTGCAGTACCGGTTGTTGTACTCTCTGTTGGCAACTCAGTAGTAAAAGTACTTTCGGTGGTCGCTGTTGGTGTATCCTCCGTAGTGATGGTAGTTGGAATAGAAGAGGTACCTTCTGAGGTTACTGTAGTAGGCAAGTCAGTAGTAGATGTAATTACAGTTGACGCTGTAGAAGACTCTTCAGTTGTAATTGAAGTAGGTACATCTGTGATAACTTCAGTAGTACTTGAACTTTCTGTAGTTATTGTTGTAGGCCAATCAGTCGTAGAATATGTGGATTCGTCCGTTACTGTAACAGGGGTACTAGTAGTAGGTAATTCTGTAGTAGTATACTCTGATGTCGTTACTGTAGACGTCCCTTCTTCTGTAGTAGATAAGGTACTTGGTAATTCATTAGTCACTGTACTGATCCCATCTGTAGTAAGATACGTTGATTCTTCTGTGACTGTAAAAGGCGTTCCAGTTGTAGAAAAGTCTACAGTTGTATATTCAGGAGTAGAAGCTGTCGGAGGTCTTGTGCCCAACGTGCAGCCTCCCTCGGCGATGATGACGCAAGTCTGGAAACAATTATCGCTGTTAAACTTCTCCTCTGAGTTATTACCAAGACTTAAGCAGAAAGGAGAATCAATCCCAAAGTCAAATAGTTGAACATTGCTTGGGCACTCAAAATTTGAAGGTTGTTATTAAGTTTCTAATATTTTTTTCCTGTTCCTAGGACTTTCCTATCTGGCTTTAATAGCATCATAAATTCCAATTCGATGCTCTTGTTCGTTCTACTTATAGACACTGCACCTCGGATAATGGCGAGATTGCAAAAGTCTAGTTACTAAAACATTATTAACTTCATTCTGACCAATAGTGGAATTACAAAATTTTATGATAAATTTACCTCAGTAGCTGGGTCGAATTCAAATCCAACAGCGCAGAACATTTGTATCGCCAAGCCATCGAGACACATGAAAAATGAATTACAGAGATACGGATGCGGAATGTTCCCGAAGAACCCAGGAGGACAAATCGAGGGCGTGGTCGTCTCCGCCTCTGTAGTGGACGTCACTTCTGGGGTAGATGTGACGAGCGTTGTTGTTGTGGTATCTTCTGTAACTACCGTGGTAAGATCTTCAGTGGTAGCTGTCGTTGGTAGATCAGTAACAAGGGTGGTAGTTGTACCGTCTGTGGTTACTATAGTAGGTAGCTCTGTGGTAGTGGTACCTTCTGTAGTGACTGTTGTAGGTAGCTCTGTAGTTATGGTACCTTCTGTAGTGACTGTTGTCGGTAACTCTGTAGCAGTTGTACCCTCTGTAGTTATTGTAGTCGGTAGTTCTGTGGTAGTGGTACCTTCTGTAGTGACTGTTGTAGGTAATTCTGTTGTAGTAATGCCCTCCGTGGTGACCGAAGTGGGCAGTTCTGTGGTGGTACCCTCTGTAGTTATTGTAGTCGGTAATTCTGTGGTAGTGGTACCTTCTGTAGTGACTGTTGTAGGTAGCTCTGTTATAGTTGTACCCTCTGTAGTTATTGTAGTCGGTACTTCTGTAGTTGTGGTACCTTCTGTAGTTACTGTAGTAGGTAGCTCTGTGGTAGTGGTACCTTCTGTAGTGACTGTTGTAGGTTGTTCTGTAGTTGTGGTACCTTCTGTGGTTACTATAGTAGGTAGCTCTGTGGTAGTGGTACCTTCTGTAGTGACTGTTGTAGGTAGCTCTGTAGTTATGGTACCTTCTGTAGTGACTGTTGTCGGTAACTCTGTAGCAGTTGTACCCTCTGTAGTTATTGTAGTCGGTAGTTCTGTGGTAGTGGTACCTTCTGTAGTGACTGTTGTAGGTAATTCTGTTGTAGTAATGCCCTCCGTGGTGACCGAAGTGGGCAGTTCTGTGGTGGTACCCTCTGTAGTTATTGTAGTCGGTAATTCTGTTGTAGTTGTACCCTCTGTAGTGACTGTTGTAGGTAACTCTGTTGTAGTTATACCTTCTGTAGTTATTGTACTCGGTACTTCTGTTGTAGTTGTACCCTCTGTAGTTATTGTAGTGGGTAGTTCAGTGGTAGTGGTACCTTCTGTAGTTATTGTACTCGGTACTTCTGTTGTAGTTATACCCTCTGTAGTTATTGTAGTGGGTAGCTCTGTGGTAGTGGTACCTTCTGTAGTGACTGTTGTAGGTAGCTCTGTTGTAGTTGTACCTTCTGTAGTTATTGTAGTCGGTACTTCTGTGGTAGTGGTACCTTCTGTAGTGACTGTTGTAGGTAGCTCTGTTGTAGTTGTACCCTCTGTAGTTATTGTAGTCGGTACTTCTGTTGTAGTTGTACCCTCTGTAGTTATTGTAGTCGGTAGTTCTGTGGTAGTGGTACCTTCTGTAGTGACTGTTGTAGGTAACTCTGTTGTAGTTATACCTTCTGTAGATATTGTACTCGGTACTTCTGTTGTAGTTGTACCCTCTGTAGTTATTGTAGTGGGTAGTTCTGTGGTAGTGGTACTTTCTGTAGTGACTGTTGTAGGTAGCTCTGTTGTAGTTGTACCTTCTGTAGTTATTGTAGTCGGTAGTTCAGTGGTAGTGGTACCTTCTGTAGTGACTGTTGTAGGTAGCTCTGTTGTAGTTGTACCCTCTGTAGTTATTGTAATGGGTAGCTCTGTGGTAGTGGTACCTTCTGTAGTGACTGTTGTAGGTAGCTCTGTTGTAGTTGTACCTTCAGTAGTTATTGTAGTCGGTAGTTCTGTGGTAGTGGTACCTTCTGTAGTGACTGTTGTAGGTAGCTCTGTGGTAGTGGTACCTTCTGTAGTGACTGTTGTAGGTAACTCTGTTGTAGTTATACCTTCTGTAGTTATTGTACTCGGTACTTCTGTTGTAGTTGTACCCTCTGTAGTTATTGTAGTGGGTAGTTCTGTGGTAGTGGTACCTTCTGTAGTGACTGTTGTAGGTAGCTCTGTTGTAGTTGTACCCTCTGTAGTGATTGTAGTCGGTAGCTCTGTTGTAGTTGTACCTTCTGTAGTTATTGTAGTGGGTAGCTCTGTTGTAGTTATACCTTCTGTAGTTATTGTAGTCGGTAGTTCAGTGGTAGTGGTACCTTCTGTAGTGACTGTTGTAGGTAGCTCTGTGGTAGTGGTACCTTCTGTAGTGACTGTTGTAGGTAGCTCTGTTGTAGTTGTACCTTCTGTAGTGATTGTAGTAGGTAGCTCTGTGGTAGTGGTCCCTTCTGTAATGACTGTTGTAGGTAGCTCTGTTGTAGTTGTACCTTCTGTAGTGATTGTAGTAGGTAGCTCTGTGGTAGTGGTCCCTTCTGTAATGACTGTTGTAGGTAGCTCTGTTGTAGTTGTACCCTCTGTAGTTATTGTAGTCGGTAGTTCAGTGGTAGTGGTACCTTCTGTAGTGACTGTAGTAGGTAGCTCTGTGGTAGTGGTCCCTTCTGTAATGACTGTTGTAGGTAGCTCTGTTGTAGTTGTACCTTCTGTAGTGATTGTAGTAGGTAGCTCTGTGGTAGTGGTCCCTTCTGTAATGACTGTTGTAGGTAGCTCTGTTGTAGTTGTACCGTCTGTAGTTATTGTAGTCGGTAGTTCAGTGGTAGTGGTACCTTCTGTAGTGACTGTTGTAGGTAGCTCTGTGGTAGTGGTACCTTCTGTAGTGACTGTTGTAGGTAGCTCTGTTGTAGTTGTACCTTCTGTAGTGATTGTAGTAGGTAGCTCTGTGGTAGTGGTCCCTTCTGTAGTGACTGTTGTAGGTAGCTCTGTTGTAATTGTACCCTCTGTAGTTATTGTAGTAGGTAGCTCTGTGGTAGTGGTCCCTTCTGTAATGACTGTTGTAGGTAGCTCTGTTGTAGTTGTACCCTCTGTAGTTATTGTAGTCGGTAGTTCAGTGGTAGTGGTACCTTCTGTAGTGACTGTTGTAGGTAGCTCTGTGGTAGTGGTACCTTCTGTAGTGACTGTTGTAGGTAGCTCTGTTGTAGTTGTACCTTCTGTAGTGATTGTAGTAGGTAGCTCTGTGGTAGTGGTCCCTTCTGTAGTGACTGTTGTAGGTAATTCTGTTGTAGTAATGCCCTCCGTGGTGACCGAAGTGGGCAGTTCTGTGGTGGTACCCTCTGTAGTTATTGTAGTCGGTAATTCTGTTGTAGTTGTACCCTCTGTAGTGACTGTTGTAGGTAACTCTGTTGTAGTTATACCTTCTGTAGTTATTGTACTCGGTACTTCTGTTGTAGTTGTACCCTCTGTAGTTATTGTAGTGGGTAGTTCAGTGGTAGTGGTACCTTCTGTAGTTATTGTACTCGGTACTTCTGTTGTAGTTATACCCTCTGTAGTTATTGTAGTGGGTAGCTCTGTGGTAGTGGTACCTTCTGTAGTGACTGTTGTAGGTAGCTCTGTTGTAGTTGTAACTTCTGTAGTTATTGTAGTCGGTACTTCTGTGGTAGTGGTACCTTCTGTAGTGACTGTTGTAGGTAGCTCTGTTGTAGTTGTACCCTCTGTAGTTATTGTAGTCGGTACTTCTGTTGTAGTTGTACCCTCTGTAGTTATTGTAGTCGGTAGTTCTGTGGTAGTGGTACCTTCTGTAGTGACTGTTGTAGGTAACTCTGTTGTAGTTATACCTTCTGTAGATATTGTACTCGGTACTTCTGTTGTAGTTGTACCCTCTGTAGTTATTGTAGTGGGTAGTTCTGTGGTAGTGGTACTTTCTGTAGTGACTGTTGTAGGTAGCTCTGTTGTAGTTGTACCTTCTGTAGTTATTGTAGTCGGTAGTTCAGTGGTAGTGGTACCTTCTGTAGTGACTGTTGTAGGTAGCTCTGTTGTAGTTGTACCCTCTGTAGTTATTGTAGTGGGTAGCTCTGTGGTAGTGGTACCTTCTGTAGTGACTGTTGTAGGTAGCTCTGTTGTAGTTGTACCTTCAGTAGTTATTGTAGTCGGTAGTTCTGTGGTAGTGGTACCTTCTGTAGTGACTGTTGTAGGTAACTCTGTTGTAGTTATACCTTCTGTAGTTATTGTACTCGGTACTTCTGTTGTAGTTGTACCCTCTGTAGTTATTGTAGTGGGTAGTTCTGTGGTAGTGGTACCTTCTGTAGTGACTGTTGTAGGTAGCTCTGTTGTAGTTGTACCCTCTGTAGTGATTGTAGTCGGTAGCTCTGTGGTAGTGGTCCCTTCTGTAGTGACTGTTGTAGGTAGCTCTGTTGTAGTTGTACCCTCTGTAGTTATTGTAGTAGGTAGCTCTGTGGTAGTGGTACCTTCTGTAGTGACTGTTGTAGGTAGCTCTGTTGTAGTTGTACCCTCTGTAGCTATTGTAGTCGGTACTTCTGTTGTAGTTGTACCCTCTGTAGTTATTGTAGTCGGTAGTTCAGTGGTAGTGGTACCTTCTGTAGTGACTGTTGTAGGTAGCTCTGTGGTAGTGGTACCTTCTGTAGTGACTGTTGTAGGTAGCTCTGTTGTAGTTGTACCTTCTGTAGTGATTGTAGTAGGTAGCTCTGTGGTAGTGGTCCCTTCTGTAGTGACTGTTGTAGGTAATTCTGTTGTAGTAATGCCCTCCGTGGTGACCGAAGTGGGCAGTTCTGTGGTGGTACCCTCTGTAGTTATTGTAGTCGGTAATTCTGTTGTAGTTGTACCCTCTGTAGTGACTGTTGTAGGTAACTCTGTTGTAGTTATACCTTCTGTAGTTATTGTACTCGGTACTTCTGTTGTAGTTGTACCCTCTGTAGTTATTGTAGTGGGTAGTTCAGTGGTAGTGGTACCTTCTGTAGTTATTGTACTCGGTACTTCTGTTGTAGTTATACCCTCTGTAGTTATTGTAGTGGGTAGCTCTGTGGTAGTGGTACCTTCTGTAGTGACTGTTGTAGGTAGCTCTGTTGTAGTTGTAACTTCTGTAGTTATTGTAGTCGGTACTTCTGTGGTAGTGGTAGCTTCTGTAGTGACTGTTGTAGGTAGCTCTGTTGTAGTTGTACCCTCTGTAGTTATTGTAGTCGGTACTTCTGTTGTAGTTGTACCCTCTGTAGTTATTGTAGTCGGTAGTTCTGTGGTAGTGGTACCTTCTGTAGTGACTGTTGTAGGTAACTCTGTTGTAGTTATACCTTCTGTAGATATTGTACTCGGTACTTCTGTTGTAGTTGTACCCTCTGTAGTTATTGTAGTGGGTAGTTCTGTGGTAGTGGTACTTTCTGTAGTGACTGTTGTAGGTAGCTCTGTTGTAGTTGTACCTTCTGTAGTTATTGTAGTCGGTAGTTCAGTGGTAGTGGTACCTTCTGTAGTGACTGTTGTAGGTAGCTCTGTTGTAGTTGTACCCTCTGTAGTTATTGTAGTGGGTAGCTCTGTGGTAGTGGTACCTTCTGTAGTGACTGTTGTAGGTAGCTCTGTTGTAGTTGTACCTTCAGTAGTTATTGTAGTCGGTAGTTCTGTGGTAGTGGTACCTTCTGTAGTGACTGTTGTAGGTAACTCTGTTGTAGTTATACCTTCTGTAGTTATTGTACTCGGTACTTCTGTTGTAGTTGTACCCTCTGTAGTTATTGTAGTGGGTAGTTCTGTGGTAGTGGTACCTTCTGTAGTGACTGTTGTAGGTAGCTCTGTTGTAGTTGTACCCTCTGTAGTGATTGTAGTCGGTAGCTCTGTTGTAGTTGTACCTTCTGTAGTTATTGTAGTGGGTAGCTCTGTTGTAGTTATACCTTCTGTAGTTATTGTAGTCGGTAGTTCAGTGGTAGTGGTACCTTCTGTAGTGACTGTTGTAGGTAGCTCTGTGGTAGTGGTACCTTCTGTAGTGACTGTTGTAGGTAGCTCTGTTGTAGTTGTACCTTCTGTAGTGATTGTAGTAGGTAGCTCTGTGGTAGTGGTCCCTTCTGTAATGACTGTTGTAGGTAGCTCTGTTGTAGTTGTACCTTCTGTAGTGATTGTAGTAGGTAGCTCTGTGGTAGTGGTCCCTTCTGTAATGACTGTTGTAGGTAGCTCTGTTGTAGTTGTACCCTCTGTAGTTATTGTAGTCGGTAGTTCAGTGGTAGTGGTACCTTCTGTAGTGACTGTAGTAGGTAGCTCTGTGGTAGTGGTCCCTTCTGTAATGACTGTTGTAGGTAGCTCTGTTGTAGTTGTACCTTCTGTAGTGATTGTAGTAGGTAGCTCTGTGGTAGTGGTCCCTTCTGTAATGACTGTTGTAGGTAGCTCTGTTGTAGTTGTACCGTCTGTAGTTATTGTAGTCGGTAGTTCAGTGGTAGTGGTACCTTCTGTAGTGACTGTTGTAGGTAGCTCTGTGGTAGTGGTACCTTCTGTAGTGACTGTTGTAGGTAGCTCTGTTGTAGTTGTACCTTCTGTAGTGATTGTAGTAGGTAGCTCTGTGGTAGTGGTCCCTTCTGTAGTGACTGTTGTAGGTAGCTCTGTTGTAATTGTACCCTCTGTAGTTATTGTAGTAGGTAGCTCTGTGGTAGTGGTCCCTTCTGTAATGACTGTTGTAGGTAGCTCTGTTGTAGTTGTACCCTCTGTAGTTATTGTAGTCGGTAGTTCAGTGGTAGTGGTACCTTCTGTAGTGACTGTTGTAGGTAGCTCTGTGGTAGTGGTACCTTCTGTAGTGACTGTTGTAGGTAGCTCTGTTGTAGTTGTACCTTCTGTAGTGATTGTAGTAGGTAGCTCTGTGGTAGTGGTCCCTTCTGTAGTGACTGTTGTAGGTAGCTCTGTTGTAGTTGTACCCTCTGTAGTTATTGTAGTAGGTAGCTCTGTGGTAGTGGTACCTTCTGTAGTGACTGTTGTAGGTAGCTCTGTTGTAGTTGTACCCTCTGTAGCTATTGTAGTCGGTACTTCTGTTGTAGTTGTACCCTCTGTAGTTATTGTAGTCGGTAGTTCTGTGGTAGTGGTACCTTCTGTAGTGATTGTAGTAGGTAGCTCTGTGGTAATGGTCCCTTCTGTAGTGACTGTTGTAGGTAGCTCTGTTGTAGTTGTACCCTCTGTAGTTATTGTAGTGGGTAGCTCTGTGGTAGTGGTACCTTCTGTAGTGACTGTTGTAGGTAGCTCTGTTGTAGTTGTACCTTCTGTAGTTATTGTAGTGGGTAGCTCTGTTGTAGTTGTACCTTCTGTAGTTATTGTAGTGGGTAGCTCTGTTGTAGTTGTACCTTCTGTAGTTATTGTAGTGGGTAGCTCTGTGGTAGTGGTACCTTCTGTAGTGACTGTCGTAAGTAACTCGGTTGTAGTTGTACCCTCTGTAGTTATTGTAGTCGGTAGCTCTGTGGTAGTGGTACCTTCTGTAGTGACTGTTGTAGGTAACTCTGTTGTAGTTATACCTTCTGTAGTTATTGTACTCGGTAGTTCTGTAGTTGTGGTACCTTCTGTAGTGATTGTAGTAGGTAGCTCTGTAATTGTGGTACTTTCTGTAAAGACTGTTGTAGGTAGCTCTGTTGTAGTTGTACCCTCTGTAGTTATTGTAGTCGGTACTTCTGTAGTTGTGGTACCTTCTGTAGTGACTGTAGTAGGTAGCTCTGTAATTGTGGTACTTTCTGTAGTGACTGTTGTAGGTAGCTCTGTTATAGTTGTACCCTCTGTAGTTATCGTAGTCGGTAGTTCTGTAGTTGTGGTACCTTCTGTAGTGACTGTTGTAGGTAGCTCTGTTGTAGTTGTACCTTCTGTAGTTATTGTAGTCGGTACTTCTGTGGTAGTGGTACCTTCTGTAGTGACTGTTGTAGGTAGCTCTGTTGTAGTTGTACCCTCTGTAGTTATCGTAGTCGGTAGTTCTGTAGTTGTGGTACCTTCTGTAGTGACGGTTGTAGGTAGCTCTGTTGTAGTTGTACCTTCTGTAGTTATTGTAGTCGGTACTTCTGTGGTAGTGGTACCTTCTGTAGTGACCGTTGTAGGTAGCTCTGTTGTAGTTGTACCTTCTGTAGTTATTGTAGTCGGTACTTCTGTAGTTGTGGTACCTTCTGTAGTGACGATTGTAGGTAGCTCTGTGGTAGTGGTACCTTCTGTAGTGATTGTTGTAGGTAGCTCTGTCGTAGTTGTACCCTCTGTAGTTATTGTAGTCGGTAGTTCTGTGGTAGTGGTACCTACTGTAGTGATTGTTGTAGGTAGCTCTGTTGTAGTTGTACCCTCTGTAGTTATTGTAGTCGGTAGATCTGTGGTAGTGGTACCTTCTGTAGTGACTGTTGTAGGTAGCTCTGTTGTAGTTGTACCCTCTGTAGTTATTGTAGTCGGTACTTCTGTGGTAGTGGTACCTTCTGTAGTGACTGTTGTAGGTAGCTCTGTTGTAATTGTACCCTCTGTAGTTATTGTAGTCGGTAGCTCTGTTGTAGTTGTACCTTCTGTAGTTATTGTAGTGGGTAGCTCTGTTGTAGTTATACCTTCTGTAGTTATTGTAGTCGGTAGTTCTGTAGTTGTGGTACCCTCTGTAGTTATTGTAGTCGGTAGTTCTGTGTTAGTGGTACCTTCTGTAGTTACTGTAGTGGGCAGTTTTGTAGTGGTACCTTCTGTAGTCACTGTAGTCGGTAGCTCCGTAGTAGTGGTCGGTACCACTGTGGGTAAATGAGTTGTAATACTGCTCTCTGTAGTGGTAGTGACATCACCGTCTTCTCCACCATCGTCAGCGGTGGTTGTTTCAACAATATCAGTTGTAAATATAGGTTGTAGTGTTGTGGTTTTAGGGTCATATGTTGTTAGCACGTCTTCTGTAGTTGTTGGTACGGTTGTTGGAGTCGACGAAGGCGGTCCCTCGGTGGTCGCGTCAGGGATCGTGCAGTTCACGTTGAAATACCAATCGCAAACCTGAAATTGTGAATGATTTTTTATATATATATGATTTTCACTGGTGGTAGGACCTCTTGGGAGTCCGCACGGGTAGGTACCACCACCCCGCCTATTTCCGCCGTGAAGCAGTAATGCGTTTCGGTTCGAAGGGTGCGGTAGTCGTTGTAACTATACCTGAGATCTTAGAACTTATATCTTGAGGTGGGTGGCGCATTTACGTTGTAGATGTCTATGGGCTCCAGTAACCACTTAACACCAGGTGGGCTGTGAGCTCGTCCATCCATCTAAGCAATAAAATATATATTTGCGAATGCTTGTTTTTTTTATGTATTTGTTGTTTGTTTGTTTGTCGAACCCGTTGCTTACGACGAAGGGCTCAACGAGTAAATTAACCCACAGACACAGCCCACTGAGTTTCTCGCCGGATTTTCTCAGTGGGTCGCGTTTCCGATCCGGTGGTGGATTCTACGAAGCACGGCTCTTACTAGGGTTCCTGTTAGCAACAACGTCAGGTTTGAGCTCCGTGAGCTCACCTACTCGCCCGGTGACGCTGATATGGTCTCTCAAGACCATCGGATAAGGTAGGCAAAAAAAAAACTCTGGTGGAGCATCTTCAAGAGGTAGCGTGTAATGTATTTTACCTGTAATTCAAAATTGAATGCCGTGTTAGGGCCGCATTGTCTCAATACTTTCTCGCCGTGAGCGCAGTAGTAGAATTTGGTGCAGTCCGTCTCGTGGGGCAGGAGGAGGTGCACGTGGAAGTCGGCAGGGCAGCCGTTCGGCAGGAAGGCGCCTTCGGTGGTAGGCGGCCTTGTGGTTGTGGTACTGGGAGTCGTGACTGGGGCAGGACTGGGTGTGGTTGCGCTGGGTGACGTCACGATGGGTGTGGTCTCGGTGGGACTGGCGGTGGTCGGGCTGAGTGTTGTACTGGTTGTGCAGTTGACCATGAAAGGCCAATTGCAGACCTAAACAATGGGTTTTCAATGAGCTTCAAACAACCTTCTGTCACTAAACTATGGCAGGGGAATAGTATTTCTAGTACACTCTTCATAACAGACGAGCATACGGCCCACCTGATGGCAAGCGATTACCGTCGCCCATGGACGTCAGCAATACCAGGGGCAGAGCCAAGCCGCTGCCTACCACTTAATATCCACAAGCCTCGTTTGAAGAAGGACATGTCATAGCGCCCGGGAATTCCAAAGCCGAATGGTGCGTGGCAAAAATTATCTCTGGAAACGCACTGTGGATGAACGCAGTGGCTCCAAAAATATTATCATGCTTACTGGTTAGATATCTGTTTGTAGTAAATACAGACGTGCTATATATTTTACGTTAACCGTACTGTGTGGGACACCAAGAAGTGGCGGTTTTTTAAAAACCAATCTATTCTCAATTTGACCACAGACGCCAAGAATAAAAGTTTGACAATAAATAGTATGCATGCGTGTGTGCGTCAAATACATGGTATGTAGTGTGTGTAATGTTTTCTTTATTGATTTAATGTATCTTTTATGCATTATTTAAAAAAATATTAGCATTGCGCATTTCTTCTCTATATTCTCTATAAGTGTAGAAAATTTCATACTCCTCCGGTCCGTGCAATTTTCGTAAAAAGGGATACAAAGTTTTTGCTTTACGTATTATATTAAAGAAGATATTGAGAATATTTCATTGAACTTTGTCGAAGATATTAAACCCTGTTAAACCCTGATGGTTGGTTTTCCTATTTCAGTTTCTTTGAGGCATGGGACAAAGTGCGGCAAAGCTTTTGTGCCTTAATACGGATAAAGGCATTCACGTCATAGTGTCTTTAAGCCTTTGCAACCCTCATTGCTTAGTGAGTGTTTTTTAACGTTCTCGATAGCGTGAAAGTTAACTCAAATTTGTATGGAGTTGCCTACGTTTGCCGCTAGGGGCGCTGTTCGATGTGCATACAAATTTGAGTTAACTTTTACGCTATCGAGAACGTTAAAAAACTCGCACTGAGCACACTGATATCGAGTGGGCCAAGAATGTTTTCTTACTGTTTTATTTCTAACGTATTAAATACTATGAATATCTTATGGACTTGTATTTAGATAGATCCCATACAATACTGTAGGTAGGATGTTGTTCAAATCACAACGGATGGCCAGTTACAGATCTGAAGACTTTGTTTTGCTTATGCTTACAAGATGGGGGGCTATCATTCTCGTCTTTGTGTTACTGACCTGTAAAGCGAAATCGAAGTACAGTCCTCCACTGCAAGTCTTGAGCACCAGGTTCCCGTGTGTGCACTGGTAGAACTTCGTGCAGTCATACTCGTGCGGGACCAACCAATGCACGTGGATGTCTTTAGGACAGCCGTTTGGCAGGAAGTCGGAACCAGGTGGTGACGTGGGGGCTGGTGACGTCACGGGTGGTGTCGTTGTGGGTGGCACGGTCTCAGGTGGAACTGTCGGTGGTTGGGTTGGTACTGGTGCAGGGTGTGTGGTGACCTCGGGTGCTGGTGGCCTTGTTGTGCAATTCACTGCTGATGGCCAGTTACAGATCTGAAAAAAAAGTATTCTTTTTGCATACACTGATTGAGCGGCAGGATCCTCGACTTCCCTACCAAGGCATCGCTTTCGAAAATTTCCAGGACAAGATCCGTACGTCCGCGTCCAGGATGAAGAGTAAGGACCAGGCCTTCGGTTCTGACAGCGTCTGCATCGGAGTTGGAGTGACCGTGTTGCGGTACCTCGACCTCGAATTGGCCGATCGTTGGAACTGCCGAGTTCCGATTTTAAATGCTTCCGATGCTCGACTTCAGCCAGTCCACAATCTTACAACAAGAGGCGATGGAACGAGAAAGAAAGCGCTGATCCATCTCCGCAACAATGCGTCGCCGGCAGGCTGGGGCCGGAGGAGGTATTTCATCAGGAAGTGGCTTTGCTAGTGGTAGGGCCTCTTGTGAGTCCACACGGGTAGGTACCACCGCCCTGCCTATTTCTGCCATGAAGCAGTAATGCGTTTCGGTTTGAAGGGTGAGGCAGCCGCTAGTATTCAATAATTAGCTGCGAAGTGATTTAAAATCATAGCGAAACAATTCCTATACTTGAGTCGTCTATTATCAAAGGTGGCAATCTGTGCATTTGAACAAAAAAATGTTATTGATATGTCAATACAGATTGATTTGAATATAATCGTCTCCTTCAAAGAATACGGTTCAAAACCTGCATTAAATAAAGGTTAATAATACTTAACCTGTTATTTATCTAAGATGTCGTTCAGAAGAGTTTTGTGACTGCCAATGGAATACAAAGTCAATAATTCGTTTTTCTGATTTACCAATAATTGTCCGAAAGTCACATTGCCGGCTTTGATAATAGTCGACTCACTTGTCAGTTATTTTGGCTGTGATTTCAGGGGTAATTGCCTAGGAAACGATTTAGACTATCACGATATCGTAAATACATTAGAATTTTATCAATATTAGCAGATTACGCGGCGCGCTATCGCCTTCATGTTGACCAAGAGAGTGTTTGCATCAAAAACTGATGGTAGGACCTCTTGTGAGTCCGCGCGGGTAGGTACCACCGCCCTGCCTATTTCTGCCGTGAAGCAGTAATGCGTTTCGGTCTGAAGGGCGGGGCAGCCGTTGTAACTATACTGAGATCTTAGAACTTATATCTCAAGGTGGGTGACGCATTTACGTTGTAAATGTCTATGGGCTCCAGTAACCACTTAACACCAGGTGGGCTGTGAGCTCGTCCATCCATCTAAGAAATAAAAAAAAATAAAAAAAAGCTATTAATATTAATTAACTTGGAACAAAACATGCAAAGTCACCCGGGAATGTGTGTGTTATCATCATCTGTGGTACGGGTACCGGAGATTGATAAAGATACTTCTATACCAGCGGTTCGGGAACTTTTTTAATTATTACCCCAAAATATTTTTGTGTAAGTTGATATTACACCATGGCGACGCGACGAACAAAAAAAAAACAAAATCGCTTCTTTTTAGTATCTTTCATATTATAGCCCCCATGATAATTTTGAAAAGAAAAGAATAACTAAAAATTTAACGATTCTAAAGAAGTTTCACTTCAATGTATACTTTTTACTCACAAAAGTTTAATTTTTAACCCCCGAAAATTTCATTTTACCCCATTTGGGGTAATTTACCCCGGTTCCCGACCGCTGCTCTATACGTTTAAATATCTATACTAATATTATTTGAGTTGTTGAGTTTGTTTGTTTGAACGCGCTAATCTCAGGAGCTACTTACTGGTGCGATTTGAAAAATTCTTTCAGTGCCGGTAAGACCAATGCAAGTGGAGCACCAATAAATAATGTTTAAAAAAATATTTTCACTTTCTACGTAAATGGAGTGGGGGGTAAAATTTAGCGTTATGCCAAAGTAACTATTCCACGCGGACGGAGTCGCGGGCAAAAG